>NC_060141.1:153312038-153619391 GCF_021461385.2 Schistocerca piceifrons
GCCTCCGTGTCCAGATCTTCTGACAGGAAAAACCCTCTAGTGAAAAAGACGAAAACTTGCTCAGTTTTATCGAATTGTGCTGTGATGATGACGTGCCCTTACTCTGTACTATGTGCTGAAGTCGGTGATAATAGTGAACTGTGTCATGATCACAGAATAGTTTTAACCGCTTGTGTCTGTTCTAAATGTACAAACTTATGTCCCGTGCACATCGATAAAGTTACAAAAATTTTAATGTTTGCAATCGGAGAATTTCTCTTCCACATCGTGCATTAATCCGGTTTCGATCAGAATGAAAGGTGCTAACCGACTATGCTCTTATTCAGGGTGTCACTCCAATATTAGTTTGAAGCGATGTAGAGGAAACGTATGGAGACTAAATAAATATTTCTTTTATCTTACATTTCTACCCCAGGTCACAATAATAGTATCATAATCGGTTTAGACTTATTACCAAGTCATCATCAGGTGATGTCTTTACAAGGAAAGAAAAGGGGATAGTAAAATACCATAAAACTAAATTACAAGTTTAACTATATAGGTATATGTGCATGAATATCCTACACTCCCTTCACTCATCCGTGAACATGAAGCGCTCAAGTACGTAAATATGCTACGTAGTAACTCGTCAGATATACAGGACCGGAGAGGCGGTCTCAGAGTAAACTGTACTCTCACTGTTGGAACTGAAAACTGTCATTATGTACGTAAAAGCATAAAACTGCAAACCCTTAAATTGGAAATCTGAAGTAAAAAATATTCGCAACATAAAATTGACTGTGAGAGAGAAAGTTTCACTTTGAGACAGTTTTCTCTCACAATGTTTTATGCTGCGAACATTTTCAATCTTATATTTGCGATTTAAGAGTTACAATTTTTATACTGTTCTGTAATTCGCTGTAGTTGTCCGTTCCAACAGCCGTTGCGCAGATGTTGTGAACCTCTCCGGGCCTGTTACTATGTAACGTATTCAGTACATGTATCTGTGTATAAAGATAGTTTGGTTTGTAAATTCGTCTCCTAGTATTTTACTATCTCTGTTCCTCTTTGTTTTTGAAGGACCGTTCGATGACAATAATAAATCGAAATCGGCAATGTTAGAGTCACGTGCTAGGGGTCGGGTGAGGGACGAGAGTGTGGGGGTTTCCCTTTATTATTGTCTCCCCCCACTCCCAAGTAGAAGTTACCGTCAACTTCACTATGACGTCCCACGAATTTAATAATAATATTAAAACATTAATGAAGTAATGAAAACATAATTATAAAAAGAATAATTTGTTTATTTCAGTGCTCAGTAAATGAACTTAATGTAACTTCCAAGAAACAGCAATTGAGAGAACCATACTTTCTGAAAAATTTCAAGCCACACTTTTCAAGCAGTTGTCATAGTATTGTTGGGAGTAATCCGAACAAAAACGAAAATAATGAGGAGTAAAAGAAATGAGAATATCTATAGACTTAGCAACAATTTTGGGGACCACGAGATAGACGTTTTTATGGACCTCCGCTGCCTTAGAAGCAAAATAGCACGTGACGGATGAAACAAGGAAGACTTAAATAGCAGCTTAGCGTAGGAAAAAACGGCATTCCTGTCCAAGGGGAATGCGCTAGTATAAAACATTGTCCTTAATCTGAGGTAGATATTTCTGAGCAATGTACTACAGCATAATATGGTAGTGTATCAAGGACAATGAGAAAACCGGAAATGATGAGAACGAGACATAGGATGCTAAGGAAGGATGTAGAGACTTAGGTAGCCTGATAAGGAATTAGGAGATTGTCCGTAGAATCGGGGAAGAAAGATAAATATGGAGAACACTAGTGAAAAACATTGACAGGATAAAAGAACAGAATATTCTGACGCGTGGTAAGACATCAAGCAATAGGTTCCATGGCTCTTGAGAGAACTGTAGACAAAGATTAGAATACATCCAACAACTGAGGACGTGGGGTCCCTTTGCTACTCTGAGATAAAAAGGTTCGCACAAGAGAAGAATTCGTGGCGGGCACATCGAACCAGTCAGAAGACCGAACATTGGAAGGGAAAAAAAAGTAGCTACAATTTCTGAAAATTTGGTTCTGGTAAAACCGTTCGGCCTTTTTCCGTAGTGTAAGGTCTTTGCTTCTCTGTCGCCCCTTGTTCATATCTCTGTGGTTCGTAGATTCTACTTTGGACTTACGAACAGCTTTGAATTTTTTGTTGACTGCAGGCATGGTCATTCTATGTGCTTCTATTCCTGATTGCAGTGTTACCAGTCGTAAGACTTGTGTTACGACTGCAAGCAGCTGAAATGTACCCTGCATTACAAGTATGAGGTGTGATAAAAAAATAACGAGATTCCTTGTATTTCTTAAAGAATTCCAATTCTGTCACGTTCAAAGTAATCTACCTCAGATATAGCACACTTGTGCCAGCACTTTTCCCAGTCCTGGAAGCACTTCTTCGACTCAGTTTTCGATATGGTGTTCAGCTCATTCAGCGATTCTGCTTTTATTTCATCAGTGTTGGCAAAATGACGTCTTTTAAGGTTCTCTTCAGCCTCAAGAAAAGAAAGAAGTCGCAGGAGGCCATGTACGGCGAATACGGTGGCTGAGGCAACATGACAGTTTTGTTTTTTGTCAAAAAATCACGAACAAGCATTGAGGCTTGAGCGGAAGCATTATGGTGATGTAATTTCCATGAGTGGTTTTACCACAAGTCGTTTTCATCAGATTTCTACACGGAAACGGCGCATAACTTCCAGGTAATATTCTTTATTGAACTCATGATACACTATCCCACTGCAGTCGAAGATAACGATGAGAAGAGCCTTCACATGTGATCGAACTTACCGAATTGTTTCCGGTGTTGGCTTTCAGGCAGTTTCCATTGGGACGATAGGCTCTTGCATTCGACGTCAAACCCCTTATTTCGTCACCTTTTATAACCTGCTTTAGACGTTCTGCATCGTTGTCGAATTCCTGAGCGATGTTTACACGACATCGTTTTTGGTAAAAAATATAACGATTTCGGAACAGACTTCGCTGGTACATGTTTCAGGTCGAAACATCCGAAAAAAATCACTTGGTATGAACCAAAGAACATGATTATATCGTCAGCAACCTCCCTGATCAACATTTCCTTACTTCTTTCATATTGTCGTCAGTAATTGATATGTTGGACGTCCAAGGCAGTTGTCGTCTTCAACATCTTTTTGAGCCTCGTTGAAACGTTTATACCACTCCCAAACACCTGTCTTACAGTGTATTCGCCAAAAACCATAGTCAACGTTTAGAATGCGTTGCTGCACTTTCTTCCATTTTTCAAGCAAAATTTAATTCAAAGAAATTCTTTGATTCACGTTTCTCGAAAGTAAAAATTCTCCAAGCACTCGAAAATATTTCCGACTGTCAACAATACACTAAATATTCAAAGCAGCTGACAATGCGGACATACATCAGGAAAATGTGTACCAACAAGATTTTTTTTTAAGATCGGTTGTATGAAGCTAGCGAAATTAAAAACTTCTCATTACTATTTGATCACACCTTTTAGGTAGTAATAATATCTCTTTTTTGTTTGGACGGGGAGGGAGGGAATATTGAGGCAGATGACATGACCCCCTCTCCCCACCCCATTCCCCCCCCCCCCCACTCACTTTGCATATGTGCTTGCCTGAGGCTAAATTATTGCAGCACAAGAACAGCAGCTCTCCTGATTCGGACATATAATACGAATGACAGGAATGACAGATGGCCAACGAAATCTTTATGTACCACTCACAGGAAGAAGGAAAAGAGGAAGACCGAAAGTTGTCTGGTTGTACGGCGTAAAGAAAGAACTGGTTGTACTGGATAAAGGAAGAAAACAGAGATAGAAGACGAGGAAGCATGGGACCAAGAAATCGATGGCTACTGATAACGTGGGTTGCAGCAACAGCCATAGGACCAAGCAGGAAAGAAGAGGACTGTTACTGTATTACCATAGGGCAGTAGGCCGAGCCTGTCTTAATGAGCATGTCAAGAGTGACTAGTCCAAATTATTAAGAATTGCGCGACGTGGGAAACGAGTGAAGTTGAGAGCGGCGTTCAATAAGTAATGCAACACATTTTTCTTCTCAGCCAATTTCTGTTGAAAAACTGTGGACTTAGTTGTGGAGCATTGTGCAACATTCCCACTTCAACCCATATAGTTTCATTAAGTTTATGCATACTCAAGCCGTTGATCATTGCTGATTCTTCCATCTCCAGGAGCTGTACGTAGCCTTCAAAATTGCCTCTCGAACGGAGGTGTGTTCAAAGCACAGAGCTATCACTCTTTTTTCAGAAAACCAGAGAATCACATATATTCATAAGCCCTTGCACAGTGTCTACGGATATCTGTCAGTAAATAAAAGCTCAGTGAATCGTTGGACGAGGGGTCTGACATTATCACAACTGTTCTTCCTCATCCACCCTACAGCCACGATCTCGCTCCTTCCGACCTATTATACACCTGTTTAGCCCAGTGAAAGATGCACTCTGCAGTAATGGTACGTGGGTATTGGGGAGGTTATTGGTGTAACAAGACTTTGGCTCCGTTGTCGGCAAGTGGAGTATTACCAAGCGGGAATACAGACCCTCTCTGTGGGGTGGCGTAGGCCGTCGCATTGAACGAACGTTATGTTGAAAATTAGGGTCATGTAGCCGAAAAGAGTGGGAAATAATATGGTGTATAGGAATCCTGAATAAAAGCAAACTGCTTTCAGGGGGGAAAATGTGTAGCAATACTTATTGGGCGCCTCTTGTAACTGGTGGTTTGGTAGTTTGTCAAATTAAAACACCTCTCAGTCGTCAAGTTTCCAACCTCATATTATTTGGCAATCAGTTTCAGCGGTTTACTACGCCATCTTAAGGCCCCTGACCGACATGTAGGAAGAATCTACATCGGTTGTGGTCAAAACAGGGGCCAGCGACACTGGTATTAGCAAATTTTTGCTGTAGTGATCACTTCAACCATTACCCGTGGACATCTACATCTACATCTACATGGTTACTCTGCAATTCACACTTAAGTGCCTGGCAGTGGGTCCATCCAACCATTTTCATACTACTTCTCTACCATTCCACTCTCTAATGGCGCGTGGGAATAAAGAACATCAAAATCATTCCGTTCGAGCCCTGATTTCTCTTATTTTATTATGATGATCATTTATCTCTACGTAGGTGGGTGTCAACAAAATATTTTCGGATTCGGAAGAGAAAGCTGGTGATTGATTTCTCGTAAATAGATCTCACCGCAAAGAAAACCGCCTTTCTTTCAGCGACTGCCACTCCAACTCGCATATCATATCAGTGACACTCTCACCCCTACTGCGCGATAACATGAAACGAGCTGCCCTTCTTTACACGTTTTCGATGTCCTCCGTCAATCCCACCTGGTAAGGATCCCACACCGCGCAGCAATATTCCAGCAGAAGACGGACAAGTGTAATGTAGGCTGCCTCATTAGCGGGTTTGTTACATCTTCCAATTGTTTCGCCTTTCCCACAATATTATCTATGTGGTGTTTCCAATTTAAGTTGCTCGTATTTGTAATTCCTAGGTATTTAGTCGAATTGACAGCCCTTAGATTTGTGCGATTTATCGTATACCCAAAATTTATCGGATTTCTTTTAGTACCCATGTGGATAACCTCGCACTTTTGTTTGTTTAGTGCCAATTGCCACTTTTCGCACCATACAGAAATTCTCTGTAGATTATTTTGTAATTGGAAATGATCGTCTAATGATTTTGTTTGACGGTAAATTACAACACCATCTGCAAACAGTCTACGGGGGCTGCTCAGATTATCACCTACATCATTTATGTAAATCAGGAACAGCAGAGGGCTTATGACACTACCTTGCGGAACGCCAGATATCACTTCTGCTCTACTCGATGATTTACCGTCTATCAATATGAACTGTGACCTCTCCGAGAGGAAATCACGCATCCAGTCACACAAATGAGACGATACTCCATATGCGCGCAATATGATTAATAGTCGATTGTGAGGAACGGTATCAAAAGCCTTCTGGAAATCTAGGAATATGGAATTGATCTGAGATCCCTTGCCGACAGCACTCATTACTTCATGGGAATAAAGAGCTAGCTGTGTTGCACAAGAACGATATTATCTGAATTCGTGTTGGTAATGTATCAATAAGCCATTTTCTTCAAGGTGATTCATAATGTTCGAGCACAGAATATGCTCCAAAATCCTACTGCAAATGAGGTCAGTGATATGGGTCTATAAATCAATGGGTTACTCCTATTTCCTTTCTTCAAAATTGTTGTGACCTGTGCTACTTTCCAGTCTTTAGGAACAGACCTTTTGTCAAGTGAGCGCTTGTGTATGATTGCTAAGAAAGGCGCTATTGTGTCTGCATACTCTGAAAGGAACCAGATTGGTATACCATCTGGACCGGAAGACTTGCCTTTCTTAAGTGGTTTGAGTTGTTTCGCAAGAGATAAGATATCTACTTCTATGACAATCATGCTAACAGCTGTTCTGGTTTCGAATTCTGGAATATTTACTACATCTTCTTTCTTGAAGGGGGGTAGGGCGTCAAACGGGCCGACTTGGAGCAGGAGAGGCACCACAAGACATTTTAATTTCCAGTGTCTATACTTTTACATGTAAATTCTTAAAACTTTGTCAGCATGATCTTGAAGGATTCAGGATTTACACTCGTAGCAGCGGAAGTTCGAAAATATAACAAAATAATTTTTTTTCCATGTGAAATTTCATCATTTTTTCACTTACTATTGGCTGCATTTGTTGCTATAGGTACACTTTTCTTCATAAGTGAGAGAGACTGTTCGATGAATTTTGCACAGCATACAAACCATACTTACAGGTATCTGAAACTTTAGAATCTATTTAATTTATGAAAAAATGAATGAGCTGTTACGTTTTAACTTTATGTTTAGAAAAAAAATCAAATTTTATAGTTAATTATCTCATTTTTTACCACAGTTTTTAATAGATTTGGAAAATTCTAGAGTTTCATACACCTGTAAGTATGGTTTGTATGTTGTGCAAAATTCATCAAAGAATCTCTATTACTTGTGAAGAAAAATGTACCTATAGCAACAAATGCAGCCAACAGTAAGTGAAAAAAATGATGACATTTCATATCTCAAAAAATTTTGTTATATTTTTGCACTTCCACTGCTGAGAGTGTGAATCCTGAATCCTTCCTGGTCATGTTGACAAAGTTTTATGAATTTATTTGTAAAAGTATAGACAGTAGAAAATAAAATGTCCTGTGGTGCCTCTCCTGCTCCAAGTCGGCCCGTCTGACGTCCTACCCCCCTTAAGTAATTACGGAAAACCGTCTTTAGTAACTCCGCTTTAGTGGCACCATCATCGATAACACGATGGGCCTAAAGATAGCGTAGTAAAACGCTGAAAGTGGGTGCCAAATAAAACAAGGTTGGAAACTTGACGCTGAAAGGTGTTTAATTTGACATTCTCTATATCAAACAGCCGAGTTCAGCAACCTTCTGTAAGAAGATGGACATACACAGGTTTGGTAGCTTGTTTCGCCCTGAGCTGCTCATTCCGACATCAGCTGGTCGCTTCCCAGCAGCGCCGGCTTGGCAGCGCAGCCTCCACTCGCCCGCCGCTGCTTTCTGGTGCAGACGCGATGCGGGGCTGGGCCGCCGCCAGCGAGTTGACACGGCGGAGGCAGCGGCCGCAGCCGGCAGCTGGTGGCGCGGCGGCGTGGCGTGCTGGCGGCCGACTGCAGGTGCGCGCAGCGACGTGAATAAATTGGCCGTGAGCCGTAAAAATGGGCGCGCCCGCGACGCTGACACCGACGCCGACGTCGCGGCGCTTCAAAGGCGCCGGTCTGGGCCGGGCCGCCCACGTCGCCTCTAATTCCGGCCAAAAGGGCGTGACGCGCGGAGTCGTCTCGTCCGGCCTGTGCGCTGCGGGAATCACGGCGCCCAGAAAAAGAAGACGTGCGGTGGCGTGGCGTATCGCTGTGTCCGGCACTCCGACACCGGAGCCGCTCCGTACCGGGACGAGGTCAGCTGGCGCACCCCACAGGCGTCCACTCCCGTATTTCTGTACTCGCACGTGCGTCACGTACGCGTCCGCTTCCGTTCGAGGTCACTTGCCCACTGAGGAAGCAAGTGTTATACCACGGCTCACTTGTATGTTAAGTAAAGAGGACGCTGATACGCTGCGCGGGATTAGCCGAGCGGTCTAGGGCGCTGCAGTAATGAACCGTCCGGTTGATCCCGGCGGAGGTTCGAGTCCTCCCTCGGGCATGGGTGTGTGTGTTTGTCCTTAGGATAATTTACGTTAAGTAGTGTGTAAGCTTAGGGACTGATGACCTTAGCAGTTAAGTCCCATAAGATTTCACACACATTTGAACGCTGCTACATCAAGTTATTTAAAACACGTGTGGATAAAAATCCTATATCAAGATCGTAAATTTTCTTTGTTGATTACCAGTTTACGCTCATTACCGAGCCCTCTTCACATCAATCTAAAATGCTGTTCAGTGAGTGACACTCACCACACATCGTCTTAGCTCTTAGAGCTAAGCCGCCCTATTTAAATAAATAATCGTAAAGTGAAAATCTTATTTGCTTATGTAAACGGGCAACGCTAATCATTAATCAAATGTAGTTACAGCACCTATTTCGCCACACGTGTCAACAAACGATCTTCAGCAATGGTAGCTGCATCGCCCATGCGTCGATGTAAACAAGATACCACTGATGTCGATCTTAGTACACATGTGTGGCAAAAGGACACTGTAACAAAAAAATGTTCCAAATAGCTCTGAGCACTATGGGACTCCACTTCTGAGGTCATCAGTCCCCTAGAACTTGGAACTACTTAAACCTATCTAATCTGCCCGAGGCAGGATTCGAACCTGCGACCGTAGCGGTCGCGCGGTTCCAGACTTTAGCGCCTAGAACCGCTCGGCCATCCAGCCCGGCGGACACTGTAACAGCATTTGATCAGTGATTAGTGATAATTTGCGTAACCAGATAAGATTTTCACTTCAGATGCTTTATTTCACCAGGGCGACTTGGCTCTAAAAGCTAGGACGACGCTTAATGAGTACCACACTGACCAACATTTTATATAGATCTGAAGAGGACACGGTAATGAGCTGGAACCGGTAATTAGTAAAGAAAATTTGCTGTTCTCAAGCAGCATTTTTATTCATCCAGCTTTTAAAACAACAGATCTTCCCCCATTGATAATGTCAAAGAATGACATCAAATTATTTAGTTAGTTACTGTGTCCCATAGATAAACAGCTGTGATGTGCAACGTGTCTCCTGAACGTACACACGTAATACATATTTTTCAAAACATGAAAATATTTATAACGCTACATGCTGGAGAATTGCAGCATTTTTTTCTGCATAAAGTATTATTTCCGTTCAACAATTCTTCTGGTATATAAGAAAGAGTTGTTAAGGAGGCGCATTTTCAGTCTACATTTGTAAACACTTCTGCCATCTTTCAGGTATTTTATTTCCTCGGGTATACTGTCAGAGGATGTTATAGCTGCATATTTCATTCCTTTCTGTCCCGAAATTAGATTCATTAAGGGGTAACACCAATAGTAACGCCCTAGAAAGAGCGTTTTCTTGACAGTTTTTTTTTTTTGTGGCAGAAGGAAAGGCGATAGAGAAATAATACGTGGGGTGTTGTTGATAATATATTTAAGTATATTACAAAAAATTTTTATCGGAAAACATTACAAAGTGGAGACACTGCAGCAATTCGCCCGAGACATGTTCAATTTGAGGCGATCTGCGGCACTTACTGTAACTGGTGCCAATTTAAACGTGGAAAAAAGTATATGAAATCTACATGAGTGTACCTAGTGAACCACTTAGGGGCTTTTAAAAATATTTATTTTTGTGTAACTGGCGAGTTTTTGAATAGTCGCTCAATTTTCACCAAAAAAGGACTGTCATTTATTAATAAATATTGCTTACTTCAAATAATCAAAAATTCCTACGTGGTTCAGTTTGAAATGTTATTTTAAAGTTGTGGGAGTCAGGCTGAGTGCCGTTTTGAAACATCATACACTACTGGAGAAAAACGCGTTTGAACTCTTTAAATGTTTTATAGACATGGGAAGGACAGGCTTAGCGTACGCGGAAGGGGCAAACAGGCCCTTGTGGAACGCACTTAGTCTGGCCCCTCCCATCCGGACTGTCCCTATGTCCCTACTGGATGACCCTTCTGGCAGCTAAGCTACCGCCGACCTAGCGCGGATCCAGAGCACGCTAACCTCCTCGCCCGCACAGACAGTGAAACGTTAAGGCGGTTTCCCGTAAGGAGGTGCAATAGACATGAAAAAATGAAAAATTCTAATTTTAGAAAACAGTTACCATTAATCTGCTATCCCAGGACTGGCCTGTCGTACTTGTTACCTTTGCGATCGCAATCATATTCACTGGTTTATCAGAGAACGATTGAAATATCGGTCGTGATAATTCCATGAACGCACGAAACTTTACAATTCCGTTTAGCCCTGCTCCAAGCAGGCGCATTGAAGAATGATTGGACGGTTGATTTCATATGCGTTCCGTATAAGTGTACCACTTGTAATAACAGTTTCCTGGCAGTTTGGACAAGAAATAATTATTTCGAAGCGTATCCTCGAGCTCTTCGTTCTTGCACTGTGATGGTTGTATTGCACGTTTTACGTTTTACGTATCGAGAAACAACAGAAAAAAACTGAAAGAAAATTTATGATCGTACAGCTCAATCCGTAATGCACATCAAAATACTGGTCACTGTTTTTCAGTTTCTTAGCAGAGGGACTGACTCCTTCCGTACTCCACTCAACCACATGTCTTTTCTTTGATGACATACTACTTCGACGCCGAGTTGGATGCGATGTTTTCATACCTTCTCCGCCCGACTACACCATCTTACAACTCAATCCTATTTGAAAGACAAAACTGTGCACTGTAAGATGACAAACTATCAAAAATATCAAAAATCAATACCGCGCATATAAACCAAGATTTGAAGCGAATGAACTGTCTTTTCTGTACACGTACTGGCTTTCTCACGCCACGCTAACATATCATTGTTCTAAAATGCTTGTAAGTATACCAAGACACTACAAGGGGATATCCAATTGGCGCAGGGAGGCCTTTTCTGGTCATCCGAGGCGTTAGAGGAGGAAATAGGAATTCCATAGTTACTCATAAAGTTTTAAACGCTCTCTGTTGAAGTCACACTTACTACCAAAACTAGTTTGACCATTTTTATATCACACTGAAAAATTTAAATCCTCAGTTCTTATTAACATATTCTTCTGTGTGGTAATATTACTCTGCAGTCCGATATTTTTGATCGGTTTGCAAATTAAGCTACGACTCGAAATGTTGTCGGTAGCATTGTGAGGGTAGAGAATACCAGTTTGACACACTCAAAGCGGGAAGAGAAACACCGCTTCATACAACTTCTGTGCACAGATGTTCATATTGCTACAAATAAGTGTGTACCACATAAAATAAGTATTGTTACAAACAATTTTTGGTGTTAAAACTCGCAGTAGTGTGATCTTTCGTTAATTTCTTAAGGCACTCGCCGGGGAATATTATTTTCTTGTGTATAAATTTAGTGATAATTACGTATTACGAGACATGATTGTTGCACAGACTCTGGGTCTACAGTTGAGAAACGCTATATTTATTTACATGCCATTGTGTATGAGGGTGTGTGAGGGGATGTCGTAAATAGTGAAATATTTGCAAATGGGGAAACCCCGTGCTCCACTGCATGCGTACGGATACTTTTAAAAGTCTGATACATAAAACGTACATTTACATTATTCAGCTGAAATTGCATCTTCCAGAGACGTATTAAGTGTCAAAACTGTGACACTGAATACAGGTGGAAGCACGAGACCACGTTTCGAATACCGGCCTTGTCACAAATTTTAATTCCTTGCTTCGACCTGTATTCATTGTCGTACAGTACGTCGTTCGTTCGTCTTCTACATGTTCCTATACCATTCCTCCAATTGAGACGAAACTTGGGGCAGTTGTGTGCATGCCTGCGAACTTTTATGAGGGGGTAAGAATAACCTACCCCTTTGAGGTCGGGGGGAGGGAGGGAGGGGGGAGGGGGAGGGGAAGGCGGTGACTTAGCAGCAGAACTTACGACAGTGTGAAGTAATTTCAGCCCAGTTTTGTGTAGTTATGGTTCATTATTTACATGAAATTACTGTGGCGGCAGTACACCCGTACTACACATAGTGGTGAATGTGAGGTGAGAAGCAATTAGACGTAAAAATATTCGATATCGATCGATATTAGCATCGAACCCATAGTTTTCTGGAATGCTAGGATCACCGGTGATTATGCTGATAAATTTGAACCCCTCGGACACAGGGGCGAGTGGAGAGGGGTGTAACGACAATAACACACCAGTATATCTCTGTAAACACTTCAGCTGTTTCTGTCAGTCTTAGTACGCATATCACTGGGGAAAAAATACTGTGAGAGTAAGACACTCGTAAAATCTCTATGGTTGAGGTGGGAAAGAATGGGGTAACATAAAAGCATACGTCACGAACAGCCAGAGTATTTTTAACCACATTTCGTATACACATGACCGACTATTTGTACAAAAATACTGTGAGAATAAGATGCCCCCATCATCCCTAAGGATGGGATGTCTGTCTCTTACTGGTGTTCTCCAATGCGTCAAGTAGGTTGTACATGCGTTCCTCCTTAGGAAGGAAAAAGAAGCATTGCAACGCACACCGGTCTCACCTTAGTATTACACAACATCGGTAGGTGCGCTACATACGTCCAGAAACTCTTTATTCTCGTACACACACAGACTGACACCGGGCATTCTTATTTTTGTTTAGGACATGTTTACGCAGACACAACTTAAAAATCATTGTAATCCACCTGTTTCGACCAAAGTTTTCGAGTGATTACGCTCGATTGCCAGAAAAATGGTAGTCCTTTCCAAAATGGAAGCCCCTCTGTTCTACCATCACTTGGTCTCAGTTTTGGCTGAGAAGTCGCTGGATGTACGAAAGGCCAGATCTCTTAATATGTCGCGTTGTCCTTGAGGGTAGAGAATGAAATTTAAAATTAATAATGTTCATGATAGTGACAAACATACCCACATATGCATTTATAAAATTTTGTGGTTATTACCGAGGAAGGACGGCTGCAATTAAGTCACTGCTTTTTACATACTGCAATTTTTGATCTTGCTACACTGCTGTGGGGACCGGTTCAGCTTGTTCACAGCAAGGCTATGGCAGTCTCGTATGTCCTCATAATTATGGTACGTCCTCTACTTGATACTCTCTTGAGAGAGCAACATGTGATAATGCACATTGTCATAATGGTTTCGACAAACTAACCCAGATTTCATTTTTAATTAAATGCAATAATGAAGGCAGTACAAAAATTAAAAACAGGATACAAATGTGATTAGCTAGAAGTCAGAACGAGGTTAAGAAAATTACGAGACAAATAATTGTTGGTGAAAGAGCGAAGATTAACATGGATTATCAGGACAAGCGGAAAAACCTATAATTTAAATTATATCTGAAGGATTATATACTGTAACGCTTTTTCTTCTCGTTATTCTGAAGAAAAATGCGTGAAATACGTAAAACAGGGATTTAATATTCCTACAGTAAGGTAGGAAACACATGGATGTTATTTTTTTCAAATTGGATCTTCTCACTACGGCAATCATTACAAGAGGTTTTCTAAAAGAGGACTCTTTAATTTTAGAGAATTTCTGCGAATTTGTAACTATATATCCTTTATTTTCGTTGCTAAAGGTTCATTGTCAATGGTCTACCAACTGCAAGTGTGTAAACTTGAAAGCACCAAGAAAATCTAAACAGTTGCCGAACTGATGAAGTTATTGAGACTTTCATATTATTTACAAACGCTATGAATGCGCATAATATAAAATAAACCTTTTATGTTTGTTATTTACTTTGGTTCCAGGGCATATAATGCCCTATGGCATGCTTGAAGGCGAAAAATAGTGTTAAAAAGTTAAGTGTGGTCCTTCGACATTTTGCTTCAGTTATTCACGTCAGATTTAGCGTACAGTTGTGAATCGGAGAGGTTGCCACATTAGCGTATGGTTTTCAAAAACAAAAGTACAGTACAGTTATTGATATTAGCAATGATAAGTTAGTACAGTGTTCACGTTTAAAAAGATATGCTGTTTTATTTTATAATACCCTCGTTCCAAGATAGTATGAGTGCTGGTTCTGCAAGTTCTGCAGGAGAGCTTCTATAAACTTTAGAAAGCAGGGGACGAGGTACTGGCGGAATTAAAGCTGTGAGGAGGGGTCCGGAGTCGTGCTTGGCTAGCTGAGATAGCAGAGCACTTACCCATGAAAGGCAAAGGTTCGAGTCTCGGTCCAGCACACAGTTTTAATCTGCCAGGAAGTTCCATATCAGCGCACACTTTGCCGCAGAGTGGAAATTTCATTCAGTATGAAACATGTCTAAAATAATTTTCTATATAATTTTAACGTGACTCATTTTTGTAAGAATCCTGGTTCCACGTAAACTGTACAATGCAACGTACTAAACCGAAAAGGAACTTTACGTATTTATATTCAATTACCCATGACTGTAACAAAATGAAGGAACATGAGTATAAATCGCCCACCCCCCTCCTCCGGACACAAACTTCGTATTTCTTTGTGTAGTCTGACATTTAGAGTCTAGAAACTCTGCACCTGGAGACAGGGTTTCATATGGCGAGACGGCATAGTGCATTGGCAAACGATTTTTTTTTTTTTTTTTTTTTTGCCTAAAGATTTGTGGACAGAGCTTTGATTGTGTTCGTATGTTTTGTCTGGGAGAACAATGATCACTATTCACGCGGCCTAAGAGAGAGATTTTATTTGTCATCATTAGTATCCATGATGATACGTACATTACTCACTTCAAAACTGCAAAAATAGCAGGAAATACTTGTCAGTTCTTTTCATAGTAGTTATATTTAGCCTCACTATTATCGAAGTACCTAGGAATGGTGCTGCAGTGCTAGTGGCAGTACTCTTACCGTGGACTACCTTCGGCAGCCTCACTGATACGGGTGGCGTTGGGGTCGATATCGATTTTCTTACTTGCTCCTAGATGGTGTGTTAGTCGGGCGAGAAATATACCATTTAAAACATTCTGCTGCTTTGTCATCTTTATCAACTGCAGCAATAGTTCCTGAAATTATTGTACAATGGGGTGGTCAGAAACTGTCGGTAAAGCTTCTACGGGTTTTTATTAAGAAAAAAATTTCGATACGTTGCGCCGTTGCCGGGCTACTTAGCATTGAACTCAACCAATCAGTTCGTTGCGCACGCACATTCAAGCGGCTTGCCAGATACAGTTATTAGCGTCAGTTGCTCTCGTAGCGTAGATGATAGCGTACGAAACTCCTCAGGTTCTGGCTCGGGTTCGATGATTACTACCATCCCGTGTTCCATTTTTGTATCGCTTTCTTGTTCGATTTTAGGAAACGAAGAAAAAAACACTTTTGGCAACACTACCTCTAGCAGGCCGCTTGACTTCCCGCGCGCAACGGCCTGATCGGCTAACTTCAATCCTAATTAACTCGGAAACGGCGCAACATTACCGAATTTTTTTTGAACAATTATTTCTCAGCGCAACCTGCCTTCCAACACCCTTACAAGCTTTTCAAGCTATTTCTGACTACCCTGTACGTTGACGCAAGCGATTACACCGAGCCAGCCAGAAACGAGTCATGCTGCTGCTGCACTAAAATAACTTTCTCGACAAATGGTACATCCCAGCACAAGAATTCGTTGTTAGACTTCCCTGATTATATTCTCTACGTATCTCGCCAATAGCCACGGAAAACTAATCCTGAGGCTTCACCCGCGGTCGCTCTTGAGCGCCACTCGCACACAGAATCCTGCGACTGATGTTCAACCAGTAAACATATGCCTCTTTGCAAAATATCCCAAGCTTTCAGTAATCAAAACGGTACCGGCAGGCAACAATATCAGAAGGGATAAGCGCTCATTTCTGGTGTTAGTTAAGTTCGACAAACAGCAGACACATGCAGCCCTATGTCCAAATACCGTACAGACTCGAACGTGCGCGAAACCATTAACTCTAAGAGCGGACAGCCGAGAGTGGTAGAAAGCCCGCTCCCGGAACACGGAGAGGTGCGCCGGCCCCGGATCCTGGCGGATTAACAAGGGTCAAACGCGCCTGCCAATCTGTATGTGGTTTTTAGGCGGTTTCCCACATCCAAACAGGTAAACACCGGACTGATATCCACGTTCCGCCTCAGATAGGCGCTAATGCAAACATATAAATAACATTCTCACACTTGAGATAACATTAGATGCTAACAGATTGCAGTACACATACAGTGGCACCATAAAGTCTCCCACTATATATACATTACTAACAATTAAAGGTGATGCCAAGGCACTGTTACATTAATTTAAGGGTACAGTCTTAAAGATAAGTTGTAATATAATTGGTTTCTCACAACAAAAATATTGGTCTACAAAAGGAAATCAGTTGGTCTACACATCAAAAAAGTACTGGTACACCTGAAATTCACGAATTCAATTCTAGTTGGCTGTGTGCATACCGTTGGCATTGATGACAGCTTGTAGACGTCTTTGCACGGAGTGAACCAAGTTGTGAAAAATATCTGGTGAGATCTTCTACCATTCCTCTAACAGAGCCGTCTGGAATTCCCGCTTTCCTGTTTTCGAACTTTTGTATACAAGTGGCCCAAAGGTGCTCTATAGGTTTGAGATCAGTGCTCTGTGGTGGAGTGAAAACCCTTCTTCGAAAGTTATATAATAACCAATCCTGAGTTCTCAGAGCCACATGTATAGTGTCTTTGTCTTGTTGGAAGTAAAAGACGCCATCAAGACCCAGTTCCTGTGCACTGCTACGTAAATGGTCTCGCAACACGTAGATATGTTTACGATTATCCACGATACCTCCAATAATTGTCAAGTCGCCAACACCAGAAGCGGCCATCCAACCCCAAACTCCTTTTCCTCTCCCATATTTTACTATAGGTAGGATACGCTGTAGTTGGCGCTCTGTATTTGGTTTTGCGCCACACTTTTCCCTTTCAGTCAGATCCAAACAAGTTAAACTTCCGGATTCGTCAGAAAACAGAACGGTATTCCCCAATTCAAGCGATTTATTGACTGCTTTGGCTAACTAAAAGCAATTTCATCGGCTAGCTTCCGAAACGTATGGCTGTTTTTTGGAAGATCTGCCGTGAATATCGTCTGGTTTCAGAAGAGACCTGTTTGTTGGACGTTGACAGCGTGTCCGATACAAATAAGCGTGCACTTTCAAAGGGGTCTTTTCCTGCAAGGCGAACTATCCTTCGACGCTCTCCACATGTAGGAACTCTTGGACGTCCGCCTCTGTGTTTATTGTCTGTTGCAGCAGTCTCTTGAAACTTCTTCATCATTGTCCGCATTGTTGTATAATTAACAGAAAGTTCTTCACCGGTCTCACGGTAAAAACCGCCTTGTTGCGGAACGACACGGAATGCTCCTTCCCCTTCGGACTCATCGTGACAAGCGAATTCCGCTTACACTGGCCGTCAGGCAAATACTGAACTGCTGGTTAACTCAGACCGCACAAATCTGGTATGCGTGGCGCTGTCTGTCAGGTACAAGAACAAACGTTATATATTGTGCCAATATGTATTTAAGCAAGAGAAACCCCTCATTTAATAGATTACATGTATTTCTGTTGTGTTGGGAAAACATTAGTCTACAATTTTTTTCCTTTATGGAGTCAGCTTTAATGGAGTCCGTATAATGTTACTAATATTTATACATTTTGTGTCAGATGCGGAATGCGGAAAGATGTCTGTGCCAATACTTTTTGGTGCAACGGTAGCCCGTCCAGAGGGGAACTGTTGGCGCCAGAAAGGGCATCCGGCCTCTAATTATCACTAACACTGCCAAATCCTGAATGAGACGCTGACACCGTAGAGACATTGTGAAACACTAGGAAGACGAAGAAGAAAAAAAAAGAAGAAAAGAGAAACTCGGTGGAGAAAAATTTACATCGCGTTATCAATTTACAAAAATTGTTCACCGTTTTAGAATTGTAACGCAAATAAATTATAGAAAATGTTCAAATGTGTGTGAATTCCTAAGGGACCAAACTGCTGAGGTCATCGCTCCCTAGACTTACATACTACTTAAACTAACTTAACTAACTCACGCTAAGGACAACACACAATCATGCCTGAGGGAAGACTCGAACCTCTAGCGGGAGGGGCCGTGCAATCCGTGACATGGCGCATCTAATCGCGCGGCCACTCCGCGCGGCTAAATTATAGAAAAATAGGAGTAGACGAGTCCTCAAAATTACTGAGGACCTTGGGAAGGCGAACAATAACAAAATTTTCCCCCTGGCGTGTGAGATACAGAGATTTGTTAACAACGCGAGAAATGCGTGCTTGAACATAAGCGCAGGTGCTGGCCAAACTTGCAGCTTCCGCTGTTGTATTTGACCACGAACGGCATTTGTGCAGCGTTCTCAATATTTTGAAAGTGCCATTCGCGATTAGAACAGTGTTCAGCGTAGCTGTGCTTGCATAATGTTGGAACTAGGTGAATTCGAACGTGGGCTGCTTGTATGGTCGGTGCCTCCTTAATGAAGGGCAGCTGAAGTGTTTTGCATTTCAAGAGGCACCGTATCGAAGCTTATATCGCAAATAGGGAAAGCGGAAAAGCATCAGCCGCTAAGTCACAACGCGGACGAAAGTATGTATCGAGTGATTTTGACGGGCGGTCATTGAAGAGGATTACGACGAAAAATAAGATGACGACAGCTCCGAAGGTCACTGCAGAACTGTATGTCGAACCCTGTCAGCATCAAAACAACATGAATGGGGCTCCATAAACAGGGAATTGCACAGCGGGCTGGAATCCCAAAATCAATCATCAGTGATGCAGATACATGCAACAGGAAAACGTGGTGCTGAAGCCATAAAACAGACTAAGGAGCAATGAAAGAATGTCATTTGGCCGGATGAGTCTGGTTTCACATTCTTTCCAACTTCTGGCCGAGTTGGCCTACCAAGTTTGAAACATGGGGGTTAGGTGATGCTTGGCGTATCCCATTGGGTCCACAGCTATTCTGCAAAGTTTCATTAGTGCCAAGTATTATGTGACCATTTGGCTGATCACGTCCATCCTGACCGTTTGGCTAATCACGTCCACCCCCAATGGAGCTGCTGTGTTTCAAGACGACGGAGCCGCTGTTCACGTAGCTCACATCCTCTATGACAGGTTTTGTGAGCACTGGCATGTATTGTCGCATCTTTCCTGGCCATCTCAATCACCAGATCTCAGTATTACTGAGCCTTTGTGGTCTTCTTTGGACAGAAGGGCAGGTGATCGCTGTCCATCTCCATCACCTTTGCCACTATTTTACTGGAAGAATGGTATAAGATTCGCGTGAAAACCATACAGTGTCTGTACTTATCCACTCCGAGACGACTGGAAACTGTTTAGGTGTCAACGGTTTTCCTACACCATGCTGGCCATGGTAAAGTGTTTTTGGTGTTTCTCTGTGTATGAGAAAAGCGATATTCCCCCAGGCTTCAAGAAGATTGCAATAATGCCAGTTCCAAAGAAGACAGGTGTTGACAGGTGTGAATGTTACTGAACCATCGGTTTAATAATATGTGCTTGCTAAATATTGACACGAATTTCTTTCCAGAAGAATGGAAAACCTTATACAGTCCAACATAGGAGAAAATCAGTTTGGATTGTCAAGAACTGCAGGGATTCGTTACGCCATACTGTCCCTACGACTTCTCTTAGACTGAAGAAACGCAGATATCATTTATAGCTTTTGTAGATTTGGAGAGAGGTTTTTCAACGTTGCCTGCGTTACATTATTTTAAATTCTGAAGAGAGCATGGAGAATACACAGGAAGCGAAGGCTATTTACAGCTTGTATCGAAACCCCACATAGTTGTAAGAGCCCTGGGACATGAAAGGGAACTCTTGGTTGAGAAAGGAGTGATGCGAAATTACACCCTATCCCCGAAGTAATTTAAATGTACATCGAGCAGGCAGTAAAAGCAACTGACGACAAATTTGGAGAGAGAATTATAAGCCCGGGAGAAAAAATACAAATTTTGAAGTTTGCCGATGGCATCGCAAGTCTGTCAGAGACAGCAGAGGACTTGGAAAAACAGTTTCAATGGAATGGATAGTGTCTTGAAAGGGGGATGTGGGATGAATAGTAACAAAAGTGAAACAAGGTTAATGTAATGTGGTCGAATTAAATCAAGCGTTGGTGAAAGAATCATATTAGGAACAGAAACACTACAGGTAGCCTAGTAGATGGGTTTTCCTATTTTGACAGAAAATAAGTGACTATTGTCGAACAAGAGAAGATACAAAACGCAGGCTGGCTATAGCACGGAAAGCATTTTTGAAACTGAGTAATTCGTTAACAAGTAACATGAAAAGTGAAAAAAAATGGAAATTTGTGGTAAGTTCCTATGGGACCAAACTGATGAGATCATCGGTCCCTACTTAATGTAACTAAAACCGTCTTACGCTAAGGACAACGCTGACACCGATGCCCGAGGGAGAACTCGAACTTCCGACAGGGGTAGCCACGCGAGCCGTGACAAGGCGCCCCAAACCACGCAACGTGGCTGAAAAGTGAAAGGCGGACGACAAACAGTTCAGACAAGAAGACAATACGGACTTTTAAATATGATGCTACATAAGAGTGCTGAAGGTTAGACGGGTAGATCGAGAAACTAATCAGGTAGTAAATTGGAAATTCATTGCAGAACTTTACTAAAAGAAAGGAGCGGTTTATAAAACACATCCTGAGGGACGAAGGATTCGCCAGTTAGAGGGGGAGGCGGGGGGGGGGGGGAGGTTAAAATTGTAGAGACAGATCAAAGCATGAATTCAGTAATCAGGCTCTAATGGATGTAGCTTGTGGGGATGTAGAAGTTGTCGAAGTTGTCACAGGGCAGTGCAGCATGAAAAACTACATCAAACCTGTCGTAGTACTGAAGAGCACAACAACCAACTCGCAATCTTCCCTGATGACAACGTATTTGTTTATTCGTTGTCAGTACTTTCAATCTCCTCCCAAAGTGTGTTGCCCTCGCTGCCTTCCAGGTCATTAGACACGCTGAACATTTTGAGCCCTTTGATGATCGAAACTGGTGATAGTGCGCTCCGTAAAGAGATAACCCACAAATTCCGTAGGTTTTTTTTTTAAATTTACGGTCGTAAAGAGGGAATCCACAAACTCTGTACGACTTTTTTAAAGAAATTTCCGACAGTCTTTCCACAATCGTGATTTCGGCTTTGTAGTCATTCTCAAGTGCATGCTGAAATGTAAAAATATGTCTGAGCTGTCTGTGACATGTCACTGTCGTAAAAACATATTTCCGGTCCTATAGACCAGAAACACGTTTTTTCGACGATGACTTGTCACAGACAGGTCAGACATATTTTAAGATTTCAAAGAGCACTTGAGACTGCTACAGACCCTAAATCTTGATTACGTACAATATATGAACAATTATCTGTCAAATGGTGGTAATTTTGCTTCAAAAAATTCTATATGACTCGGGTCTTTATGTGTAGGATTACCTTGAAGAAACGACAGTTTTCTGCTTATTCTGAAATGAGATCCAATACCGCTCTTTAGATTCGTCCAAGCCATACGTTTCGCTGCCTTCTCTATAAGATGAACTCTTTGCATAACAATTAAGTGCGTGTTTGAAATTGGCATCATAACTGTGTCGAATTCCAGAATTTTTTTATGATTTTCTTCCGACGGTGCTCCTCACTGGCGAAGACTAAAATTTACTGTTAGAGGAAAACTATTCGTGCCCTGTCGTCTAAAATAACGGAACATCAGCAATTGAGTACTGATACTCGCGATATTGTTGCTTCATTTAGAACCAAGGAACGAGCATTAGCCTGCATTTGAAGTAGCCGTGATGCGACACTATACCGTAACTTTGTAGTGTCACTAGATAAGCCACACCCGTAGTTTTCGTTACCTAATTATGGGAGAAAAATCGAGTCTCATAATCAGACCAGTGTGGTTACTACCAAAAAAATAAATAATGCATCACGGTCAAATTGAAAACTGTAATTTCCTGGATTACCAAAACTGTGAGATGACTGAAACTTCCTGTCAGATTAAAACTGTTTTAATCTGCCAGGATGTTTCATATCAGTGCACACTCCGCTGCAGAGTGAAAATTTCATTCTGTGAGATGACTGGTGCTTTACCCTCGAAAAGTAGGCCTAATGTTCCTGGTTCAAGTCCCGGTCCTCCCCACAGTTTCAACCTGCTAGAAAGTTTCAAAGCAGTGCACAGTCCTTCCCAGAGCTAGTAGTGAAAGTAAGTTTATTATCGGCATTCTTGTTCGTGAGTGTATTAGTGTTAAAACTGAATTCTGAACAGTTTCCATGGTACGTTAATCATTTTAGATAGCATTCTATGGAAACAGCGATCTGTCAGTTAAATAGAATTAGTAAAAAACCCCTGTTGGTCGCACAGTCATTTACTAAAAATATGTCCGGTATGTGTCGCTAGTAGTAGGACTTCTTCAGACAATGCACCACGCGGCTGACGCCTAAGACGCTTGTAACAGCTAAACTGACCCCAGTCGCAAAACTGCTACGAAGAGTAGGCCCACCAGAGTTTCACTTCTTTTTCTTAAAAACGAGTTATAAGCTGATATATTAGTGGTTTAGCCTAATCTAAGACCAAACAAGAATCGATGGTAGTTGCTTGCTGTTTAAATCTTTGGGTGGAACTGTGGAGAAACCTGTTTCGGAACGAGTTTTTCGTGTTCCCACTTTTCGAATTCCGCTAGTAAAGATCCCAATGCTGAAAATGCAGTCATACTCATGATATATAGTGATTATGCTTGTGTCATATGAAGACTTGAGTTGAAAATAAAGACTGGGTTTCCTCTTTTTCTCACTGGATATTTGGTAATTTTCGTGAAGAAAAAAATGTAAGAACAGAAGAAAAATGACTATGATTCTCACAGTAATTGGACCAATGACAGTTGTTCTGTCACACTGTACCCACCGAGTCCTGCGAACGAAGTTGAGCATGTTTGGTTTTGCAGCTTACACTTGCTACTCTAAGATGAGAGAGACTCTTAATAGGAGTCCGCTTACACAATTTCAGGCTAAAACTGACTGTAGAGCTATATGAACTATGCCAGGCCACTTGTCTATTCCATAGGCGTGAGCGGAGTATTAAGTACGACGGATCGGTTTGTATTCATTTAGGCAAACTGTTGTCTGTTGTCCATTTAGGTGTGTATAATATTTTTCTTTGTTGCAATTCTCTCTTCTCTTCGCCCGCTCCCACCAATCACCTCTCTCTCTGTCTCTCTCTCTCTCTTTCTCTCTCTCGGTCTCTCTTTCTCTCACAAACACACACACACACACACACACACACACACACACACACACACTCCTCCGTAATGATTAATTGTATAACTGGTTTTTGTCGGCATGATGAGGAACGTGATGCTCCGCGAGCGCAGGGTGACGTATGGGAGGACGCTCCGGCACAGTGACCCACATAGGCGGCGTCCGCAGGGAGGAGCGTCCCGCCCCGGCGCCGCCAGACGCGGCTAGGACACCTGTCAGTCACCGCCACGACGCACGCCGCCCGCCCCCAGGCCGGCCACGTGACCACGCCGGCGCTGACGTCACGCAACCTTACAGCTCGCTTCGCCATAAAAGCTAGCGTCTTCTTTTTTTCCGGGGCGGGGCGTGACGTTCATCTGTCATCGGGCAGGCGGCGGTGGGCGTGGTGGTGGCGCGCCGCTCCGACCAATGGCGCGCGAGGCCATATTGCTGGGTGGGCGGGGCGCCGCCGGGCTACGTCACGCGGCCACCGCCACCTGGCCTACCTGGCCATGTGCGCGGTCTGGCCAACCTGTCTTGTCGCTTCCTCCGTCACGTGACTCCGTCTCGGCTCATTAAACGTCTGTTGCTGTTCGACGGACCTTAAAACCGAAGGTCGGCAGGCGCGAGCGGTAACTGTCTCGAGCGATAAACACGGACCGCGATCTGCTGAAGGTCAACACAGTTCATAAGCTGTTCGTATGATGCTGACAAATGAACATTATATTTAAAAATAAAAAAAAAAACATCAGTGTCGAGGAAGTTAAGAACGTCGTAGTAAACTACTTAACCGAAACAGTATTATATGGTTTATAGACCTACCTCATAATTTTCATTTCATTCCGTTCACTTTCATCAATGGACGTACCAAGCCGCTGAGCCAGCATGAAGGTTACAAAACCCATAAGATCAAACGTTAAATGCCTCTATGGCCTTCAAAGAAGCAACAGCCACACTCTTTCACTGACATTCTATGCCAGAATAAATACTTTTCTGTTTCTTCTTTCGACAGTGTCAAAATCTATGTATTAATAAAGGATTAAATCATTGAATGCCTTTGTATCGTGGCATATATGGTC
Source organism: Schistocerca piceifrons (assembly GCF_021461385.2). Lineage (NCBI taxonomy): Eukaryota > Metazoa > Arthropoda > Insecta > Orthoptera > Acrididae > Schistocerca > Schistocerca piceifrons. The sequence goes on from NC_060141.1 coordinate 153,336,576, forward strand.
AGGAACTGTAAGGTACTTAGTAAAACTTCGCAGATACACGCAGCACTAAAACTAATAATGCAGTCATCTGCTCAGTCGGTACTGAACTGTTGAAACTAACCAACGACTCCTACCAGAAAAAACAATTCCGATACCTAAGATAAAGTGCGGGATTAAAAAGCCAGTCCTTACGGACTTACTACGTGCCAAGTGGACTGCTAAAGTAGTGTTGATCATTTAGTCGAAATTTCCTGTTGTAGGCCCTATAGGGCTGTGGAGCTAAATTTCTATCAATTGTTCGAATTAGGACTATTATAACGCCAACACTGCAAAGCACATACGTTGAAAAAAGCCTAAGTTTTTATTTTGCTTCTGTTTTCCCCCTCACTTTAATATTTCTTTTTTTCCATTCAGCATATCTTCAGAGCCGTGGATAGAAAAGTGCGTTTAGAATTTCGAAAAGCTTTTAATTCAGCACAATAAGAAATTCGAAGAAGGTACGTTCTTATTGGGTAGCAAATCACGTATGCCAACGGACAGGATTTCTTAACAGATAGGGTGAAGTACGCTGACCTAAGAGGAGAAATTCGAAGAAGGTACGTTCTTATTGGGTAGCAAATCAAGTATGCCAACGGACAGGATTTCTTAACAGATAGGGTGAAGTACGCTCACCTAAGAGGAGAGTCATCTACAGACAATGAACTAATATCTGGCTTAACTCAGGGAACTGTTACTACGCACGTTAAACATTAATCAACTGGAGAATGTTTATGGCGGCGCTTTTAAAGTTTTCACGGATAACGAAATTCTGGCTCACAAAGAAAAGTAGTAGTCAATTATATCTCAACAAAATATACGTCTGTAGTTCAGGACATGTAAAAATGTGGTAGCCTTTCACTACAGGATTAATGAGCCACAAATTAAACTAGTCAGGTTTTATAATATTCGGTGCAAATAATGTGTAGCAGCATTTTTATTCCTCCAAGAACCACAATTGCAAGGATATTAAGCATGTCATAATGTCATACAGAAAAATTTGTAGTCTATAGGATGGCATTTACATACTTACAGGTCTAGTTTGACAAGGATGGAACACATAGTTGGCCGCGGCTTTACAGTAAGAACCACCACGGCATATGCCCGAAGTAATTTAGGGGAACCACGGAAAACCTAAATCAGGATGTCCTCCCGGTGGAGATATGAAGACGAACCACAACAATGGCTCGGTTGTAAGGGGAGCAAATAGGAGGCTGTAGTTCATGGGCAGGGTTCTGGGAAGCTTTGTTTGGCCACAAAAAAGGTTCATTATAGTATTCTTGTACGACCCATATTTTTATACTCCTCATAACAGTTGGTAACTGGTATGAGTAACAGCGGACATCGAGAATAAACAAAGAATGGCAGTGGGACTGGTCACACGCTCGTTTGACGGAAGAGGAAATATGACTGGCTGATACTCGGAGAAAGGCACTGTGTATATGTAAAAGCAGTCATTCTTTCTACGCTCCATCAGAGAAGGGGATGGGAGGCAACCTTAATGTGAAACTTCCTGGCAGATTAAAACTGTGTGCCGGACCGAGACTCGTACTCGGGACCTTTGCCTTTCGCGGGCAAGTGCTCTACCAACTGAGCTACCCAAGCACGACTCATGCCCCGTCCTCAAAGCTTTACTTCTGCCAGTACCTCGTCTCCTACCTTCCAAACTTTACAGAAGCCCTCCTGCGAACCTTGCAGCGGAGTGAAAATCTCCCAGCCTGTGGCAAAGCCATGTCTCCGCAATATCCTTTCTTTCAGGAGTGCTAGTTCTGCAAGGTTCGCAGGAGAGCTTCTGTAAAGTTTGGAAGGTAGGAGAAGAGGTACTGGCAGAAGTAAAGCTGTGAGAACGTGGCGTCAATCGTGCTTGGGTAGCTCACATGGTAGAGCACTTGCCCGCGAAAGGCAAAGGTCTCGAGTTCGAGTCTCGGTCGCGCACAAAGTTTTAATCTGCAAGGAAGTTTCATATCAGCGCACACTTCGCTGCAGAGTGAAAATCTCATGCTGGAAACCTTAATGTGTATTATAATAAAAAGTACGATATTCCATGCACTTTGCAATGAATCGCAAGCGACCGTGTGTGTGTGTGTGTGTGTGTGTGTGTGTGTGTGTGTGTGTGTGTGTCAAAGCTGACGAGAAACTAAATGTGTCTTCCTGGTAAAATGTAGTGGCGTAGTGATCATTTAATAGAGTCGAGAGTACTGACTCGGCATTCTACTGACTCCATTGAAACACTGGTGAGCCCAGAGCTTCCAAATAGGGGCCCTGTCTTTCCAAACCACTCAAGAGCTTCGTCCCTTACCAAGATTCAGTTGCGTCCTGTTCATCAGGATTGAGATCTGGATCCCAACAAGACTGATTCTAGAGCTGTAGTCACAGTATGGTGTACTGTCATGCTGAAAGTACACGTTTCTCGGTAGTCACACCTGGCAGCAGGTAAATGAGAACACGACCTAGAAGGCGAGAGCCATTTGTGTCTAATCTCGATGAGCCGAAAACGATAATATGCACTCCAATATGGTTACAGGACTACTGTAAACGATTCATTCATTTCCAAAGCCCCATATTTTCCAAGGATTAAGGTAGGTGTGCCGAATGAGGCCATAGTCCCCAATAAGATTTCCTCTTTATTTCGGGAACTGTCAGTCAAATTTGTCTGATGGGACAACCTATATAACCGGAAAAGGCGACCTAGCGGCAAAAGATAAGAGGCAGCATGTTTTACGTTATTCAACTACAGATGCGAATTTTTGACTACGTAGGTTTTTGCGAAGCTACTAATGTATTTCCTAAGCTCTGGAATGATTAACTTTTGTGGCTATTTCATGGGCTGATAATTTTTGAAGCACATCTATAGTAGTTTTGAAACCTGTGAGTTATATTATGATGGGCTAGTTATAAATGGCAAAAACATGCACGGGAACGACGAAAAACTGTGCGTAATCCTTTAAGACCACCCTGTTGCTATAGGGCTCTCACGCCTGCTTTCCCCCGCTCATTATTTATGAACTGAATTTTTATTTGTGTAGTTCGCTTCCTACTATTATTGTAGGTACCTCTGCCTGAAGAAGCAGATCCAGTCGATGGAGTAAAAGTCAACGAATCGATTTCAGAAGATCACAGTCAAACGCGTCCTGAAAGGGAGCACTCCACACCTTTTTTGTCATCTGGCGGGAGATCATTCAGCGACATCTTAAAAACCCCTAAAAGGAAGAAGAGTCGCTCCCTGAGGAGAAAATCTTTGCATTACTTGGGGATCAACTTAATTCAAAGTTTATTACCAACGTCGGAAATTTCGGGGTAAACGTCCCAAGTGCTCTCCAGCATCTCAAAACCGGATGCATCTACATCTTAGTATTATTTCACTTCGTCTTTGAACGTGGCAGAAGATATGATTCGCTGTTCCCTTTGAGGAATGTATGGCCACAAGCCTTGTATCAGGATCGATGAAAGAGACACTGTTGAGAACTGTTATTTTGTGACCCTCCTGTGAAATCTTAAAGTCTCAATCTGTAATAAACTTTTTTATTCAGCATTTCACTTTCTACAAGCCATTATTTCCAGGGCTTTGCCTTATTTGGGTAATTGGGGTAGCGTTATTGGGGGGCACCCTGCTAACCCCAAAAAGGACATTTACTACGTTTTAAAAATTCCAGTTTAGAACATATTTGAACTATTTTCAATGACCAGAAATTTTTTTTCTTGGTAGCTCAAAAGTTATGCTGCAGGCATGCTGAGTAGTTTGGTGATGAAAAATTGTCATACGTTAAGGTGGCTCTATTTGGCATGCATACTATACATGTATAAATATGTGAATAGAGCGGTAAACTCATCAAGTTTCCATTTTGCACTCTACTCATGCTCTACGAATGCTCCCCTGGTCACACTAGCCACGTCCAAGCGGTAATAGAGTTCCTTAGTTACCTTATGTAGGAACATTTTGTCAACGGTCATCGCATCAGCACTGATGCGTCCTCTGAGCCTTTCCACTGTTCTTGGAAGTGAGGGTACGTAAACACTGTCCTAATGTACCCCTGAAGGAAAATTTCACAAGGCGTTTGGTCAGGCAATTGGGGCGTCGAGTGAATTGAACCACATCATATTCACCACTACGCGCAATGCAGCGATGCGGAAGTTCGTCGTTTAGGCAACGACGATAATCGTTGCTCCAATGAGGGGTTCCCCGCCTTGTTGGAAGATGAAATTCTCGAAGTCGGCAGTCAGTTGTGGAAACAACTACAACTGCAACATATCAAGCAACATATCAAAGTTGGAGGTACCCGTCACAGTTTTCTCACAGAGGAAGAAACGGCCCCGACAGCTACTTCAGCGACACTGGACAGGAAACATTAACCTTCGATGAACCTCGTTCATGCGCCACAATTTTGCCCAGATTTTTAGTGGCCTGCACTATCACTTTGACTTTTAACCTTAAATGGAAGGCGTCTTCATCGCCGCGTTCCAGCTACAACTAGGCTCGCTGAAAATCATCTTGGAGGCTGTCTTCTTATTTTGTCGTCATTGTGTCTAGACACTGCACTCAAACGTCAACTGGTGGCCACAGACCAAACTGGGTGAGTTTGGGATTCTATTCATGCATGAATCACATTTGTACATGCAACACATTGGGCAACATGCATGGTGGGCGAGAAGTCCCGGAAACCCTGTAACCGCTGTTTAGTATCAAAGGCTGTTATACAGCTTGGTAGATATATTAGTCTTTAGCAATTCTTGGAATTAATTGTTGGAATTCATGTTTGTATGCTTTTGCAGTCGCAAACGGAGTAGAGTTTTAATTTCTAGCCATGGAAAATGTGAGTGGTCATAGTTACACTACTGAGGAGGGTTTAGCGATAGGTTTGTGGCTGCACGAACGACAACACACAGGGTGGACAACGGGACAGATTATGGGAGGATTTTAGGAAAGATTTAATAACGCTTCACTGTCAAAGGCAACATTTCTCGACTGCACAAGCTGCAACGTGGTCGCGAATGGAAGAGTGACTTGAAAATGTAGATTTTTTTTTTTTTTTTTTTTTTTTTTTTAATGTCTGTAGTCACAAACGTGTAGGTCCTCACTCTACCGCTTTCGGTCAGCAATGACCATCTTCTGATCTGTTTCATAAAAAGATGTCCTATTGAAGCTATAGTATCTTTTGACGATGCCATTATGGCAGCAGTATATTAAGATATGTAATTATAAAGCAGATATGAAGATGGTCATGCTGACCGAAACCGGTAGTCTGAGGACCTACACGTTTGCGACCACAAATGTGAAATAGAAGTAATTTATCTCTCGACTGGAAAAGACGAGCTTTGTCTTTTGTCTGTGTTAGAGGCAGGCTGCGGAATGGAAAGAAGAAGACACAAAAAAGCATGTCCCGGAGTTTCTGCTTCGATTGAACAGTCTCCTGTGAAACAGTCATGTAAACGTGCTCGGTATACCGAGGACAATAGTGAGAGATCATTTAAAAAAAAACTTTAAGATCAAACCTTTTCGACCGACTTTCGTAAACGAGTTATCGCATATGGACCGGAATGAGAGCTTATTAGCATACCGTACTTTGTTAACTCAATTTTTAAATGCAGAGAACCGTACTAAGGTTATGTTTTCAGATGAATGTGCCATTTGTAGAAGCTCGAGTGCAAGAAATATTGTCGTTTGGGCCAATGAAAATCCTCACCACACTGTCGAGTTAGAAACGAACCCACCTCACTTAATGATATTGGCAGCAATGACATCACATCAGCATGGGCCAGACTTTTCTCAACGGACTGCGAATGGGACACATTATTTATACAGGTTACAAACATGGTAGCACCTGAGCTGGAGGATAGATGTCTCACAGAACGCATGTCACTGCAGCAAGGCGGAGGGCCTCCTCACAACGCACTAGTAGAGCGCGAGCTTCTAAAAGAGCTCTCTCCAGGAAGGTGAATAGGTTGTGGTTAACCAGCAATACCAGCTCTCTTCAAATGGCCCCCGAGTGGTCCTGATCCGAGCACACCTAATAATTCGTTATGGGGAATCATTAAGGCGCACGTATCTGCACGGTTTTACGCTACAAACGAAGAACTGGGCAGTGCTGTTGAGGATGCATTTCGCACTATAACACCGGTAATGACTCAAAAATATGTCAAGAAGAATATGGAGGCGTATGGAAACACTGTATGTTTGCAACGCAATAGGGAACATACTGATATATTAGACAATACGTAAGTAAGTACTTGTGACAATACAAATCAAATCAATTAGTATTCGATACTAGGAGGAGGGGGATATCTGAGCACCTTGTAGGTTAGTTAGGTTTAAGTAGTTCAAAGTTCTAGGGGACTGATGACCTCAGATGTTAAGTCCCATAGTGCTCAGAGCCATTTGAACCATTTGAACAGATACCATATATATATATATATATATAGGTAAGGCTCACCGGCCATTTGACCATCTTCAGTGCGGATGCACACACATCGCCCGAACACTTACGAGAATCGGTGTAGCCGAGAGTAATGTGTAATGGGCAGGGGCACTACGAATATAGTGCGGGACAATACGTTGGGAATGTGGGTCACACACTTTTCAACTCTCCCCGTTGACGTATATCAACGCCTGTATGCAGGTAATGGTATTCATTTCATTGTATTGATTTAATTATAATTTCATATAATGTGTGCCTCTTCGAACCCTTCCATTCAAGGAGCACTGTTTCCGAAACTTGGCATCTAACGTTCAACAAAAACTGTTGGAAAGGCGAATGGAAACTTAAGCTCAGCAGACAATGAAGTATATTGGTGAGGCCCTGATAAGAGGCGCTCAAAACGTTGCTGCAACGTATCCCCAGCCCAGCGTGATTCTGATGCCAGTGTACAAACACTGATGTATGGGCAAAGCATTAGTGTGGCCATCTAACTGACCCCTTATAAAAGATCACACTGGTCGCTTTGTAGTGCTGTATATAGTGTAGGAGCACTGAGTAGTTATGTGAGACTCTATCCCTGACCTAAGTCGTAAATGTGGTGTATGTACTTATGAGACTCCATCGCTGACCTAAGTAGTAACGTGGTGTATGTACGCCAGACGGTTGTACGGAAACATCGCAGTAAGATGGGCCCACGTAGAAGCGTGACAAAACGTCAGAAAGGAGATTCCAAGTTTGAACGTCGTCTACGACGCCGACGAAATTCACCGATTTGTTGGCGTATCAACGCCGATTGTGCAACGTGTCTACAAAGGATGGTGCTCCGTTTCAGTCATGTAACGCAGCGTAAGGAAAGTCGGAAAATCATCCTAACTTACGAGGGGCGTTTGGAAAGTCCGTGTAAAAATAAAAACTACTTACGTGTTTGGGGTAAACCTTTTTCATTTTTCGACATAGTCTCCTTTTAGACATATACACTTCGTCCAACGCTGTTATAATTTGTTGATCCTTTCAGAATAATAGGAATTGTCCAAGTCAACAAAATAGTTATTAATTGCTGCAATCATCTCCTCGTTTGAATAAAATCTTTCTCCCGCCAGCCATTTCTTCAAATTGGGGAACAAACAGTAGTCCGAGGGAGCCAAGTCTGCAGAATTTGGGGGATGTGAAACGACGCGGAATCCTGTTTCCATTAATTTTGCGACCACAACTGCTGAGGTGTGTGCTGGTGCATTGTCGTTATGGAAAAGGACTTTTTTGCGGTCCAGCTATGGTCCAATAACGATGAATAATATTCACCTGTAATAGCTTTACCCTTTTCCAGATAGTCGATGGGGATTATCCCTTGCGAATCCCAAAAGACAGTCGCCTTAACCTTTCCGGCTGAAGGAATTGTCTTCGCCGTTTTTGGTGCAGATTCTCCCTTGTTAACCCATTGTTTAGATTGTTGTTTGGTCTCAGGAGCATAATAATGTATCCATGTTTCATCCACAGTGACGAAACGACGCTTTAAGTCCTGCAGATTCTTCCTAATTAGCTGCAAACCATCCTTGCAACACTTCACACGATTCCGTTTTTGGTCAAGCGTGAGCAATCGCGGAACGCATCTTGAGGATAGCTTTCCCATGTACAAATGTTTATGCAAAATACTATGTACCCGTTCATTAGAAATCCCCACAGCACTAGCAATCTCGCGCACCTTAACTCTTCTGTCACCCATCACCATATCATGGATTTTATCAATGATTTCTGGAGTCGTAACCCCCACAGGACGTCCAGAAAGTTCAACATCACTTGTGCCCATATGGCCACTCCAGAAATTTTGAAACCACTTATAAACTGTTCTAATCGAAGGTGCAGAGTCACCGTAATGTTTATCAAGCTTCTCTTTAGTCTCCTGAGGCGTTTTGCCTTTCATAAAGTCATGCTTAATCACCACACGAAATTGTTTTTCATCCATTTTTTGACAGTTACTCGACTTCCTTGATTCACACGAATGCCAAACACAAATAAATAGACTAATATGGATGAAACTTGGTGTGTGTTATTTCCAAAGAAGCTACTAACTAAACATGACCTAGATACGCGCCGATGGTGCCATCACCTGGACTCTGCCCCTCGTATGGGGACCAGAGACGAGTGTTATGCCTTGTCGACGACAATTGATTTCAAACCCGAGATAGCTGTTTCCTGTCAGTGAATGCAGGTCAATCACAACGACATTCGTAGAGAATGCAATGGACATTTGGGTTAGGTACCTTGCAAATCACCGTAGCTCACAGCAACAAAAAGCATAGAAATCTGACATCAGCCTTCTGGAGGCGTGTTTTGTCATCTGGTGAGACACGATTTTGGGTGTGTTTTTCGCACCATGACATGGGTCCAATTATACTGCTTACCGTGAAAATAAACCAGAATTTTTATTTTATGGTTCTCAGCGACCACTGTCTTTTACACAGTCCAGTCACATTAATATGACCATCCCTTATTTTCAGCATCAATGTGCAATAACAACTCACAGATGGCAAGTGGCAGCAAAAGTACTGGAGGGCATCTAAAGCGTGTCGGTGTGACGCGGAGAACAGAGCAGTAGTTGTCACAAAGCTGAAACGGAGTAATGTATCTGGTACCCATAAGGGCATGATAATTGGCTTTCAGGCCAACGGTAGAAGCATTTACGAAACGGCTATGCCTGTAAACTGTTCGAGTGCCGCTGCGGTTAAAGCATACTGTGCGTAGCAAAATGGCGCTATCCAAAACCGGCGCCGTGGTAACTATGCTGCATCACAAGCCATAGATGACAGGGGTGAACGGCGGCTGCAGAGATGTGTACGAGCGAATAGACGTACAACTATTGAGCAGGTGATCGCCCAGACGAACCAAGGTGTTGCCAACAGTGTCTCCTTAACGACCGTTCAGCGAACGTTGCTGCCTATGGGCCTCCGCAGCAGGCGCCTGGTTCATTGACCTATACTGACTGCTGCCCATTGGCGACGAAGGCACGCCAGTACCGCAACTGGATGTCCACTGAGTGCCGACACGTGGCACTTTCAGATGAATCACGTTTTATGTTCCATCGGACAGATGATCCTGGGCTGTAAGTTGAGAATCGTCTGAAAGGAAACACTCTACAACAATTGTCGTATGGAGAAATCGTCATTCTGAACAGCTCAATGGATCAACACAGGTATGCATCTATCCTTGCGGACCGTGTCCACCCCTACATACCGTCTGTACATCCTCGGCATGTACCAGCGGGACAATGCATTGTGTCACCAAGTTAGCAGTGTACGTGCGTGGTTCGAAGAGCACCAGGATGAGTTTACCGTACTCCCCTGGCCACCAAACTCCCAGGATTTAAGTCCAATCGAGACTCTGTGAGAACAGTTCGATTGAGCTCGTCGCGCCGTGAATACTCAACCGACAAATCTAGCGCAGCTAGCCACGGAACTGTAGTCGGTTTGGTTCCACAACCCTTTCGGTACCTTCCAGGGATTCATTGACTATCGTTCTATACGTCTCACGGCTGCCCGGTCTGCAAAAGTTGGTTATCAGGCTTTTGATCGTTGGTCACATTAATATGACTCGACAGTGTATATCTTCATGATAAGTATGCTGTGGATATTCCCATCTTCCAAAATGTCAACAGCCGTGTTTACTGGGCTACACACACGTACGGTCTTGGTTTGACGGACATTCGCAACAAGACTGTCTTCTTCTTCTTACGTTACTGCCTCTGTCGGACCACGGGTAGCCCCTTCGTGGACTGCATTTCCCTCTTCTTCTCCCAGAACCTCTTCGTTCTTTCTCTTCTTCTCTCCCGCTCTTCTTCCGAGATCTTCAGTGTCCTTTTCTCCTGTCGGCTCCACTGGTGACACTCTAATCTTTTCCTGTATTCTTCTCTATCGTTGATCTCCGGCATATTGGTCGGTGTATATTTGTTCCTCCAATTTTCCTTTCCTTCCAATTCCAACCAGTCCTTCCGAAGTTCAACAACCCACTTGGTTCCTGTCTTTCCCTTGTCCTCCCTGTTGTCTCCCACACTCTCTTCGTCAGTCTGTCAATACGCATCCTAATTATATGTCCAGCAAACCTTACTCTTTTGAGTCTGATTTCCCTGGACATTGTTCTCATATTCCGGTACAAGTCTTCCCTAGGTCTTCGCATCCAAATCTCTCCACCTCTTTTGGGACCTAGTATTTTTCTCAGTATTTTTTTCTCTTCTTTCTCTAGTTGTTCTGCCCCATTTCTTCATAGTGTCATCGTCTAGCAGCATATAATACAGTATTCCTCACCGTTGCCTCGTAGTGGCATATCTTTGCCTCTGTGCATATATTCTTTTTATTGTATATCTCTCTCGTCATACAGAAGGCTGACCTCATCTTCATTATCCTCTCTGTTATTCCCTTGTTGCTCCTGTTTCTTCCTGTTATAAATTCTCCCAGGGATTTAAATTTGTCCACCATTTGCACAGTGCCTTCCTCCGTTTCCCAGCCTTCAGTGGTATTTAATGTCTTTGTCTTGTTATAGGCGATCCTCAGTCCCACCTTTCTGGCTATCTTACTTAAGTTGTTGAGTTGTGTCTTTGCGTGTTCTTCCGTCTCACTTACTATTGCTGTGTCGTCTGAAAAGGCTAGGCAGTCCACTTGAGCCCTGTTGTCCTTTTCGTCCCCCACATGGGTCTTTGGTATTCCCATTTCCTCTTTTATTGCTCTCCACTGCCTGATCACCTCGTCCAGTGTTATATTGAACAACAATGCTGACAATCCATATCCTTGTTTAACACCAGTCTTCATCTAAACTTCTTCTGACACTGCTCCTCTGAATCTCACCCTTGCTTTTGTGTCTGTCACAATATCTTTTATGAGTTCTTGTGTAGTTCTAACAAGTCCTCTGTTCTTCAGAATCCTAACAAGAGTCTGTCTGTCGATGGAGTCAAATGCCTTCGTGAAGTCCACGAAGGTTATTACTGTCTTTTTGTTTCTTAAGGCCCTATGTTCTATCAGTTGCTTCAGGATAAATATCAGTTCTATACAACCTCTTCCCTTCCTGAATCCCGCTTGGTAGTCGCCAACTGTACTTTCTACCTGTTCTTCTACTCTCTTGAGCAATAGTTTTGACAGCACCTTGTATCCCACATCTAATAGCGATATTCCTCTTTAGTTGTTTGCATCTCTCTTGTCCCCCTGCTTATGTATTGGTACTACAGTTGCATTCTTCCATCCTTCTGGCAATTTCTTTGTTCTCCAGATCTGGTGGATTATGTCGGTCATGTTGTCTATTGCTTTGTTGCCTTCCCACTTTATCATCTCGGATACTATACCATCTTCTCCAATTGTCTTATTAGTCTTCAGATCGCTTATGGCATATGCGACTTCGTCCCTGGTTGGAGGGCGTGGCTCTCTCTCTCCTGTGTCAGTCCACAGTTCCAGGTCGTAAAAGTACTCTGCAAAAATCCGACATTTCTCCTTCGCACTAACAGCCAGCTTCCCTTCCTTATCTCTTACAAATAGTGCTCTACCCTTGTATCCAATCAGACTCTTTTTGAATTTCCCGAAAAAGTGTCTGCTGTTGCTTTCCCTAAAGTTGGTCTCAATCTCGTCCAGTTCCTGAAACAAGTCTTTCTAGGTAGCCCGTCCGTTTCCGATGATTTTATGGACTGTTCATTTGCTTGATATTTTGTTTGCTTCACTGATTCGTCATCCGACTAATTGTAGATGTCATTACCGGCCAAACTTGCACCCGAGGTGCACGTATTAGTGTAACTCTTTCAATCTGTGTACGTGCGACTTTCGAGAGGCAAATCCACGAAACTGGTTAACGCTGATTATACTCCTTTGATCGATCAGGAGCAAACATTTAGGGAAGATTAAGCAACTGACCATCAGACCTGTATATACTGAATAAATACATCAAACGTAACCCTCTCCGACTGAATTGTCAATAAAACGTTGTATCACCTTCCCACTTACGGAATACACAAGCAAACTACGAATTGAACATCACATTTAGAGATCAGGCTCTCCAATATTGCAGCATTCTGAAATGCCTAAAGCTTGGAACAACACAGGGGCTACTCAAGCAGTTAACAGAAACCGCTTGGAGTGCCGTAGTAACAGCCCTCAAGACATCACCTTTGTCTTTCGTACTCGGTTGAAGAATACTGTTACTACACCTAGATAAAAAGTGCTCACAATAAAATAATAGACAGACAGCTCAATCAAGGAATGCAGCTCAAGCAGGGTGTATACGTCCTAGAAAAATGCTCTCGCAACTGGTTCTTAGTAGTATTCAGCCACCACGCATAAGAAAATCTCAGTCATTGCTGGGTGGGGAGACGAGAATTAAGAAAAAAGAACGGACAACTGCATATAGGACTTTCTCTCTGAGGGTTTCGTATAAATTTAATTATGTATATAGTTATTTCGTCTATAGGTTTTGATGGGTGAATTTTGGAGTACCAAAACATGTGCCACACACGGCCGCATCTTTCGGTCACACTGATTTAGAATCTTAAATTTCTTACACCGCCATGGAACCAGACCCCTTAGAATTTGACGTAAATTTCAACTTGATACGCATACTCATTTCTGATGAAAAAGGGCCGTAACAGACCCACGGGCAACAGAGACGTCCCAGAAGGGCTCCGCTTTTACCAGCTGAGGCACGGAACCCAAAAAATGAGCCAGAATTACCCGGTCATTTAGAACTTCCGTCATCAGAAATCCAACTGTGATCCTGTTATCAGTGGAGATGAGTAAGATCAAGTGAAACGTCCCCATTGAAAAATTAATGAATTACTGACCTGATAAACCTCTACGTTATTTGATTTTCAAACAGCTGAACAAAACTGAACTTACTCAGATATTTCTCTCTTTACTTATTCTGTTGATCATTAAACTGACACACAATGTTTTTAGCGCAACGCAATCTGACTTTCAATAATCCCTACAAACTAATGTCCCTGACTAACAATAACCTATACATTTCATGAATCACGCACCTCACAAAAATCTTCGTTACTCAAACTACTGCAACACAGCGAGCGCCAATACTGCCAGCTAAATAAAAGATTCTAACTACTGAAGGCACTAACTACTGATAGGCATAGTTAGCAAATGAAAGATTTTGATAGAGAACAAACAATGTATTTACCTTAATAATGTTCAAAAGTCATTATATTCATGATATCCAGTATTACAAATTTACTCTTTCTGATGGACACACGTCCAGAACGTCCTCTCTCTAAATTCTGCCGTCTCTCTCCCCACATCCACCACTGCTGGCGGCTCACCTCCAACTGCACAACGCTACGCGCTGTTCACATCCAACTGCCCAACACTACAATAGCGAATATTCCAACAATGCCAACCAACCACAAACTGCACACAGCACAGCCAGTGATTTTCATACAGAGCGCTACGTGACGTTACCAACATAAAAACCTAAACAGCCTACTTCCACAAGTTTCGGTACATCATAGCGGTATTCTGTAGAAAAAAAATCGTAGATAAGTGACTTCAGTGGCTTGTGGGGTACCTGAAGACTCAGATGGACTCTCTTCCCTAATGAACTGTATTATTATCAAAGCCAGACGAGGTGTTCAATGGTGTGAGAGTGATATCTCTTTGAGAAGACTCGTTTTCTGTCCGGTACGCTTAGATTTGTTGGAAACGTTCTAAGATATGGGGAGCATCTGCAAAGGAAATCGCATACAATACGTTAGTGAGACCTATTTTACAGTACTACACTAGCTTTATAACGTAAGAGTCGCAGTTGACTACGAATGAATTCAGACACATGCTCATAGAATCATCAGGTCAGTGCAACCGATGCGAAATTGTAAGAACGGTGCTCAGAGAACTTAAACGGTCATCTTCGGAAGAAGGGAAACGTTCTGCTGGAAAAATTCTGTTGGATAAATTTGGGAAAGTATTATCTGAGACAGACAGCACGACCATTGTGCCGTTTCCACCACATATAACCGGCAGAATATAATGGCCCGGAAAATAGGAAAAAAGTTTCTCTTTTTCGAAACCTCGTCATTTTCTCCCATTGCGACGCATAGTTTGAAAGTTTGGTTCAAAGGTCCCTACAGTCTTCTTCTGCACTGGTGCAAAAGCGTTAACGCCCTGAGACATCATACTCGAGCGCGACGACGTTTCAAACAGCCAGGTGTCAACACATGAAAAAAAAATACCACAGTACAGAAATCCATGTGAGGTGTAAAGAGGGTTAATCATGTTACATTGGCACCAAATTCCACCGCAATTTGCACAACGCCATCGTAAACATGTCATACGACAAGAAAGGCGTCATATACTATTATCCTCATTTCACCACTATCTGCAAGAGTTTGACGCCTCTGTGGTGGAGGTCAGAACCGCGACACCCAGCGTTGAAATCAAGCGGTTTCCTTACGGGTGGCTGTGGAAAACAGACACACCGCCGATCAGAATCGACTCGAAAAGTCCTCAGGAGATGGCAGAAAGGGCTTCAATGTAATCACCCCTCGTTTGGGGCGTTGTATCCCATGCATTTCGCAGTCGAAAACGACAGTTCGCAGTGCAGTGAGCAACTGGAAGGACGTTCTTGATAATGTTCGACACTGCTGACATCCCCCAAGCGATTCAACCCTACTCTAAGGACATAGTGGTCCCGCAACCACAGTGAAGGTGATGTGGTTCCTTTGGGGGCAACTTTCTGGGAAGGACAACCGCAGCTCGAACTCTCAACGTTCAATAACCGTTCAAACAATCATAAAAATTATAAGCATTAAAATGTGAAGAATAATGAGGAGTTTCCAAAAGCTGCATCGCTGTGTGAACTTGCTTTATTTGCAACTGCCGGTTTCACGTCAGTATACACGCATCTTCAGGCTGTTAGGGTTATGTTTTCATAGCGTAGGTGGACAAATACAGAATCTAAGCATTCGGGAAGCTATACACGTTAAGAGTCAAACCACAGTGGTTGGTTGTCATAATAAAAAAGAGTTCTGAGGGAAGGTCATGCTAGGAACAAATATTTACTCTCAAGTCAGTAATTCACCACAGATTACTTAATCAAAGGACATTACAGCTGGTTTGCGAATCTCACAATGGCTTTAAGTCTTGTTGACAGAGAAACTATACATAAAATAGTTCGAGAACTGGCAAACATAGTCCGTGAAACACCTACAGATACAGTCTGTAAAGTAAAAATTTGTGGGAGAAATTTCACAGCCTTTCAAAATAAAAATAGGTATACGACAAGGTGACGGTCTATCCCCAATTCTTTTTAATAGTGTGTTAGAGAAACTAATGAGAACCTGGAACGGAAAGCTTATTGAACTCAAAAAGGTTAGGCAGAGGAAGCAAAAAGATCGAAATCAACTATCTCGCAATTTGCAGATGATTTTGCTATTCTTTCCGAAAAAGGGCATCTGCGATAACACAAGTAAATCTCCTGAAAGAAATAGCCAGCAGGACTGACTTAAGAATTTCTGCAGAAAAACAAAATTTTAACAAACGTTACGGATGCTAAAATTCCTGAAAACTGGTATTGGCCAAATGGAGAGGGTAAAAAAAATTAGATATCTAAGGCAAATAATCCCGGAAAATGCTTTTGAAAGATCTTCAAAGGTTGCATAAAATGGGGAGAGCATATGGTATCACCAAAGACCTCTACAATAAAAGGTTCCTGTCCAAAAATGTAAAAATAAGGCATTACAACTTAGTAGTGAAGCCAGAATGCCCGTATGCAAGCGAATGCCTGGCACTGAACTATAATTTAGATATATTAGTAGTACTAGAAAGACTATTTATGAGAACCTCAAAACACACTGCAGAAGGTTGGACATTGCGAATAGTGCTGCAACACACCAAAATATGGAAAACACTTCAAACGTAATGAGAAAAAGAAGACTCATGTTTTTTGAACCTTTATTTCAAATACAAGACAGTAGATTAAAAAATAAGATTTTCAAATATTTGTGAGGTAAGAATTCACAACAAGCCGGGTCAACGATGTAAAAAAAAAGATTTAGAAAGAAACAATATAAAAACAGAAGATATAAACAACAGAGAAGCCTTTCGGAAAAAAGTATTGAAAATGAAGGGATTCGAGGGAGGGTACCTGAGAACACTGGTTCAAAATGGTCTGAAGTCAGAAATAGGAAACTTAGTGAACAGATGAAAGCATACTGGAAGAAAAGAAAAGAACAAAGAACAATGAACTGCTACTGGAACGTGGTCCTCAGATGGCCTATTCACAGCAAGTATGCCAACACCGAAGAGATGTTTCTAGAAAGTGTACGAAACATGACTGCTGAATGAGCCAGAGTGGATAAAACCCCGTGGGATATATTACCTGGGAGACACCAGCTGTTTAAAACAGATGTAAGAAAAGTGTTTCTACTGTTATTCACAGTTACTCATATGGAGTGTAGTGAGACTGCCATTTGTGCTGTTGCATACATGGTGGAACCACTAGGAGCCGTTCAAAACCATTGGACGACAATTAAACGTGATCAGAAGTAGCAACAGGAAGTTATAATTTTTCAAGCCTCCTGTTTCGCACCCTCTTGTTGTGTGATGGCTGAGGGGTGAAACACTGGCATGTACGTGAATACGGCGGCAAAGACATGGCAGTTCGGCAATTCCCTCGATGCCTCTCACACCCTTTTGTGGAGCACTTTAAAAATGCACCTGTCAGAGAATTCAAGACCCATTATTCAGGTGTCGAAGGAATAGACTGCCCCCGGCGCTAGAGCTGCTAGGAGGCAGCACTTAGCTGAATAGGTGTAGAAGCATAGCAGGTACATTTTCACCGTATTCAATGAAGGTTTGCGGTTGGCACTGAGGGTGTTGCCGAAGTGGAAGATCTTACAGGGACACTTTGCCGTTTTATTCACGCAAATGTCAATGTTGCATCCTTCAGTGATCCCGCCACAGGAGGGTGCGAAACAGGCGTCCTGAAAAGCATAAACACTTTTTGCTGCTTTGTATCACTTTCAAATTTCATTGAGTACTTTTGAGCGGATCCCAGTGGTTGCACTTTGTCTACAAGAGTAAAAGTTGCGATAGCACTACACTCCGAAAGGGCCACATCACGTTCAGTTGAGTTGCCGCCCCATGATGTCAATCAGAGTATGGGTGAGACGTCCGGGGACAGGGTGTGGTAGCACTGCCAGACGTTGTCAAGTACGTCCATTCAGTTGCTCTAAGCTCTGCGAACTGATGTTTTCGACCCTGAAATGCGTGAGAATGAAATCTCCAAGGAAAGGGGTGGATTCATTGACGCTTTTTCTATCTCCTACTGAGGGCTTTTCGTATCGATTCTGAGCTGCGGTGGGTCCTGAAAGCTTTTCTCGGCCACCCGAAAGAATGTCGAGTGATTTCAATGCTGTGTGTCTGCTGATCTCACCTCTATCACAAAGACGTCAAACGAAGGGGGTAAATGTGGGGAAGACGGGGTGTGACGACCTTCCTATCGTGCTACATGTACAGCATGGCTTTGAGCAGAACCGTGGATAAATTTTCTGCCAATGGAACATCATTAACCCACCTCACATCTCACATGAACTCCTGGCCTCTGGTCTTTTTTCCACATATATCGACACCTTGCTGTTTGAAGCGTATCCTATCTCGAAGGTAAGGTCATAGAGCGCCACGCTTTTTCATTGTTACAGAGGAAGATTGTAGACTCCTTCGAGCCAGATTTTATACTTATGCATCGCAATGGAAGCTGTTACGGGGTTTCGAAAAAGTGATACTTTTTGTGGAGTGTACTCGTATTTTACAGTTTGACGCGGAACTGACGCTTTTTCATGGAGAACTGCCCATCACAGACAATATCGGAAATTATGATATCGGTGCACCAACTGGCTGCTGTCATTAGCCCATCCTTGCATGCTCACTCCTGGGTACTCCTCTGTGTCATTACGATTCAGTGAGTGAGAAGAGCAGACCTGCTTCGTGGCCATTTACATGCAACACAAAATGGTGCACAGGATAAAATAGCCTGTGTTCAATGTCGACTGTTATGGGGTACAGAATTCGTTTAAGACGTGTCCGCAGAAGTTTAATATTGGAATTGTTGTATCAAAATCTGCAGAAAATTCCTCAATCCAAATCTTAGTGGCAAAATTGCAAAATTAGCCGGAACGAGCCCCTTTTTTTGGGGGGGGGGGGAGAGGGAGGGACACGTCATCAGTCTTCTGATTGGTTTGATGCGACCCGCCACGAATTCCTCTCCTGTGCCAACCTCTTCATCTCAGAGTAGCACTTGCAACCTACGTCCTCAATTATTTGATGAATGTATTCAATCTCTGTCTTCCTCTACAGTTTTTGCCCTCTGAAGCTCCCTCTAGCACCATGGAAGTTATTCGTTCATGTCTTAACAGATGTCCTATCATCCTGTCCCTTCTCCTTATCAGTGTTTTCCAAATATTCCTTTCTTCTCCGATTCTACGTAGAACCTCCTCATTCCTTACCTCATCAGTCCACCACCTAATTTTCACCATTCGTCTGTAGCACCACGTCTCAAATGTTTCTATTCTCTTCAGTTCCGGTTTTCCCACAGTCCATGTTTCACTACCATACATGCTGTACTCCAGACGTACGTTCTCAGAAATATATCTTCCTCAAATTAAGACCGATATTTGATATTAGTAGACTTCTCTTGGGCAGGAATGCCTCTTTTTCCGTAGTTAGTCTGCTTTTGATGTCCCCCTTGCTCTGTCCGTCATTGGTAATATTACTGCCTAGGTAGCAGGATTCAACAATCCTGATGTTGACATTCTCGCTGTTCTCATTTCTACTACTTCTCATTACCTTCCTCTTTCTTCGGTTTATTCTTAGTCCATACTGTGTACTCATTAGACTGTTCATTCCGTTCAGCAGATCATGTAATTCTTCTTCACTTTCAATCACGATAGTAACATCATCAGCGAATCGCATCATTGGTATCCTTTCACCTTGAACTGAACTTCCACTCTTTTATTTCCATCATTGCTTCCTCGATGACAGATTGAAGAGTAGTGGCGAAAGGCTATATCCTTGTCTTACATCATTTTTAATACGAGCACTTGGCTGTTGTACGTATTGTAGATGACCCGTCTCTCCTTACAGCTTACCTCCTACTTTATTCAGAATTTCGATCACCTTGCACCATTTTACATTGTCGAATGCTTTTTGCAAGTCGACAAATCCCATGAACGTGTCTTGATTTTTCTTTAGCCTTGCTTCCATTATTAGCCGTAACGTCGGAATTGCCTCTCTCGTCCCTTTACTTTTCCTAAAGCCAAACTGATCGTCATCTAGCGGATCCTCAATTTTCGTTTCAATTCTCCTGTATATTATTCTTGTAAGCAACTTGGATGCATGGGCTGTTAAGCTGATTGTACGATAATTCTCGCACTTGTCAGCTCTTGTCGACTTCGGAATTGTGGGGATGATGTTTTTCCGAAAGCCATATGGTGTGTCGCCAGATTCATAGTTTCTACACACCAATGTGAACAGTCGTTTTGTTGCCACTTTCCCCAATGATTTCAGAAATTCTGATGGAATGTTCTCTGTCCCTTCTGCCTTATTTGACCTTAAGTCCTCCAAAGCTCTTTTATAGTCTGTTTCTAATACTGGATCCCCTATCTCTTCTAAATCGACTCCTGTTTCTTCTTCTATCACATCAGACAAATCTTCCCCCTCATAGAGGCTTTCAGTGTATTCTTTCCACCTATCCGCTCTCTCCTCCGCATTTAACAGTGGAATTCCCGTTGCACTCTGTATGTTACCATCCTTGCTTTTAATGTCACCGAAGGTTGTTTCGACTTTCCTGTATGCTGAGTCTGTCCTTCCTACTCTCATTTCTTTTTCGATGTCTTCACATTTTTCCTACAGCCATTTCGTCTTAGTTTCCCTGCACTTAATATTCATTTCATTCCTCAGCGACTTGTATTTCTGTATTCCTGAGTTTCCCGGAATATTTTTGCACTTCCTCCTTTCATCAATCAACGGAAGTACTTCTTCTGTTACCCATGGTTCCTTCCCAACTTCTGTAAGAGCCCGTTTTAGAGATGTCCATTCCTCTTCAACTGTACTGCCTACTCAGCTGTTCCTTATTGCTGTCTCTGTAGCCTTAGAGAGCTTCAAGCGTACCTCGTCATTTCTCAGTACTTCCGTATCCCACTTCTTTGCGTATTGATTCAAATGGTTCAAATGGCTCTGAGCACTATGGGCTTAACTTCTAGTTCTAGTCCCCTAGAACTGAGAACTACTTAAACCTAACTAACCTAAGGACATCACACACATCCATACCCGAGGCAGGATTCGAACCTGCGACCGTAGCGGTCGCGCGGTTCCTAACTGTAGCGCCTGGAACCACTCGGCCACTCCGGCCGGCGACAGCGTATTGGCGGAGCTGTCAGTTATTCTTATGTGATTCATGTCAAAAGATTTCCGACAGTATTATGGACGAACGATGAGAATTAACAGAGTTTAAACGCTGAATGGTAGAGCGAGCTAGAGGCGTGGGGCCTTCCAGTTCGGAAATCGTTAGGGAATTCAATATTACGAGATTCACAGTGTCAAGAGTGTGTCGAGAATATAAAATTTCAGGCTCTACATCTCACCACGGACAACGCAGCGACCGACGGTCTTCACTTAACAACCTACAGCAGAGACGTTTGCGTTGTCAGTGCTAACAGACAAGCAACACTGCGTGAAAGAACTGTAGAAATCAATGCTGGACGTATGACGGACATATCCATTAGGACAGTATGGCTTAATCTGGGGTTAATGGGCTATGGCAACAAATGACCGACGCGAGTACATTCGTTAACAGGCGACATCGCCTGCAGCACCTCTACTGGTTTCGAGATCATATCGCTTGGACCTCAGGCGATTGGAAAACCATGACCTGGTCGGATGGGTCCCGATTTCAGTTGGTCAGAGCTGACGGTAGAGTTCATGTGTGGCGCTGATCCCACGAAGGCATGGACCCAAGTTGTCAAAAAGGTTCTGCGCAAGCTGATGTGGCTCCATAATGGTGTGAGCTGTGTTTACGTGGAATGTAATGGGTCTTCTGGTCCAACTGAATCGATCATTGATTGGATATAGTTATATTCGGCTACTTGGAGACCATCTGCAGCTATTCGCGGACTTCATGTTCCATGAAAATGCGCCATGTCAGCAGAGCACAATTGTTCGACACTGGTTTGAAGAATGTTCTGGACATTTGGAACGGATGATTTGGCCACCTACATCGCCCGATACGAATCCCATCGAACATTTATGGGACATAATCGAGAGGCGTTCGGGCACAAAGTTCTGTACCAGCAACACTTTCACAATTATGGACGGCTATAGAGCATAACGGCCTTGCTGCAATGGTAACACCGCTTACTGTCGGATCAGCGAAGTTAACCGCTGTCGGGCTGGGTTAGCACTTGGATGGGTGACCACCGGTCTGCCGAGCGCTGTTGGCAAGTGGGGTGCACTCAGGAGGCAAACTGAGGAGCTACTTGACTGAGAAGTAGCGGCTCCGATCTCAGAAACTGTCATTACGGCCGGGAGACTGATGTGCTGACCACATGTGTCTCCATATCCGCATCCCGTGACGCCTGTGGGTTGAGAATGACACGGTGGCCGATCGGTACCGCTCGGCCTTCGTAGCCTGTTCGGGAGGAGTTTGTTTTAGTTTTATAGAGGCAGCATGGCGCATTATTTCTGCGGGGGACATCCAATGACTTGTTGAGTCCATGCCACGTCATGTTGCTGGACAACGTGAGAAAAAAGGATGTCTGATACGATATTAGGCGCTACCCCATGACTTCTGTCACCCCTGTGCACACCAATGAACAGCCAGTCAACACAGTAACCCGATTCCTCATTTATGCAGATGACACAGCTGTCGTTGCGCAGGGAGCGACATTTGAAGAAGTAGAAACCAAACTAACAGCTTTTCTCGAAGAACTTGCTTTCTAATATGGTAACAACCACTTGAAACTCAGCCAGGATAAAACTCAAGCGTGTGCGTTCCACTTACGCAATAAGGAGGTAAGCAGAAAACCGACCATCACCTGGAAAGGACCTGGAAACACCTGGGGTTAGAGATGAATCGTGTCGATGCATCACTTTTATGTTACTGTCTATATGTCCGACCGAATGTCTTTCTCTGTCCAAATGTGTACCGAAAGCGCTCTTATTTTGACTATACATATGACGTATAGGGCGTCAAAGGGACAGTTAATGAACCTGCTTGTAGAAATGGAGATTTATGAGCACAGAAAACAACAACTGGAATTACTGCTGAATGAAGAGAACGACTTTAACGTGAATACTTACTTTGATATATTCAGAGACCTACTAGTTTTAATAGCGTGGAGCACCCCAGCGGATTGGCGTGTGCCGGCCGCCGGCGACGAGGAGACTGGACCGTCCTCCGTTAGCTCAGCCACAGGAAAACAAGGAAGTCATGCAGAGAAGCCATGACATATTCGCCATCGATAACGCACTCTAATATAATATCGATTATAGATTTTCTCTTTTTAATTAAGGTCACTACTTTATTAATTGTATTATGATTACGTTCACTGTTAACTGCTCTCTTAGGATAGAAGATTTTGTTATTTTTTATACTTTTTATACTGGCATTCATAAAAGGTTGTATGTTAGCTAACCAGGCTGATGTGTTACGACCCGTGGCTCTACCCTTCATTCAGCAGGATAATTCACCACCGAATGTTGCAGGTCCTGTACGGGCGTTTCTGGATACAGAAAATGTTCGACTGCTGCGCTGGGCAGCATATTGTCCAGATCTCTCACCAATTGAAAACATCTGGTCAATGGTGGCCGAGCAACTGGCTCGTCACAATACCCCAGTCACTACTCTTGATGAACTGTGGTATCGTGTTGAAGCTGCATGGGCAGCTGTACCTGTACGCGCCATCCAAGCTCTGTTTGACTCAATGCCCAGGCGTATCAAGGCCGTTATTACGGCCAGAGGTTGTTGTCCTGGGTACTGATTTCTCTATGCACCCAAATTGCGTGAAAATGTAACCACATGTCAGTCCTAGTATAATATATTTGTCGAATGAATACCCGTTCATCATCTGCATTTCTTCTTAATGTAGCAATTTTAATGGCCAGTAGTGTATAATACTGTCAGAGATCAAGGTTTACACATTTCGGTACGTCTTTCACCAGGATATTAAGTATTACAGTTTTTGATAGTTAAAACTAACAACTTTCAGCAGTACACATAAACTTCAACAAAAAATAGTAGGCTATATCTTAATAAAGTAGCTTTGGAAGTAGGCATGAAGAAAATAGTACGAATCACTCGTGGAAGCTTCTGATGAGTTTTTGTAACTAGGCCAACTGAAAAATAGTTTATGGATGGACAGATATTGCTGTGGGTGGTTTTGATAAGACAGAAAGGACATTTAAGCCTACCGAGTTTGCAGAGTTAAGTTTGCCATCAATTCGTATCAACCGTTCTGACTTACGGCAGTGAGACTTAAGCTGTTAATGTGGAAATCATCTATAAGCTATGAATTAAGTTGCTCATCAAGTCTTAGGAGATACAGGAAAACAAGAAAATGGACCAGAGAACTGTCGTGGAGACGTGACGACGATCGTAAGGACAATGTAATGATTATGTGGGCAGGCGAATGGATGGCCGGCGGACCAAGAGATTTCTTTGTTGGATTCCAAGAAAGAGAGAAAAACTGAAACAATGAACTAATGTAAGGTAAACACGTAACGCTATATAATATGTAGAAGCAATATGATGCATCGAGAATACACCCAGCAGTGATTGTCAAATAGCTAAAGATGTTGGCACTTCTCCATGCACTTCACAGAGAATTGTGCAGCATACATAAGAAGTACGTGAATGAATGGAGAACACTCTATGGCAAGTCATAGCTGTGACTAGCCAACGTTTACAGGTTAGAGGATTGCATATAGTACCAATGAAGATTTATAAATTTTTCTGTAATGCTGAAGAAAAATGTTCGTAGTCATTGGAGATGGTTTAATTAGAGCATCTACACGATTACGAAATGGACACATATGCTACTGGAAGCAGTGACGAAGAAGTTATCTCAGAGAGTGTAAATGAACGCAAGAGAATCGACATCAGATTTGTGGAACCTCAGATCATCACTCCCTCTCTCGGAAAAGAGGCAGGAATGCGATGAGGTATTTCCACACGAGTTTCGAATGATATAATGCGCCTCATTCCAACATTTTGTCTGCAACTTTAGCTGTACATCAATCTTCCTGTGGCTCGGGGTGACTAAAGTAAAAGCAAAGTTTATGTTAGCACATACCGACTGAGTTAACTTAGGGGACAGTGCACTGATGTCGTAGAGCGAGAATGCTATGTAATTGCGACTTGGTTACAACGGCACGTATACGATCCTGCTGAGAAACGGCAGTGTGCACGGTGATAGAATTGGTAGAAGTGATCCTGGAGGTGCATGTTGTGTTCGACCTACCGTTGGGCTGCCTCTGTCCTCAGAAGGAATGTGCTGGGTGGTTATGATCTTTATTACGTAGCCTTTTCCGGACGCAATACCGTGGAGACCACGACACGTGCGACACACGTAGCTTTGCAGGTACTAATGGTTCAAAAAAATGGTTCAAATGGCTCTAAGCACTATGGGACTTAACATCTGTGGTCATCGGTCCCCTAGACTTAGAACTACCTAAACCTAAGTAACCTAAGGACATCACACGCATCCATGCCCGAGGCAGGATTCGAACCTGCGACAGTAGCAGCTGCTTGGTTCCGGACTGAAGCACCTAGAACCACTCGGTCACCACGGCCGTCCGATACTAATGGTTTACGCCAAAACAGCAGTTCGGCTTCACCTAGAGTTGAGGAAATAGAGGATCTATTAGATGGCATTCATTGTGGGTTAATGCATGCTAACGGAGTAGAAATGTAGTTCTATCGCTTTGCTTGTTACAGAGAGCAATACTTTTAAAATGTCTAGACATTTTCATATGAGTTCTTGATTTATGATAGCAAGTGATGCAAGATATTTGAAATCCTCAGGAAAATAAATATACGCTATAGGTCAAAATGACATGTACGAGAACAAGAGGGAGCAATAAGAATGGAATATTAGAAGAGACGTTCTCGGATTAAAAAGAATACAGTGTTTCTCCTCTGCTGTTCGACCTGAACATCGAGGAAGCAATGATGAAAATAAAAGAATGGCTCACGTGTGGAATTAAAAATGCAGGTTGAAAGAATATAAATGATTAAAATCGCTGACATGTCTACCCTCTGTGAAACTGATGAGGAATTACGGAACCTGTTGAAATGAATGAACAGTCTGCTGAGCACAGATTACGAACTGAGAGCATACCAAAGAAAGAAGTATGGAGCAGTAGCCGAAATGAGATTAATAACAAACTTAATAAACTGGGGGCCGCGCAGTAGTTGAGGTGAAGAAATTCTCCTGTCCTGGAAAGATGACAACACATCGTGGATGGAACAAGGAGGTTATGGGAAGAAAATCTATCGCAGATAAAGCGAACATTTCTCTTCACAGCTAGTCTTCTAATACCGGACGTAAGCCTCAATTTGAAAAAGAATTAAGAAAAATACATCTGGAGTGCAGAAATATGTGTAAGGGAATCAAGGACTGCGTGAAAACCAGAAAAGAAGATAATCGAAGCTGTTGAGATGTGGTGAACCGAAGGGTGCTGAAAATTTAATAAATTAGGAAGATGAGGAAATGAGGTTCTCTGTAGAATCGATGAGGAAAGGAATACATGGAGAGCAATGACCATAAGAAGGGTCAGGCTGACAACAAATGTTAAGTAAGACTTCCAAGACACTAGACGGAGCCATATACAACAGTAATTGCCGGGAACTAGAGGGCGCAACACAGACAACAAATAACTGAAAATTTTTTGTGTCAGTGCTTCTTTGAGGTTAAGAGTTTGAGACACGAGAGGGATTTGTTCAGGATCACTTTAAAACAGTCAGGAGGCGGATGGCACAAGAAAAGGAACAGCATAAAATGTTCAGTGTCATTTTAGAGACCAATAAATTGGAACCCATTCTTTCTGAAGGTCGAGTCTGTTTACTGTCTTGTACGTCAGATGGTGGCAATGTGCCATTGATTATCAGGGCGCCGAGTTCCTGTTACATCCACGTCGGCGTCGTAGGAGGGATTCCAGTATGTAGGAGGGATACCAATATGATGAGATTGCCAAGTGTATGGTGAATAGGAAGTGGAACGGTGCGCATTACCTCCTAAAAGTATTGTTCGGGTCCTCTTTCTGATGATCATCTCTCACAGTGTAACGAACATGTCAGAGTTCTGTGACCATTTCCTTAAGTGACTTCGCTCATTCCGTTAACGTACTGAAAAAATAGTTTTATAAAGAACCAGAGTCTACAATTAATGTTTTGCCATAGTTTGGACTACTTAATTAGGATCCTTTGGCTCATAATACGTACTCTAGCAGCAGATAACGACTATTGTTCCTTATTTTTTACGCTCATATTGACAATAAAAGTGGCTATAAAAGCCAAAACAAATTGTGCACAACCCGTAGCCAAAAGAAGCCTCAATAAATATTACATCCTGAGCCGGACTGTATTGCCTTCATCCAGTAACTTTTCAACTCGTACAATAAAGAGGCTAAATAAGGAAACGAAAGTACTGGAATGTACGTAGCTGTACTCACCCGCACGACAACCTAATGAGAGGGAGAGAGACCAAACGTGTGGCGTAATTGACAGAAAGGTAAGATAGTTCAGAAAATCTGGTAGAGAAGAAAACCTGAAAATTCGTTTGTTGGAGTGGGAAAAGGAGGAGGATCAAAAGGGACAACGTGGCCTCGGGAGAAAAGTGAGACAGAGTAACCATAGCAGACAATACCGTATGTCTGTGGCAATAGTGATTACTTATAACATGTTCACTCTTCAAAAAGCAACAATAGGAGTTAGTGAACGTGGACAAGTCTCGAATGACCAGAGAAGTTGCCAGTTGTGCGACTTCTTCTTTTGATGAGAATTAAGCATTCGATATGTATCACTACAAAGTATTCTAAGGGCAAATCACAGCCCCAGAGTGTTGAGAATAAATAGGAGGGAAGAAACAAAGAAATGGGAGACGAAAGGCAAAGGAATGCCCTGCATCTACATGCACAGTATGTGTACCAAGCAACGACAGAGCGCATGGCGGCGAGGAAATATAAATTCTCAGAAAGCTAATATTTTTGAGCGAAGCCCGAAAGGAGAGAAACGTAATAAGAAGGAAAGATTGGAAGGAAGAGCGTGAAGAGCTAGAAGAAGAAAAGTATCTGCGCTTGGTAGCAACAATGGATATGGTAGTTCGATTACAGAGATGTAGCTTACAAATTTTCATTACACTGGTCGAAAAGTCTGCTATCTGAGTGTAAATGCTTAAACCAGCCCTGTAAGCAACAGCCGACACGTAATGAGAAGAATCCAGCTGAAAATACGGCAATTACATTAACAATCATACATTACATTGACATTAGAACAACACAAAAAGTTTTCAGCACGATTTATACGTTGCTGGTAACGACACACATGTCTCATGGTCAGGCTACACGCAAACATCTCACAACTACAGTTGGCAGAAGCCATTTCCTAAATCACTACCAGTTACCATGATGATCCACCTACTCATCTCGGCTGCGTCTAGTAAGTCTCGAATGAAACTGAACATCAAGTGTGAAGAGAAATGTCTTTTACTACTTAGGTACTGGAAGTGAATATTACCTCTCTCTTGCAAGTGAGTGGCACCAAGTCAGCTAGATGTGAGAGCAAATGATGGTCAGAAAGCACGTTAAGTGTTGTGCCACTCACAGAAGCCCATCGCCGCCAGTGTTCCAACCTCCTGGGTGGTCATGTTCTGGAAGTCAGAGCGGTGCCTTTGATGTGCAAGCGGTATCGCTCTCACGCGGCACAGGCCCTGCCCAGCACGCAGAGAACCCACCGCACAGAATCCAAGCCCCCCGCATCATTAATTTAAACAGCTACACTAGAGGACTGTATCTTTAGAAGCTTAGGCAAATGGACATTCAAAGAATGTGCTGCCCCAACTTTGGCAAAATGATGACTCTGCTACTAATGGATGGAAGCAAACTGCAGAACTCCTTCGCAGAAACCCCTCGTCAACGACGATAGAAACACAGATAAACAATAATCTGAGAAATGTGCAAATTATATAATACATGGATATTGCCAATATTAATATGTTGACTTAAGTAGAGACACAGGCAAGCGAGCATTTCTCTCCAAAACAAGTCTACTATTGGCTTCAGTTTGAGGAATAAACTTCTGGGAATTAACGTTTGGAGCCTTAAATTTGTAAGTAGGCTGTTTAGGTTTTTACGTTGGTAACGTCACGTAGCGCTCTATATGAAAATCACTGACTGTGCTGTGTGAAGTCTGTGGCTGGTTGGCATTGTTGAAATAGTCACTATTGTAGTGTTGGGCAGTTGGATGTGAACGGCGTTGTGCAGTTGGAGGTGAGCCGCCAGCAGTGGTGGATGTGGGGAGTGAGATGGCGGAGTTTTGAGAGCAGATGATCTGGACGTGTGTCCACCAGAGAGAGTAAATTTGTAAGACTGAATGTCATGAACTCATATATGTATATATTATGACTTCTGAACGCTATTAAGGTAAATACATTGTTTGTCCTCTATCAAACTCTTTCATTTGCTGACTATGCCTATCAGTAGTTAGTGCCTTCAGTAGTTAGAATCTTTCATTTAGCTGGCAGTATTGGCGCTCGCTGTATTACAGTAGTTCGAGTAACGAAGATTTTTGTGAGGTAAGTGATTCGTGAAAGGTATAGGTTGTTGTTAGTCAGGGTCATTCTTTTGTAGGGATTTTTGAAAGTCAGTTTGCGTTGCACTAAAAATATTGTGTATCAGTTTAGTGTTGATCACAATAGGCAAAGAGCGAAATGTCTGAGTACGTTCAGTTCTGCTCAGCTGTTTGAAAATCAAATAATGTAAGAGGTTTATCAGCACAGTCATTCAAAAATTTTTCTAAGGGGACGTTTCACATTGTGTGGAGGTGAATCGTGGATTATGTGAAAGTAGGAAAAAGAAGAGAATCGGAGAGTTTGAAATGTTTGTAATTAGGTGAACTGCTGAGGTAATAATTGAGGAAATTTTCGCAGAATCTAGGAAAAGAACAACATGGGGGAAAAGACTGACAAGGAGAAGAGACAGGATTATAGGAAATGTGTTAAGACATCAAGAAATAATTTCCATGGTACTTGAGGGCGAAAACTTTAGTGGAAAACAGGCACTGAGATACATCTAAAAAATAAATGAGGACGTACGGTGCAATTGCTACTCTGATGTGAACAGGTTGGCGCCAAGACGTGGTGGACCACATCCAGTCAGTTAGCCAGTCAGTAGACTGATAACAACTCCGCCACTCCCGGCCCCAGAAAGGAACGAAAGTGGAACTAGTTATTAGCCAGCAGTTGGAGATACTTGCGACAAAAGAAAATCACAATCACAACAACAGAACAGTAGTGCTCACATGTGTTCCAAGGGTCGGCCTGAGGAGGTAACTAACATAAGTTTAGGTGAGGCAACCCGACCCAGGGACAGCTGAAGGACCGACCAACAACCTAATCAATTCCCTTCCGCCGACCAACAGCATGACAACCGAAAATTCCAGCGGAGCACGAAGATACCAACAGCACTATGTCTTAAAAATTGGCGTTTAAACAGAGCCAAGACACAATAGTCACTCAAAAATATAAACAAATCCCGAAGGCTGTCGAACTACACGCCGTGCCGGACAGCATCAACACGGCGAGTAAACACACACTCGCCGCTCTGTTCCAACCGACCGACTGCCTACTACAGTACGCAGACAGCATTCATAACTGCTCAGTGCAAATCACAGAAGCTACACACATTTCCTCGTAAACACTTGCACCAAGAGTTCCGACAACGCTAAAACCAATCACTGTGGAACAACAAGGAGAAATCACAAGTCGACACACACAGAGTTTCCGTAAGTGGTCGGCGATCAAATACACGTCGTCCGATAAGACGACCGACCGAACGGGCAACCAAGGTCGTCTCCACTCAAGTTATGTGTGTCGGCAACGGTCGGGCGAGTCATGGCTGTCCGGAGCTGACTGCAGCTCCATCCCGACTCCCTTGATGTCCGTTCGGAACTCGGAGACACCGCGACCCGGGCACAGCCATGCATAGGGAATACTTGCCCATTGGCCACCTCGACATCTCTGCACAAGGAAGGAACCAACCCACGTCCGGTGAGATGACCAACTGACGAGGCCCAGAAACGGTCAAAAGACTAAACACACGTCGCCCAATCACACGACCAACCGGCGGTGGTTCCCGCTCCAATCTCCTTCCGCCGGACAGTTCACGTGTGTGGCTAGCTGTCGGCAGGTACTGGCCGTCCGCGCCTCACTGGCGCTCCGTCCCCACTGAGCTCCAGACACACGACGGCCCGGAAATACTAGCGGTCGCTCGAGAGATAGTACGACAGTGCACTTATCGATAAACGCTGCTGCTGCCACTCACGGGCAAGCAAACCAGCAAGCTAGTGACGCCACTAAATTGAATTAAAAGAAAAAAAAACGAGGCGACAGAACCACAAAAACAAGACGACGAGCAATAAACCGTACGACCGCGAGCGGCGCACGGCTCAACAAGTACTGTAAATAATTTTCTATATCCATTTATTCTGAATTGCACACAAGAGGTGGAGTCCATCATTTAGTGCTGTAACACCTTAGGTCGTAGTTACTAGATAGCAACTGTATCTGGCTCATTCAGATGGCACTGGGTTCCATTTGAGATTGCATAATTTATTTTATATCTTTTGCAATGAGATTAATATGTTATATAACTTGAAAATTGTAAAAATAAAATTCACAAAAATTTGCTAACGTAACAGAAATTGTCAATGTAATCGAGTCATCTCAATGTGTGAAAACATTATGTAATGACTCTTGCACATTGTTTCAAACAAAATTAGTTCCTAGTTCAAATTTTATTGCATTTTTGTGTTTTACACACAGGTTTTGTATAATATAATATGGAAATTTGATTGTTAAGTTGATGATCGAGACTCTGTTCCTAGTACCAAGCCTGCACTGTGAACCAAGGCTAAAACGTTACTTTAGGATTAATTATGTGATGCAAAAATTCCTGGTAATATGTTAATGTTGCTAACATATGTTAATCTATGACCAAGCTTGAGCTACCACACTTATCCTCACTTCACGCTTTTATTATGAATCAAGCAGTTAATATGAAGCCTCGCCATTTTTTTTTATCGTGACTGAAGACTGTTAGTAGTCCTTTTCTAGTTCCAGTGGTTATATGAGCTAGCTAATTTCTTAGTTGCCTAAGCTGTGTAACAAAGAAGTATTGCAGTTTTAGGAATTTTTATTTTTAAAATTGGCATGAAGCAGTGATGTGATGTTACTGTCATATGTCGCTAAGCGATATTGTTTCATTTTTGTGCCACTATTTTGTAGTTATTTTACTGAGAGTAATAAAAGGAAGTAGTCATTGAATCTCATTAGGAGAGGCAAGCTTCCCCAGGACAGCTTTGATGGAAGTGGAGCTGTGGCGTGCTTCAAGCTTTTGTGGGCGGGGCCGGCTCTCTCCCTGCTATGGGACTTAAACTTCTGAGGTCATCAGTCCCCTAGAACTTAGAACTACTTAAACCTAACTAACCTAAGGACATCACACACATCCACACCCGGGGCAGGATTCGAGCCTGCGACCGTAGCGGTCCCGCGGTTCCAGACTATAGCGCCTAAAACCGCTCGGCCACCCCGCTCGGCTAAGTAAAGTTATTACCGACATTAAAATACTTTTTAGGAAATGTAGGACTGACTCCACAACTTTTTGAATCATGAATAGGGCCGTTTCTTTTTTGTCCAAAATATCACCCAACACAGCTCGACGTACTGGAATCAGTCATGTTGTGTAATTATGTACTCACTTTTTCTAACCGTTGTGTTTCTTCGAGCTGCGAAACAATTTCATCTGGTAGAAACAAACGAAGCTTAATTTTCCCAATCGATGGCGAATAAGTAGATAAGAAGGAAGTCAATAAGTATTAGAAAATACGCTGAAGTACCGCTGACGGGTAGCTGGTCATTTTGTAGAAATTACAGGCTCGGAATAATCACTGTGATTCTTCTTCAGTAGGTACCGTGCATTTCTGTGTACACATACTGAAAAATGTATGTTTTATTCGTGCACGCTATGTATTTATATGCTCAATTATCAACAGTACTCACACAGTGATTTAGGCAGTTATTCGATCTCATATAAAACATAGCGTATATTCCTCTTACTGTGTTGTCACATTCTCGGAAGACGGCATATCGAGTGAAGTAAGCACTTAATTGAAATGTCAGAGCTCACAAACCGTCACAACTGAAGAATTATGTGCGCTAAACTGCCTAGTAAAAACTATTTTTAACGGCTGCACGCTGTATTTTGAATTACGATATTCCTTCTCACTGCAAGTATATGCTTACAAACGACTGGGTAGTTACCTTTAGACTCTAGTACTGACATTTGTGAGTGCTGCTTTGATATGTTGTTGAACGTACAGCAATGCTGCTATAACCCCGTATCACTTTCTCAGAGTCGGCATCTTGGGATGTTAAAGTCTCGCACGTTTTATCCCTCTGCTGCAGTTGCATAAGCAGTTGCTACCGCGCTGAGCACACCTTGCACAGCTTGAGGAACAGCATATTCTTCTCTGCTGTTGGTGTGACGATAGGACTAGAGTTCAGTCGCTAACTGTAGCACAAATAAATCAGAGTGCGGATATGTACTTGTTTTGCGAGACATCAAAGTGATCACTTCATGGTCAGTGGTAGGTAACTTCCAGGGAATTACTCCATGAAATGTAAAAGAGTAATTCAAAAGAATACATAAAATTAATAATCAAAATTCTAAATACCTATTTCAACGAAGATTTGTAGTGTTTATAAAACCTACATATTATTATTACTTTCAAATCTGCCTTTTGATTTTCGACAGTACGCAGTCCGGACCCGCGGGACTGCTACGGTCGCAGGTTCGAATCCTGCCTCGGGCATGGATGTGTGTGATGTTCTTAGGTTAGTTAGGTTTAAGTAGTTCTAAGTTCTAGGGGACTGATGACCACAGAAGTTAAGTCCCATAGTGCTCAGAGCCATTTGAACCATTTTTTTTCGACAGTAGAGAATTTGTCACGGTGATAACAAGCATAACATTCTTCATTCATCTAAGTTTCGATTTAATATTATTTGCACGGAGAAGTATTTAAATCAAGATAATGAATACAGAAAAATCTCAAATGAATTAATAATGACGCCACTAGGTACAGATCGATTACGAAACTCCAGTTAATGACAACATATTTATTACTGTTCTAGAAATGTTCATCATTATCTCAGTCAGGCAGAAAATTACTAGTCAGTTACCGGACATTTTATGTGACTATATCTAATCAGTTCGGTATCCTCCAGATTTGACATATTTTTCCACTAGTCACGACGTGGTAAGATCGTACAAGCTATCGCTACTCCAATACTACCTTTGCAGACTAAACGTTACGAATAGCATGTGTACAATGTGCAGGCACCAGATGGGATATGCTTACAAATTAAGCGGACGTGAACGTGAACGGCCTGTGTTTTTACGCTTCGCTTTCGGTATGCGTTACCCGTGACCTGCAATGCGGAGGAAGCTGCAGTTTTGTACCAATGCTGACTGACATTAACTGAAGCTGTACAAGGAAATTTATTAAACTATCGGTTATAGTTTAAGAATTACAACATTTTGTCTAATAGATGGTTTTATAAAACTCGTTTCATTTCTGGTAGTATTTTCTGGTGCATCATCAGTCTAACAGCATTCATACTGTGGTAAGCTGCTTTCAACATTCATAAGGACACATTGTGCCTCTCGTTTTGTAGTTTGTAGTGCACGTGAGAAAACAGAAAATTCTTTATTATACCACATGATTATTTTCCTCAGAAATTACCGCTAAAATTATATGCAGAATGACAAACATAGAAATTTTCTGCAATGTTTTAGGCGTAATACAATGAAACTATACCATTCTTCACTTGGGAGAAATTTGGTGAACATAACTAAAACCATAGTGAAGATATATGTACCTAAATTTCGTAAAACGTAGGTTCGAGAAAATGAGAAAAGACTGTTCACAGTGCTTTTGACTCACCGAATGCCTCTTTCAGAATATTCCAGTAGCATATTCTTGCTTTCCAGCTGTTTCTTTACCTTTTACGCTTTTTCAGTCCTTTCCTTACTCTGAAGTCTTCGGTGGTGGTCTCCGCGGCCTTTCAGCTTCAACTACTCGCTGACGATCTATGGCAGTCGGAGGAAATATCATATTATTCCCTGGTTAGAAGGCCAATTTGTCCGTTATTTTTGTCCTTCTAATTGCACCATCACTGAAACAGACGACAGCATCCATCACACCTATTTTGAGTACCGTTCCTCCAACAAACACTGTTTTTGGTGCTTGTTACCCCACTGCTGAATAATTTTGTATCTGCAAAGCCCCTGTATATTGAATTTATTGTTTGCATGACTGTGGCAGTGCGAAAGTGAACTGAAGGGAGACGTGGCTGGTGTACAGACATATGTTCAAAGAGGTTTTTAAGAACAAATAAACAATTTGAAAGTTGATAATGCACACATTTCTGGAAAGGGGAGAAATTTGTCTTTCAGATGGAGATAATTTTTTTTCTATTTTTCAATAATTTTCACGTCCAGGTCCGCTTTGTATTTTAATAAATGTCTGAAATATCTCTTAGTTATGTTGTTCAACTGACATGGCTTGAAGCTCTGTTCACTTCAAATTTCTCTTCCAAAGTCTCTGTATCTTCAATGATCTGTACATTGAGCTGACAAAACACACGGGATAGCGATATGCAAATACATTGATGGCGGTAGTACAGCGTAGAATAAATTTAAAGGGCAGCTCATGGGATGTTTCATTTCAGAAACAGTTACGGAACTCAATATTCCGAGATCGACAGTATCAAGAATGTGCCGAGGACATCAAATTTCAGGCATTACCTCTCACTAAGGGCAACGTAGAGGAAGGCGGTCTTAACTTAACGACCTAGAGCAGTGGCGTTTGCGATGAGTTGTCAGCGCTAACAAACAAGCAGCACTGCACGAAATAACCGCAGAAATCGATTTTGGAGGTGCTACGAACGATCCAGTTACGACTGCGTTGTTCTCTTTCGCAGATCTGACACAGATTTCGTCTCACCTAACTAACGGAGCGATCAAGCATCCGACTTCCACGTCATGTGATGAACTGTGGACGTCAGACACCCTGTCGCTTACTAGTGGTTTAGCGCCCTTCAACAACTTTTCCGTATGAACATAGGTTTCCACGGCCATTGTCAGAATCAATAAAATTTTTCTGGGTTTCTGATCGCATTGTCAATATGTGAAACTCCTGACGTTTCGGTCACTTTTACAAGTGACCTTCAAAGGATGTTTTTGTTTAATTTTCCATAGATGCTCACTGCAATAGCACACGAACAGCCAAACAGCTTTGCCGTTTCCAAGATGCTCATTCCCAGGCGCCGGACAATAAGAGTCTGTGACTTCTCAGAGTCGCTTATGTTTGTGAATATCCTTATTTGCGGCCCATAACGCCGCTGGCTGACTCCTCATTTGACTTTCTCTGGTTACATGCTTTCCTGGCCGTGTCACGCGCTCTAACCTTACCACGTGGCGGAGACATTCAGTCTCGTACTGGACAGTGGTCGTAACGTTCGGCTCATCATTGAATGATAGTTGTTGTGCCAAGCAGGTGCTTATCCTACCACGCTAGACAACAGCGCCACAGCCTAAATGCTTAAGTTATTAGTTTCGCAACACCATTATCTACCTGTATTTGAATTATGATTGTAGAGCCTTGGTCTTCTTTTTTTATTTTGACAATTTAAATGATAGCCTAACGATTAGCTGAAGCTCGAGACGCGTAGCTACACGCTTTAACTAATGGTAACATGCACGTAGCACCAAGTAACGCCTTTTTTTGGGACTAATGCCAGCTCTAAAAATTTAATTTTCATAGCACATCACAAGCTGTGTAATAACATGGTTCCTTCAGTGTTCGCTTCCATCCTTTCAAGTGTCAAGTGGACTCTGCATGGTATCTTCCAATCGAGCGTAGAAGCCAAACAAAATTGCCTCTTCCAACTCGTTTTTGCCGTTACCGGCAGCAGATACCTCACACGGGGTTAGCGGTTAAGCGTGTAACAGCAGTATATAATACAAATACTAAATAAAGGGTCACAAAGTGAGTTTTACAACTCACATAATAATATTTAGTGAAAATGATTAAATTTATTCTATTTCTTCTAGACACAAACACCTCGATCCTGTTAATTTCTCCAGGTGAAAAGTGACTACTACAGCAACTTGCTGTACGCTGCTGATACAAATGGAAATTATTCTAAACCGCGAAGCCAAGTGAATACATAACTACACCTTAAGTACGTTGTATAATAATGGTTGGAAACCGAATATTAGGTCACTCTGCTGTAACGAAGTTTTAATCCGATACCAGTTACACCAAGAATGCTTACAGGTTTGTCCCTTCATCCGAGATGCGCCCAAGAAAGTCACTGTGCACTAGAGCAGAGAAAATCAGTAAGAAGCTAAGCCAACGAAATGACGGCATTCACCCACGTTTTCACTCTTAGTGTAGTTTAATTGTTGGTTTTCATGTAAACTTTCTAATAAGATAAGACAGCCAGCCTCTCGATGATTATACGTAACCATCTTTAGGTAACAGAGGAATTCCGCCAACATCTTTACCGTCTCCACATGACCCCACCTTCTTCAAGTTAATGTGGCAACGAGGAATAAATTAAGCACTTTCCACCGGCTGCCACAGAAGATACTGAGAAAAATTTATACTGTTGCAGCTTGTTATGGCCTCCATCATTAAATTACCAACGAATATTCAAACCTTTTTAGCGACAAATACTTAAAAGTTTTTGGACCCCTATAAGATTTTATAGGAAAAGAACAAACAGAATTATAGGAAGAGACATTATACATGACAATATAGTGCATTAATGAGTATGCTTTATGTTATAATCGTCCTTTTGTATTAAGTAGTTATTTTACTTTTCTAAGGTCATGAACTTCATTGCAGGTAAACCAATGCAATTTTTAATTTTAGTTATAATGCTAATTGTATAGTATGTTTCGTTTCAACCGTTACATGCTATTACACTTTTCAGTGTTAAAACTCATACTGAGGCTGGATGTATGTGTGATGTCCAAAAAACATTCATAAATTTTAAAAAAATATCCACGAGGATCTTCTATGCGTATTCCTTAAAACTTTTCCTCTGGAATACTTTAGTGTGTCTAAATCTTGTTACATACGATCGTTATATACAGACTAAACAAGGGGAGTGTGTCTAACACTGCATTAATTCATTGGTGAATATTTTTGTGTTGCCCTGTTTTTTTCAGAAAGACTGCATATCAAGATAACTATCAATGTCTCGTAAACAGGTGTTTACGTTGAAATTACCCGACAGGCTTCCACCATCTTGAAAAGTAACGACCGCCACATCCATGGATGCAACGAAAGACATAATGTATCTGGCTAGAGTAGTGAGCTGCCGAAAGCGAATGCGCCAATGGAAAAAAATACACTTTTATTGAGTTCGCATGACTGCCAGACGGGGTTGCAGTTTTTATGAGAGGCTGGAGGTGATTGTGCGTTGCGGAAGTGCTCGGCCGTAGCTGGTGCCAGCTGAGGTGACCCTTGCGAGCGACTCAGACTGAAATTTACATCGCGTCGTAGCTGCCACCGCAGGCTGTAAATCAGACTACATCCGAGCAGTGACACATACGAACGCGGAACTTCGAAACCACAACGATGACGAGGCACTGCGTATGGAACGCGGGAAACTTGTTGTGGAAAGACACTCAAAACATTCACAAGTGCTATGTCAAATCCACCGACAATAGAACTGTTATTCTGATACAGAACCAAGTAACCGATGACGGCAATATTTGGACGCAGACTATGCCAACGCTCCAATGTGCACCTTTGTAACCGAGTATCCTGCTACATTAAATCATGTTACCTTTCCTTCGGCGACATGAGTAGCTACTACGTCTGGCAACAAATACACATCGTAAATGGCAGGCCAATAGATAATAAATATAATGGTTTCTAAGTTGGCTTGCGTCAGTAGTAGACTACAATTCATGAATCTGTTTTGTGAAGCCTGCCACTGTCGAGAGGAGACCACTGCGAAGCAAAAGTTAGTTGACTGTCTTTCTTGAATCTAACAAAACAACAAGAGGGATCACGGTAGTATGAGTTTTATAGTAGGTCAGTCAGTGGAATTATTCATGCAGTGGAGAGCGGGGCAAGTTGATGAGCTGGTTAGTATCACGACGTCCGTACTTATAATTAACATTATCAACAGATACTGCCAGAGCTTCGTACTGTACATTACTAAAAACTGACGCAGTGAAACCGCTGCAATTTGTTTACTATGCGTTACGTAACTGTCCTGTTCGTGGACTGGTGCGTCATAGCTTTCAAAACATACAGCATAACCTCTTAATGAACAACTAATAAAATATTTGGTTATTTTTCGCTATAAATGGTTAAACATACAATGTGCGTTTAACAATCCCTGTTCATTCCGTTTCTTTTTCTCGTTAATCCTACTCCAAAAATCAAACCACGGCAAATTGACGAGCACGTCATCTATTGAGCGCAGCTTATATCAAAACAGCTGTAGATGTTAATGCAGTTGATGGGTTCAAAGAATGCAAGATCGAACCGTACGATCCCACTGTCTCGTGGGAGCTTGATTCCGCTGAGACGAAAATCATAGATCATTTTCTTGTTATGGTCCTATTAATCCAAAACGAAGTATTTTCGATCTTAAATCATCGCCTAAAGGAAGATTATGTGTGAAAAGAAAACAACAAAATAGTCACATTACGCAATGTGCAAATGTTTTAATAACCTCATTGTAAATCCTGATTTTGACTGCTAAAGAAGCATAAAAGGTGAAACAAGAACATTTAAAACGTGGGGATTAACAATCCTAGTTCAAGATTGCAGAGATACCTTATTTAATAACAAGTATCAGCTCACTGACAAGCCATCTTCAGGTCAATACAAAATTATTTTGTTCAGCCAGTATCAGCCATCAGGCATTACACATCGTCAAAATCTGTTAAGCTGAATCGCTCTTATTAAACTGAAAAATCGTGCGGATATCCATGTACATCTAAAGTAAAAGACTGTTGTTTGTTATAAAAAGTGGACCTTTTTTAAAGACCCATCGCTCCTGTGGGCTTTAATTCCCTTTTATTATTGTCCTGAGGCAGACTTTTGAGGTTCAAGGAGGTCTATCTATAAATCTTCCCTTATGCTGTTGTTTATGCAGTCGTATATATATTTCCTACACTATTGGCCATTAACATTGCTACGCCACGAAGATGACGTGCTACAGACGCGAAATTGAACCGACAGGAAGAAGATGCTGTGATATGCAAATGATTAGCTTTTCAGAGCATTCACACAAGGTTGGCGCCGGTGGCGACACCTACAACGTGGTGACGTGAGGGAAGTCTCCAACCGATTTCTCATACACAAACAGCAGTTGACCGGCGTTGCCTGGTGAAACGTTGTTGTGGTGCCTCGTGTAAGGAGGAGAAATGAGTACCATCATGTATACGACTTTGATAAAGGTCGGATTGTAGCCTAGCGTGATTGCAGTTTATCGTATCGCAACAGTGTTGCTCGCGTTGGTCAATAATCAATGACTGTTAGCAGAATATGGAATCGGTGGGTTCAGGAGGGTAATACTGAACGCCATGCTGGATCCCAACGGCCTCGTATCACTAGCAGTCGAGATGACAGGCATCTTATCCGCACGGCTGTAACGGATCGTGCAGCCACGTCTCGATCCCTGGGTCAACAGATGGGGACGTTGTCAAGACAACAACCATCTGCACGAACAGTTCGACGACGTTTGCAGCAGCATGGACTATCAGCTCGGAGACCATGGCTGCGGTTACCCTTGACGCTGCATCACCGACAGGAACGCCTGCGATGGTGTACTCAACGACGAACCTGGGTGCACGAATGGTAAAAGGTAATTTTTTCGGATGAATCCAGGTTCTGTTTACAGCATCATGATGGTCGCATGCGTGTTTGGCGACATCGCGGTGAACGCACATTGAAAGCGTGTATTCGTCATCGCCATACTGGCGTATCACCCTGCGTGATGGTATGGTGTTGCCATTCGTTACACGTCTCGGTCACCTCTTGTTCGCATTGACGGCACTTTGAACAGTAGATGTTACGTTTCAGATGTGTTACGACCCGTGGCTCTACCCTTCATTCTATCCCTGCGAAACCCTACATTTCAGCAGGATAATGCACGACCACATGTTGCAGGTTCTGTACGTGACTTTCTGGATACAGAAAATGTTCGACTGTTGCCCTGGCCAGCACATTCTCCAGATCTCTCACCAATTGAAAACGTCTTTTCAATGGTGGCCGAGCAACTGGCTCGTCACAATACGCCAGTCACTACTCGTGATAAACTGTGGTACCGTGTTGCATGGGCACCTGTACCTGTACACGCCATCCAAGCTCTGTTTCACGCAATGCCCAGGCGTCTCAAGGCCGCTATTACGGCCAGAGGCGGTGGTTCTGGGTTGTGATTTCTCAGGATCTATGCACCCAAATTGCGTGAAAAAGTAATCACATGTCAGTTCTACTATAATATATTTGTCCAATGAATACCCGTTTATCATCTGCCATTCTTCTTGGTGTAGCAATCTTAACGGCCAGTAGTGTATCTGTGCTAAGGCGTTACATCGATGACTCCGACATTCTGTAGACCTGTGTTTCCTAGTTGATCTCGTTTTTGTAGGTGGAGTCGTGCAGCCGGCCGCTGTGACAGAGCGGTTCTAGGTGCATCAGTCCGGAACCGCACTGCTGCTACGGTCGTAGGTTCGAATCCTACCTCGGGTATGGATTTGTGTGATGTCCTTAGCTAAATTAGGTTTAAGTAGTTCTAAGTTAATTCCCACAGTGCTTAGAGCTATCTGAACTATTTTTGGAGTCGTACATCCGCTTATACCCACGTTTGGCGAATTGATGTCCACTGTTGCGTGACGTTCGGAATAAGCACAACGTAGTCCACGCTGTGCGCGCCCTGTATGACATCTGACAGTGACTATGTTGCACGCTTCTGTAGGCTGGCCGTGCTGTGTGGCGCCCTCTCTGTGTATGGCGGTGTGTCTGGCAGACACGGCGTTGTGTATTTCACCTTTTAAAATTCGTAATAACAATAACAAAGCCAAAGGCCTTGCCATAGTGGTAACACCGGTTCCTCTCAGATCACCGAAGTTAAGCGCTGTCGAGCTGGGCTGGTATTTGGATGAGTGACCATCCAGTCTGCCGAGTGCTGTTGGCAGCTGGGTGCACTCAGCTCTTGTAAGGCAAACTAAAGAGCTACTTGATTGACAAGTAGTGGCTCCGGTCTCGTAAACTAACATGGGCCGGAGAGCTGTGTGCTGACCACATGCCCCTCCGTATCCGCATCCAGTGACGCTTGTGGGCTGAGGATGACACGGCGGCTGGTCGGTACCGTTGGGCGTTGATGGTCTGTTCGGGCGGAGTTTAGTTAGTAATAATAATAAAAGTCAACTAATTATAATGAAAATGGAGAGGGAGGGAATGCAAATAACAATAGGAAAAAAGAAAGAAACTTGTAATTATTGCAAAAATATATGGAGGATGCGACAAGTATTGTTACAATTTTTGAGTAACTTTAACTAATCTCAGAGGCTAGCGTGTTAAACATCCAGTTTCGTTCTAGTATTAGCTTTAAGAACCTCATGGATCGGGAAAATAGTCAATGGTGCACTGAAGTATTTCCCGTTCATGTGTGTCCCACCTCCATAGCAGAAGTCGATAACACAAACTTGTGCTGTGGCGGTAGATTCGGAAGCACGCCGATTCAAATCCCGATAATGGTAAATTTTCACTGCCAGTATTTGGTCAGCAAGAGAAGGAGAGCTGGTGTCTCAACGTTCTTGATCAGTCTTCGCGCCAATATGCTGGATTAAATTCCGAACCTCCCCGCAGCTTCTCATGAAGCGAGAGCACGTGACACTGCTGATGTTGACCCTTCCCACGGGAGGAGATGTTAAGGTCGGCAGCCCCTTCGTGCTATTCGAGAGGAGCTGACTGTATGCCCTTACCAGGTTTCGCTCCCTCCCTTCCCTACTTCCATAGCAACCCATGTTTTGATGTCCGTGGTAGACAGTATTTTCAGTATAATATTTTCTCTTTTACAATCACAGAACTTGTATTACAAGAAGTTTACAATAAGTAAATCATAGATATCAGCATTGTATCAAATCAAAAATGCAAATGTATTTGTCTACTTTATTTTCCCACGTCGTTCCCACACTGGTCAACTTCTAGTGGGTGTAGCCAGCTGAACCAGACGTGCTACCTGTTGTCCCTAAGTACGCATTATTACCGTCTCTCCCCTCAATGCATCTTTTCATTTTCCCATTCCTCCAGACACGTCATCCACTTGAACCAAAGTCGGGGCAAACATGCTCCCAACTTTTCTCATACGTGCTCCTAACTTCGTAAAAGCTTCTAAATTCAATGAAATATTCCTGATTCGATTTTTTCCAAGAGTTGCCTGTTAGCTTCTGTCGTAATTTGAATTCTTTGGTCAGATTGAGTATAACAATAGCTTCGGGTCCTGTGGACACAATTAGTAGTCTTTCACCGACCAGAAAGTTGGCTGGTGTTACAGGTTCTACGTCATACCCAGGACAGTTGGACCTCGAGTATAAGTCATGTAAAAAAACAAGAAAAAATTTTTTTTTCGTAACCATCTCACCATACTTCCCGACATAGTCTCCTTTGAGGGAGATCAAGTGATCCTCCAGCTTTCTCGTCTCATCGCAAAAATAGCTTCTGCCAAATTCTGCAAAAGACTCGTAGACTACAACTATCACTTCCTCATTTGATGAATGTTTCTTTCTAGCAAATCAAAGTTTCAAGGTAGCGAAAAGGAAGAAGTCATTTGGAGCTATGTCTGGCGAATACGGTGGCTGAGGAACCAATTGAAACCCCAATTCTTGCACTTTCACCATTGCTATGGCAGATATGTGGGATGGTACATTGTCCTGGTGTAGATAGGCTGTCTAGGTTCTTATATTGGTAACGCCACCGCCACGTAGCGCTCTGTATGAAAACCACTGGCTGTGCTGTGTGCAGTCTGTGGCTGGGTGGCATTGTTGGAATTTGCTATTGTAGTGTTGGGCAGCTGGATGTTAACAGCCCGTAGCGTTGCGCAGTTGGAGGTGAGCGGCCAGCAGTGGTGGATGTGTGGAGAGAGATGGCGGAGTTTTGAGAGCGGATGATCTGGACGTGTGTCCACCAGAGACAGTAAATTTGTAAGGCTGGATGTCATGAACTGCTATATATTTTATGACCTTTGAAA
Source organism: Schistocerca piceifrons (assembly GCF_021461385.2). Taxonomy (NCBI): domain Eukaryota; kingdom Metazoa; phylum Arthropoda; class Insecta; order Orthoptera; family Acrididae; genus Schistocerca; species Schistocerca piceifrons. The sequence continues at coordinate 153,380,586 of NC_060141.1, forward strand.
TCTATTAAGGTAAATACATTGTTTGTTCTCTATCAGAATCTTTCATTTGCTAACTATGCCTATCAGTAGTTAGTGCCTTCAGTAGTTTGAATCTTTTATTTTGCGGCCAGTAGTGCCGCTCGCTGTATTGCAGTAGTTCGAGTAACGAAGATTTTTGTAAGTGATTCATGAAAGGTATAGGTTATTGTTAGTCAGGGCCATTCTTTTGTAGGGGTTATTGAAAGTCAGATTTCACTGCGCTAAAAATATTGTGTGTCAGTTTAGTGGTGATCAGAATAAGTAGGGAGAGAAATGTCTGAGTACGTTCAGTTCTACTCAGCTGTTTGAAAATCAAATAACGTAAGAGGTTTATCAGCATAGTCATTCATAAATTTTTCTAAGGGGACGTTTCACTGGTAAGAGAGCACTTTTGTTGCGTGTCAGACTTGGTCTTTTTCGGCCAATGCTGTTTTAAAACGATCGAAAAATGAAGTATGATGAGGTCCAATTTTGATTATGCCTTTTTCCAAGTAAACTACGAGGATTATTCCTTGGGAAACCCTTACCACTTGACAAAATGATCTTCGTCTCTTTGGCGCACTTTCAGCGGTCTTTGTCCACTGTTTGGACTGTTGCTTTGACTCTGGTGCTTAATAACGGATCTATGTTTCATCAACAGTCACAAATCGACCCAAAAAATCTTGCAGATTACGATTATTCATCGCCAGACATGGTGTTGAAAGATTATACAGGTCGTGATTTTGGTCGACTGTGAGCAATCGCGGCATCAAACTTTCACGCATATTTTTCACAGCCAGTTGTCCGTGCAGGATGTCATGCACTCGCTCAGTTGAGCTGCCTACAGTCCCAGAAGTTTTTATTCTGCGGTCTTGCGTTACCATATCATGGATTCTGTCGATGGTTTCCTTTGTGTTGATCTCAAGCAGAAGGCTGGAGCGCGCATCGTCTTGGGTGCTTGTTCGACCACGTTTAAATTCCTTAATCTAAAAGTTAATGCCTTTCAATAATGGTGAAGAGTCCACGTGAACATCATTCAATTCTGTTTTGATTTGTGCGGCAGTCCCACCCTTCAAATGAAAATGTTCAATAACATCACGAAACTCGGTTTTCTCCATTTCCAATCGCAGTCGACACAGTGACCAACTCAAATGGCTGTCAACAATGAAGGGTGTACGCTGCATGTTGTTGAAATTCTTTATGGGGTCCTTGGATAATCAGACTTAACAAATATGATGGCGCAATGAAATTATTCCATTCTTTCATAGAAATTTCTCTGACGTATCAATCCATCCTTGTACAGTAACTGACCAAGGTGTGTAGAGTTGTTCTGCATTAATGTTTCTCGTTTTAATAGAATTGAAGGAGAGATCTATTTTACTCGGAAAATAATTCAACAGCGTGAATCGCATAAAATGTTTTTGCTTATTTAAGACAACTATTTTAGACACACTTTGCTGTTACCTTCAGGTCTGGAAAATCTTTTTGTTGTCAAACGTGTTCATTTTACGTTGGACCTCGCGCCAAGACGTCCAACATAAAAGGAAAACGTTTCCAACCAAAAGATTTTTAAGACCTGAAGATAAGAGAAAATTTTGTCGAAACCGGTTGTCTTCAATAAAGAAATATTTTATGCGATCTAGGCTATTGAATATTTTTTGCAAGTTGTTCTGCAGTTAATCTTAATTGTCTCCACATTTTCCGTAAGTATTGCTTGACGGTGCCCACCATCCTTCCCCCACCATCCTATCCACCAAAACCACCGGCGGGAGATGAATTGCCAAGCGTTTACATTTTTGGCGAGGAGGTGACAGGTCTCTGAAATGGGCAGTAAGTTCCATAATTCATATAGTTCTGCGTTGGTGACCTGATACATGTTAGCGTTGTAGGAGTCTAATGTTGTGCGACAATCCATGCCTGCTATAAAATCTCTGTAAGTGCACAGAAATGTTTCGATGCTCATAGTGGAGCAGAGATCTAAATGTACTGTGCATGTAGCTAAGCAAGTGACGAGCGTTATATCGGCCTTTCTCTTGGTCATACCAATCTGGATGTGGAGAGGCCCTACTAAGTCTGTGCCAGAAATGGTCTTTGATGGTCTCACTCGATCTGCAGGTGGGGGAGCCTGTTGTGCTCTCAGAGTCTTCATAATCTTGCATGATAAACATGTACGGAACAATTTACTGGTCTGGCAACCTTTTCATGTCCGAAAGTCTTTCCTAAATTCGAATGACACAAATCTAACACGAAGACGACGAGGATCAATATGTCTTTGAGAGGTAAGGTGAAGTGACATATCAAGGATTACTGACGTCGTTGCTCACTGCCGAAGTCTGCAAACCGTGATCTACCTCACAGACAAGGGAGTCCGGTTTCAATGAATGGATGAATGCGTCGAAGTTTAGAGTTTTGTGGAATCGCTTTGCTCTTCTGCTGTGCGTGGTTTTCCCATGTGAAACAGTGTCGTTAGTCTATGTGAATCCAGTAGGTACGTGGGTCCGCAGATGTTTACTGTATCTGCTCTCCAGTCCTCACTACCTGAGTAGAAGACTACACTGACTAGACGACCTATGAGGTAGATTAAACACGGATGTTAAAGTCAGTCTTTCAGACTGATGTTCGGATAAGAAAACAACTCAACTTCGGAAAAGAAGACAAGCTGACAGTTTCCTAGCGTCAGTTCCCTACATTCACAGCCTGATACAGTGTCGTAGCCTTCCTTCACATCTGTCACATCCGCCCTCCCTAGGCACACATCAGCTGGTTAGTATGCTTTCGTTTGGCTGTCTGAGAAAACTGCAACTATTTCTGTCTCGTACACAGGAATGCCTTGAATCTGCTGCCCACCCCTCCCTTCCTTTCAGCCATCAATGACTCATAAACTGAAAATCTCATCAGGACGTGCCCAGGTATGTCTATGGTTCCGGAGTCAGCGCGGGGTTCAGTTTTCTCTGAATTTCACAAAAATAACCGGGATACAGCCGGCCAGTGTGGCCTAGTGGTTCTAAGCGCGTCAGTCTGGAACCGCGCGACCGCTACGGTCGCAGGTTCGAATCCTGCTTCGGGCATTGATGTGTGTGATGTCCTTAGGTTAGTTAGATTTAAGTAGTTCTAAGTTCTAGGGCACTGATCACCTCAGCTGTTAAGTCCCATAGTGCTCAGAGCCATTTGAACCATTTTTTAACCGGGATACAGAGTAATATATCTTGTCAGATAATGCACAAGAATAGCGGTTGGTTGAACGCGGTATTTGGAGTACCCCTGACATTTGAGGAGAAGCAAATCTGCCAGTCTTCAAGCGGCAGAAGAGCGCCATATCTCGTGCCACAAATCCATAATACACTTTCGACGGATTTCCAAGTATTACATTATGTAAACAGTTTTGCCTCATCCACTAGACACCTGCCCTTACTTTGAAACTCAGAACAAGAGGCAGGGTGCTAAACACTACATTCACTGTGTCAGCTAATGCTCTAAAAATGCACGGTCAAAGAGAGTGGACACAGTTTATCCGATAGAGGACCAGCTAGTGACTACGAGAGCAACACTGCCATCAACAATGAAGCGTTCGTTTGTCTGAAGATCGCATTGCCTCCCTGGAATTGCTGATCTAAGGATTGCTAAAGACGACCCGCATACAAAAATAGTAAAATGACATTGGGGTAAGCAGCAGCACGTGGAGATAGAGCTGATCAGCAAAAGCAAGAATAGAGCAGAATGTTCGCCAACTGCTAGACCTCCTGAAGACATTTCCCGTTGGTGGATTTGAAAAGGGAACATAATGGTTGAAGAAGAGGGAGCTTAACCAGCCAGGTACAACCTCATAGAGGTGGAGTCGACGTGTAGGTACTAGAAAACGAATGGCTGCCTAATTGTCGGTTAAGGAGAGGGCGGCAAGTGAGTTTGTGAGTCTGGGCGAGTGCCAGGCGGCAGCGGCGAGAAGTCCGGAGCGGTGTCCATTCGGCGACTAATTCGTCGTGTGCAGCGCGTAATACACTGCAGCAGCCGTTATCTGCACGGGAACACGTGTCACGCCGAACTGTGCTCGTGCTGTTTGCCAACCCATTAACGAGTTACTCGCGCGTCGCAGAGGGCCCTGGGAGCAGGGCGCAGGGCCCAGAGGGCAGAGCCGCTCGCCCACTGTTTGGGCCGCACATGTGTGTGCTTTATTACAGAACTGTCGATCCATCACCGAGTACGTGTTGATTTTGCAACAGGGCAGGCGTTGCTATCGAAAAGCACACTTCATAACCCGCCTGCGACGCTGACACGCGGCACCTGACGGTTCTCGCTGCCAGTTCCCGAGGAAACGTGAACAAGTGTGGTCGTGTGTGCTCGTGCGTGTGTGTACACGCACTCCTCGCCGCTCGCTTTCTACTTTATTGCAAAATTTATCTTATCCCCGGATTACTTGTGGAAAATTACCCGTCTGAAATGGCAGGTGACAGGCACAACTCGGCCTTCACGTCCACCAAGTAATTGCTGCCAGTGGGTCCTCCAACAGGTGTTACGTTGCTTTGATAGGGTCTCCAACATATACAAATTAAATAGAAGTAACTGCTGAGCAAATACAACGTTATGATGCATAGAAGTTAGTTTTTCTTCTCTCATTATTTATGATAGAAATTTTCGGTAATGTTATTTCTAGTACTGACACTGTGGCCATCAACAGCTTGAGCAATAGTAATAATAATAATTCTTGAGTTATACATTTTCGTTTTTTTCTGTCAGCAAGAAATTTTATTTCCTGTCGTAATTCACCAGCTCTGGTACACAATATCGTAGGTATTGCCATAAATATTGACTCTTATATACCCTGTCTCTCAAATATTATGTTTGGTCCTAAGATTACTATAAAATAAAAAAAGGAAAACAATAGTTTATAAGAATTTACAAGGCATATAAAACATATGACCCACACCAGAAAATCAAATACATCTCTACTCTTGTAATGCGTCGACCTGCTTACTTTTAAACTAGAAACAAACAAAAATCGCAAAGTGGACGCTGCAAGACATCATTATCGTTCACTCCTCTGTGTGAGTATTCTAATAGTATACTATATTTCATCTCACGATGCAGATGCTCTTTCAGCAATTTCCGCGGTAACAGCGAGGTACAGAACAGCCCGCCGTCATAGTTTCGTAATTGCATCGTAAATACTTGTATACTAAAGGAGCAATGCTGTCAGTCTATTAATCTCATATGTTTCAAGAATAAGGTGCGGAGATTATATGTTGTTTTCACATGCAGATGTCATTTTGCTACTGCATTACTACCTCGAAGACTTTCGTTGTACTTACCGACAATGCGCTACAGACGTACCACGCATTAGCCCCTGTGAGGTCTGCAACCCAACCAGCGCACCTCGACGGCGGGCTGGGAATTATCTTTATCGGCTATCAGAAGCAAAATTCCAACTCACTCATGGGTATATTCCTACGAATAACGCACGTGTGATGTAACGCACAAGCTCCTACGTTTTCATAGGTATCGTACGCTGATGTGTTGTAAATTTGTGCTGGTACACTTTGTAGAAAAACATATGTATTATTTTGATCGTTCGAGGTTCTTTTTTTCCAGTTTTTAGAGGTCCATTAAACCAACGCTAAAACTTGTGAAAAACGCACAGGAAAATCACGAAAGCCATCACGACATTACTTTTTACAATATCTTCAGCGCGAATTAGGCACATTTCTCTCTCTTATCGAAAACCATCTCTCTGCTGACGACTACATCCCCGACATCTGACTTTCCGAACACCAAATTCACTAGAACCTGACACTGCGACGCCAGTCGTAAGTATATTGAAGTGCCAGTTCCGGCCTCACTCTTCTACCTTCCGTATCCAAATAATAGCATCAAACTCATAGTTATTTGCAATACTAACGTAGCAGATTCTGCACGTCAAGGATCTCTGCCCTGTGATCACTGCTGACTGCTACAGAAAATGACAGCTCTGTAATTTAGTTCTGTTATTACAAAACTCATGACTACCAAACTTTCCTTTCCTTGCAGCCTCAAACTCAAAACCATTTTACACAAAATTAAAAAAATGGATTAAATGCAAATTGCAATGGTAACAGAAAATTACGCCGCTGATCTATAAGCTTATAGAAGTATTTTATGGTCTACATGATCGTCTGATATGATCCCCTTTCAAATCCGATAGTTGATTTTTTTTTTTTTTTTGGTCATTCCCCCAATGATTTTAGAAATTCTGATGGAATGTTATCTTCTGCCTTATCTGACCGTAAGTCCTCCAAAGCTCTTTTAAATTCCGATTCTAATACTGGATCCCCTATCTCTTCTAAATCGACTCCTGTTTCTTCTTCTATCACATCAGACAAATCTTCACCCTCATAGAGGCTTTCAATGTATTCTTTCCACCTATCTGCTCTCTCCTCTGCATTTAACAGTGGAATTCCCGTTGCACTCTTAATGTTACCACCGTTGCTTTTAATGTCACCAAAGGTTGTTTTGACTTTCCTGTATGCTGAGCCTGTCCTTCCGACAATCATATCTTTTTCGATGTCTTCACATTTTTCCTCCAGCCATTTCGTCCTAGCTTCCCTGCACTTCCTATTTATTTCATTCCTCAGCGACTTGTATTTCTGTATTCCTGATTTTCCCGGAACATGTTTGTACTTCCTCCTTTCACCAATCAACTGAAGTATTTCTTCTGTTACCCATGGTTTCTTCGCAGCTACCTTCTTTGTACCTATGTTTTCCTTCCCAACTTCTGTGATGACCCTTTTTAGAGATGTCCATTCCTCTTCAACTGTACTGCCTACTGCGCTATTCCTTATTGCTGTATCTATAGCGTTAGAGAACTTCAAACGTATCTCGTCATTCCTTAGTACTTCCGTATCCCACTTCTTTGCGTATTGATTCTTCCTGACTAATGTCTTGAACTTCAGCCTACTCTTCATCACTACTATATTGTGATCTGAGTCTACATCTGCTCCTGGGTACGCCTTACAATCCAGTATCTGATTTCGGAATCTCTGTCTGACCATGATGTAATCTAATTGAAATCTTCCCGTATCTCCCGGCCTTTTCCAAGTATACCTCCTCCTCTTGTGATTGTTGAACAGGGTATTCGCTATTACTAGCTGAAACTTGTCACAGAACTCAATTAGTCTTTCTCCTCTTTCATTCCTTGTCCCAAGCCCATATTCTCCTGTAACCTTTTCTTCTACTCCTTCCCCTACAACTGCATTCCAGTCGCCCATGACTATTAGATTTTCGTCCCCCTTTACATACTGAATTACCCTTTCAATATCCTCATACACTTTCTCTATCTGTTCATCTTCAGCTTGCGACGTCGGCATGTATACCTGAACTATCGTTGTCGGTGTTGGTCTGCTGTCGATTCTGATTAGAACAACCCGGTCACTGAACTGTTCACAGTAACACACCCTCTGCCCTACCTTCCTATTCATAACGAATCCTACACCTGTCATACGATTTTCTGCTGCTGTTGATATTACCCGATACTCATCTGACCAGAAATCCTTGTCTTCCTTCCACTTCACTTCACTGACCCCTGCTATATCTAGATTGAGCCTTTGCATTTCCCTTTTCAGATTTTCTAGTTTCCCTACCACGTTCAAGCTTCTGACATTCCACGCCCCGACTCGTAGAACGTTATCCTTTCGTTGATTATTCAATCGTTTTCTCATGGTAACCTCCCCCTTGGCAGTCCCCTCCCGGAGATCCGAATGGGGGACTATTCCGGAATCTTTTGCCAATGGAGAGATCATCATGACACTTCTTCAATTACAGGCCACATGTCCTGTGGATACACGTTACGTGTCTTTAATGCAGTGGTTTCTATTGCCTTCTGCATCCTCATGTCGTTGATCATTGCTGATTCTTCCGCCTTTAGGGGCAATTTCCCACCCCTAGGACAAGAGAGTGCCCTGAACCTCTATCCGCTCCTCCGCCATCTTTGACAAGGCCGTTGGCAGAATGAGGCTGACTTCTTATGCCGGAAGTCTTCGGCCGCCAATGCTGATTATTTATCAAAATTTAGACAGTGGCGGGGACCGAACCCAGGACCGAAGACGTTTTGATTATGAATCAAAGACGCTACCCCTAGACCACGGGTACATTACTGATAATTGAGTATTAGTAATAAATGTTCACGTTGTTATTCTAGTTCGGTTAGCAAAATGGCGCACTTATAAGTGCAATGGTACCATTCTGAGAATGGTGCAAAACCGGTGTCTACTCTTACTGCAGACTGCAGGAAAAGTTATATTAGTGGCAACTCGTGCATCAATAAGAAAGCTCCCGGCGGAGGTTCGAATCCTCCCTCGGGCATGGGTGTGTGTGTTTGTCCTTAGGATAATTTAGGTTAAGTAGTGGGTGAGCTTAGGGACTGATGAACTTAGCAGTTAAGTCCCATAAGATTTCACACACATTCGAACATTTGAACAGTAAGAAAGCCTATCTCTGAAGTCTATAATGATGTGCAGTACCAGATCCCACCACACAATCGTAGGGTAACATTTACGAGGGGCATCGTCTGTTGCTTTACATAGGCCAACAAGAACATATTTTAATCAGTAAAGCTAAGGCAGTTCGTGATTTTAGCACATACTGGACGTTCATCATTGCTGGTGATTTTTATGAATTGAGGAAGACTGAGAACTTTGTTTAGCCACGCCAACTTTTACTGTTACCGTACGATATTTAGTAGACGAAGCTCTTGTCTGCGGGGAACCATTGCCATTGGACGATCGGAAGAGAACATAGAAAGTTCCAATTGTGCAAAAATGTAAGATAATCCCTGCAACAAAGAGAAAGAACGCGATAGTATCTGAATGCCAAAACAGTAATGAACATCTTCGGCAAGTCACGTTGGTTAATACAGAAAGTATACTCAGACGTGACATGAAACAAATATGAAGATCAATGTAAGGAAAGGGGAATGGAAGACTTAGATTTGCTGCAAGGGGTTTGAAAACAAGGCAGTGACTCTATAAAGTGGATCACATACAAGAAGCTAGTGCGACTAATTCAGTGATCGTAGCCCTGCCTTATCAACTAGAAATAACAACAGACATCCACTAAATACAAAGACTTGCTGATAAGACGGTGTACCGTAGACTGAAATTGGACTCACGAAAGTGAAAAGGAAGTGTATCACTTCGCAAACCTTTGGAAGAAAGTCGACGTAGTTCTCTTGATTTCCTGTAGACTATATTTAGACACTCTTTGTTTGAGGAAGACTGTGAACCATATTTTGCCACCACCTTACATCTTGAGTAGGATCAAGAGAAGGAGAAAGGCATTCTCTTACCATTGGGACCCGGAATTTACATGAATAAGGACTACCATTATGTGAATTCTGACCTGCCCCTGTGCTGGCCGAGAGCAATTCACCCCGAGAATACCACAATCAAAGCGCTACTGAGTGTGAAAAGCCACTCGCCTCACAGCGCTGATCCTGATATGCTAGAACTGGCTGGTAATCATGATGTACTGACGTGCTGCATCCTCGCTTGGCACATTACCTTCAACCCCTACATCGTGTCTTCATACCTTCGAAATATTTTTTTCTACAGCTTGATGGGAATTTGGCTCCATTCTCATCCTGGTACAACAGTTTTACGATTTAAGTTTAGACCTCCGGTGAAACAGGCTTGGCAAAAAGGTGCAACTGCATCAAATGCTTATAGCTGACTCGAGGCTTGTGTTATTTTCCCACATAATACACAGAAAATACCAGAAGGAGCTCTCTCAAGTTCAGATGAGAAATACTCCTAGCACTTCCAGTGTAGATCCCCTAGCCACCTTCTTAAGAGGCAGACTCTACAATACCTGCAGTGTTGAAGGATAGCAACATGCGAGAAAGAGTAGTGACATACGCTCAGCAGGTTTCAAGTTCAATTTGCACTGAATCATCATTTGCAGACATTTTACCTGTGCCAATCCTAATGCCGTTTCAAACCGAAGCAAGAAAACAGCAGCTGTACAGAAAAACACAATTGTGATCGGCTCACTGCTAAAAAGAAAAATAGCGGTGGGCTGTAAAAGGACTAAATGCTATATTTCGTAAAGTAAGTTACACTGAGTGACCTCCTTTTGCCCGTCGTAGTTCAGCAACTCGAAGTGGCATGACTCCTCAAGATGTGGGAAGTCCTCGGCAAAGATGTTGAGCCATGCTGTCTCTATAAACGTCCATAATTGCCTCAGTGTTGCTAGTGCAGGATTTTGGGTACGAACTAACCTCTCGATTATGTCCTATAAATGGTCGATGCGATTCATATCAGGCGATCTGGGATCCCATACCATTCGTTCGAATTGTCAAGAATGATCTTCAAACCAACTGCGAACAACTATGGCCCTGTGACATGACACATTGTCATCCATAAAAATTACATCGTTGCTTGGGAACATGACGTCTATGAACGGCTGCAAATGAAGTAGCCGAACATCCAGAGGTCCCAGTCCCTTCCATGTAAACATAGTCCACACCATTATAGAGCCAACACCAGCTTACACAGTGCCTTGTTAACAACTTTGGTCCATGGCTTCGTGAGATCTCTGCCACACTCCAACAACACTATCAGCTTTTATCAATTGAAAACTGGACTCATCTGACCAGGCCACGGTTTTCAAGTCCTCTAGGATCCAACCGATATGCCTAGAGCCCAGGAGAGGCGCTACAGCCGATGTCGCGCTGTCAGCAAAGCCACTCGCGTGGGTCGGCTGCTGCCATAGCCCAATAACGCCAAATTTCGTCGTACTACCATAAAGGACATGTTTGTCGTAAGTCCCACAAGGATTTCTGCGGTTATTTCAGGCGATTTTGCTTGTCTGCTAGCACTGACAACTCTAGGCAAACGCCGCTGATCTCGGCCACTTGTAGTGCTACAACGATGAAAATTAATATCACGACGATGTCAAACCTTATTTTCATGATTTAAAGAAGTATTCATGATATTAAAAATGTAATTATAATTTTATTATTTTCATTTTTGTGCTCAGTGTATCAAAGACTTTCTAGTGCACGGAATAAATTAGCATTGTTTGTACTACGAAACTATATATGATTGTTAAGGGTTAAGCATGTAATAATTCGAGGTCAGACATTTTGTGGAGTCTGAATTTTGTTCTCGTACTGGTCGGTAGAGAAGGAAAAGTTCCTTAATCGATGTGAAGGTATAAAGGCTGTAAAAAGGAGAGAGAGAGAAGGTAAATACAAGTTATTCAAAACAAATATCTCTAAAGTGTAACGTCTTGTGATTTCCTATAATTAAAAATTGCAGGGTCTAATCTGAGCCTGTCCTGAATAACAGCGAAGAACATTTATGTTATCATATATTTTCTTCGTCTGATCACGGTTGTGATTCGCATGTTTCTTTTTGTTACGGGACGTGTTATGAATATGTTCATTATACGCGCAAAAGAGCTCACAGCTTTAATCGAACCTGCGTCTTTCGGAAGCGATAACTTTAATCAGTACAATTACGCGAATACCGTCTACATCGTAACCGTGTTTCCTGGACCAAATAATTCTTATAAAATGTGTATTCTCCAAAGCGAGCAGCATTCCACTGTCGCTGACTCGCAACAATCGAAAGAGTAAAAACAGTGCTTGAATAAAATTGACACCTTTTAATAATTATTATTATCCCATTAAATAAATAAATAGCAATTCAGTAGCTATCCAATTAATAAACAGAGAGAGCAATTTAGTGGCAACCTATTGTCAGGACTAGCTTATATGAGTGTGCTAATGTTTCTATTTGTTTCATGCTGTAATGAGGGGAAATCTACGACGACCCTAAGCAGTACCATTCCATCCCAGCGGCAGTGGAATAAAGCACTGCATAGGGTAGGCACATCTTCTTCTACCTGGTGCTGTAACTTACTAAAACAAAAAACAAAAACAAAAATTACGTTTTGTGAGTGTGTCCTCTTAGGAAGCTATAAGAGTCAATTATATTTAATTAACTGCGAGAAGGATCAGTAAAATGCAGCATCAAGTGTTTTCAGTAGAGGCTAACTGAACGAGATTGGAACTGAATTTTAATCAAACGAAAGTGAACATTTATAGTACTGATTCCAATCTGGTGCAGTGTAGTAATTATTTTATGTTTTGTGTGACGGAATAATTGATGTGTTGCGTGTGACGTTTCCCGATTAGACTTGCACCCAAACATTTGCAAACATGGTGAAAACAGGGCGACGTGTAAGAAAAGCTACACAGCAGGAAGTAACTGTAGAACATTCAGAGGAGGAAAGAATAACTAGTGATGCAGAAATTAATAATATTTTTTCAGATCGGACAGAGGATGTAGAACAGGACACTAATATTAAAGTCAGTGATCCATCTGCTGTAGAACATTCAGGCAGAATACAGACGGTAGTTCAAGTGCATACTGAAGCAGAACCACAAGAAACACCAGTTACAGTCGATTTACCATCGGTAGAGCCAACACAAACAGTAATGGATCCATTTTCTCTCTTAATGATGAAAATGGAGCAAATGTTTAAACTACAGGAACAATCACAGATACAGCGCGAACAAGAAACTGCTAAACAGCTTGCAACTGAGATTAATAATAATATTAGCAGAGTAGATGAACGGATTAGGACCTTGGATGAACACACCAGTCAATTAGACGAGCGTACGCAGTTAAGCTGTTCACAGTTCTCAAAAGAGATAGATCAAAAGCTTGAAAATCGGTTAAAAGAACACGATCGCCAGCTGCGACAGCAATTAGATGCCCAGTTGTCTGCTATACAGAAGAACATTTCAAGTATGCAACAAACATACCATGACTTACCACAGAATGTAAAGCAAGTAACCCATGATGTGGACAAATTACAACAAACACACACTTATTTGGAAGCAGAAATACGCAACATAAGTGCACGTACAGAAAACCTTACGGTTGATAATCAAAACTTAATAGAACAAAAATGCAAAGAACAAGAAGAACGCGTTGTGACCACATTCAACACATGCTAAATGACAAAGACAAACAAATTAGTACTGTTATACAGAAGGAACTACCTGTGATGTAACAACGAGCAGGAACACAACTGATACATGAAAACAACACAAAGATTCATGAACTCCAGACTGAATTACAAAACGTGCAGAAAGTGCTTAATGAAACACGTATGCAAACATCTCATAACAGTTCACCGGAGTGTGTTAGTATCACAGAAACACACCCTGATCATTATGAAACGCCTTTAACTGAAAGTAGGGGGCAGACGGGCAATAATTTCAATCCAACGCGTGGAGTAACATCCGTTTATCAAGACCATACACAATCATTGGTGACTCAGGATGCTTTAGTGAAGAATTCACAGTTGCAGAAGTTTACCAATGATAAGGACGGACCCCATCCAATTGTGTTTATCAAAGGGATCCGCGGAATAATGCCAAAAAGTTGGAACGAAAGGGAGAAAATTGTCTTTACCATTACCCATTCAAGGTGAGCCAGCGTTGTTCGCGACACAGAAAGCTGAACAATGCAGCTCCTTCGATGAATTTGAACAAGAATTTTCTAAACAAGTATTGGTCGCGTGGGGTACAAGAACGATTAAGTAAAGAGCCATTTAATAGAAAAGACGGTACTTTGCGAAAATATTTCGAAAAGTATCAGGACAAAGTGAAATATTTATCCACACCAATTCCTGATTATGATGTTTTAAAGATATTAAAGGAGAAGTTACCGCGTGATCTAAAGGAGAAATTGTTTCACATTCCTGAAGACAACGTGGAATATTTTCTATCTGTACTAGACTCTTTAGATTTGGTTATCGAAGAGGACAGACACCATTATGGGAATAATTCGTCGAATAATGGTAATGGTAATGGCAACGGGCGAAACCACAAGAACAATAGTAATAGAAACACCTACTATGGGAATCAAAATCATTGTAATAGTCTGAATTTTGTTCTCGTACTGGTCGGTAGAGAAGGAAAAGTTCCTTAATCGATGTGAAGGTATAAAGGCTGTAAAAAGGAGAGAGAGAGAAGGTAAATACAAGTTATTCAAAACAAATATCTCTAAAGTGTAACGTCTTGTGATTTCCTATAACTAAAAATTGCGAGGTCTAATCTGAGCCTGTCCTGAATAACAGCGAAGAACATTTATGTTATCATATAGTTTCTTCGTTTGATCACGGTTGTGATCGTATGTTTCTTTTTGTTACGCGACGTGTTATGAATATTTTCATTACACGCGCAAAAGTGCACACAGCTTTAATCGAACCTGCGTCTTTCGGAAACGATAACTTTTAATCAGTACAATTACGCGAATACCGTCTAAATCGCAACCGTGATCGCAAAAGTGTTTCCTGGACCAAATAATTCTTATAAAATGTGTATTCTCCAAAGCGAGCAGCATTCCACTATCGCTGACTCGCAACAATCGCAAGAGTAAAAACAGTGCTTAAATAAAATTGCCCCCTTTTAATAATTATTATTATCCCATTAAATAAATAAATAGCAATTCAGTGGTTATCCAATCAATAAACAGAGAGGGCAATTCACACTGTGTTGTCCGTGGTGAAAGGTAATACCTGAGATGTAGTATTTTCGGCACAGTCTTGACACTGTTTATCTCGGAATATTGAGTTTCCGAAATGGAATTTCCCATGTGTCTAGCTCCAACTACAATTCCTCGTTCAAAGTCTGTTAACTGCAGTCGTGTGCCCATAATAACGTCGGAGACCTTTTCACATTAATCACCCGAGGACAAATAACTGCTCCGCCAATGAATTGCCCTTTACACCTTGTGTACGCTATACTGAAATTTTGTCATATGATGACATGGTTGGAGACCGTGGCTGTTATTTGAAGACAGATGTTGATGGTGTTGAGACAGCATCCAGCCGCAAATTTATTTTAAGTTTCTTTATTCAAAAGATACCGTTACCGCTTTCGAATCATTACAATTCATTGCTAGACGGCTTTCATGCTTTCATTAGAACATGTGGCGAGCTTTATATTGATTAGTTGTCCGAAAATATAAATAATACATAATTATAAGCACGCCACACAGATGGTTGTGTTACAGATTTGCATTAGGATGTGACTTACGTGAAATGTCGGTGTGGAGTTTTTGTTTTCATAGTTTTAGTCCAACAAATGATGTTCGTAGTTTTCGCCACATTCTTATAGTTGCACTCATAAATTTGTGTTATTCAGCACTTTAAATTTGTCACTGAATACATTTCGAATACATTCTTATCGTTGCACACGTAAATTTGTGTCATTGAGGACTTTAGATTTGTCACAGAATAGATTTCTAACATGCATCGCATGTTTTGATAGATACAAAGTGTTTACAAAGAAATGAGTGTCAAAGATGCTATGATATATCGTAAAATTATTAAAAATTTCCTTTGTTTGGAAAAGTATCATACATTCACTTATGCAACTGAAACGCCTTTTACACTAGTACAGACAGACATGGATTTTGTGAATTTTGGAGCGAATTCTGTTACATCATAAAGATGTTTTATTTACATTTAGCATCAGCAGAATTTTAGTAACATATAAATTTGCTACTTCATCTGCAGATAGTTTTAGGAATATTATTTGCTTTGGAGGGTGGAAAATAATTTTTGGAAATTTTGCAGGAAAGGGATGTCGTTAACTTAGTTTGTTCATTAAGGATATAGTCTGCAGTGCTGCTTTAGTGTGTGTGTCTGTGTGTGTGTGTGTGTGTGTGTGTGTGTGTGTGTGTGTGTATTTCTATTTCTTCTAATGTATTCATAGTGGCCCCTTTCCTGATAGATGCAAAGTTTTTAAGTTGTTCTCAATGTTTCTCACTGAATGGTTTTCTTCAGCATTCTGGGCTGCAAATGCAGATTTATTCAAGTTTCCAAGCATTAAAGCATCAATGTGTTCTTTGTATGTAACTTCAAAATGTCTGCCTGTCTGTCCAATGTAGAATTTTGGGCATGTATCACATTTGAACTTGTATATTCCTGGTTTACTGCAGGGGCTGTTGGAGGTATTTACATCATGGATTACTTTTTGTTGTAATTTATAATTTGTGGAAAAGCTGACTGTGATACTTTTCTTTTAAAATAAATCTTCTATTTGGTATGATAGTGAGTCTATGTATGGGAGGGCAGTATATTTAGGTTTGGCTTCTGTGGCACACTGATTTGTTTTGGAGTGCATGTTGTATGGAATGCTGTTAAGTGGATCTGTGATTTTTTTTTTTTTGTATTTTGTACTGGAGTTTTTCTATTATTTTGGGTTTATATCCATTATTATGACCAACTGTTTTAATTATATTGATTTCATTTTGTTGGTCTGTGTCACTCATTGGTACTTTTTTAATTCTGTGTCCAATGACTCTGAAATATGCCATTTTTTGTTGTGGGGGTGGCAAGATGAGTTGTCAATACTGACATCTGTGGTGGTAGGTTTTCTCTAAATACTAAATTGAAGTTTATGGTTACTATTACAAATATTCAGTATAGAAAGTTAATGATTTTTTTAGTTTCATGTTCAACTGTGAATTTGATATTATTGTGCATTTTGCTTAGATCTGCTGCTAATGCATCAATTTCATTGTTTGTACTACCAAAGCAAGATTGTATCATCAACAGATCTTCTGTAATCGACTATTTTGTTTGAGATGTGCTGTATGGTTGAGAAGAATTTTTGTTCTGTATGGTTGATGCAAATATCTCAATATCAAAACGAAACCTCCAGGCCGACGTTTCACGTAAGTCACACCCCAATGCAAATCTGTAACGCAGCCATCAGTGTGGCGTGCTTATAATTATGTATTATTTATATTTTAGGCCAACTAATCAATAAAAAACGCACCACATGTTCTAATGCAAGCATGAAAGCCGTCTGATGATGAATTCTAATGATTCGAAACCGGTAACGGTACCTTTTCAATAAAGGAACTTAAAATAAATTAGTGGCTGGTTGTTGTCACAACACTATCAACATTAAGTCTGTAAATTACACTCCTCAATCTACCTCATAGTAATAACTCTTGCTGACTAATGCGATACTATTACCGAACATAAAAGGGAGCAGAAACTAATATGGGATATTAAAATCACAGGTACTTCGTTAGCACTGACAGAGATGTTCAAGAGTATTATATATACTTGCATACCACAGAAAGACTGTTTGTTGAAATCCCAGTTCCATATTCCCACTTTAAATTTAAACTAGTAATGGGTAATGAATGTTAATATTTTCCAGAAAGTGATGGTGGGAAAGCTTAACTGCGGTATTGCTGTCTTCGGCAAGATGTTTGACATTACCTTTCTCGGACGTGTCAGGAAGTGTCACATGTGTAACTGTGTCCTGTGGATGAGTGTGATTAGTGCTTGTGTGCTGTAGCATTTTTGCGTATGAAAATACAAAGGAAAGAAGGATAAAGGAGAAACTCGATGCACTACTTCTGCCAAATATCACCAACTAGCCTGTGTATCTTAACTTCCCGTTCTGAAGGACAGGTCATTTAATATTACTCTCTAATACATTGTGAACAAGTTTTTGGTTCGTGTCCGAATTTTGACGCTTATGCTGGTTAAAGCGTGTTTCGGCAGTCCCAGCTTCCCGGTCTTGGCTCCTCTCCAAATGCAGCTGTTTGTGTCGTGTTGTTAACAGCAGGCCACTCATGGAACGGTGATTCACTAGCCTCATGCCAATGGTAAGGAATGACACATAATGATGAGGGAATCCATTACCTGTTCACGTACTGCAGGTGCAGATATATGTGCTTTGTGCACAATATGGCGATCCTCCCATGCAGTGATCATAACGTAGTCGGCTGGAACTTTGATAACGACTGTACTGGTCCTCACGTTGCTATGCAGTCGAGCATCGGGTCACTGCCACATCTGATGCTCCAAAACTTTATATATTGCACGATTCGACCGGCAGGTCGAATAAACACCCATAATCAGGACCATTTTAAACTCTGTGATCTGCTAATAAAACTGTCTTATACCTATACGCGGCAGCTCCATGTTCTACATACCGATCATTCTGCACCTTACGACTTTCACGCTCTTTACACTGAGGTGACAAATGCGATTGGATAGCGATATGCACCTACACAGATGACGGTAGTATTGCATACACGAGGTATTCCTTGAATTGGCAGAACTGTCATTTGTATCCAGGTTTCTGACGTGACTGTGTCCGCACGACGAGAATTAACAGGCATTGAACTAGGAATTGCAGTTGGAGCTATAAGTATGGACATTCCATTTCGGAAGTCGTTAGGGAATTCATTATTCCGAGATCCATAGTATCAAAATGATGCCGAGAATACTAAATTTCAGGCGTACCCTCCCTCTACGGACAACGCAATGGTCGATGGTCTTCACTTAACGATTGAGAGCAGCGGCGTTTGCTTAAGGTTGTCGGTGTTAGCAAACAAGCAACACTGCATAAAATAACCGCAGAAATCAACGTGGGACGTACGTCGAACGCATCCGTTAGGAGACGGCACGAGTGCCTTTGCTAACAGCATGAGAGCGCCTGCAATGCCTCTCATGGTCTCGTGACGATATTGGATGGACCCTACACGACTGGAAAATGTTCATTTGGCCAGCTGAGTCCAGTTTTCAATTGGTAAGAGCTGTAGTATCGTTCGAGTGTGGCGCACACACCACGAAGCCATGAATCAAAGTTGTCAAAAGGCACTGTGCAAGCTGATAGTGGCTCCATGATGATATGGCCTTTGTTTACATGGAATGGACTGGTTCAAAATGGTTCAAATGGCTCTGAGCACAATGGGACTTAACATCTGAGGTCATCCGTCCCCTAGAACTTAGAACTACTTAAACCTAACTAACCTAAGGACATGACAAGAAGTCGCGCGGTTCTGGACTGCAGCGCCTAGAACCGCTCGACCACCGCGGCCGGCGAATGGATTGGGTCCTAGTTATTTGGAGATCATTTGCAGCCATTTATGGACTTCATGTTCCCAAATAACGACGGAATTTTTATGAATAACGATGTGCCATGTCACCTGGCCACAGTTGTTTACGACTGGTTTGAAGAACATTCTGGGCAATTCGAGCGAAAGGTTTGGCCACCCAGATCGCCCGATATGAATCCATGGAACATTTATGGGACATAAATCGAAAAAGAAATGCTTGTCGGAAGGACTAACTCACCACTTAGAAAAGTACAAAAACCTTTAGTGAAATTAAAATCAAGGGTCGTAACAGCAAAAGTATAACGGGAATTCCACTGTTAAATGCAGAGCAGAGGGAGGATAGGTGGAAAGAGTACATTGACGGCCTCTATGAGGGAGAAGATTTGTATGATGTGATAGAAGAACAGACTGGAGTAGATTAGAAGAGATAGGGGATCCAGGATTACAATCAGAATTTAAAAGAGCTTCGGAAGGCGTAAGATTAAATTTTTAAGCTCATTGGAGGAAGTGGGAACAAAAGTATTATTCACGTTGATGTGCAGAATGTACGAGGCTCTGAGCACTATGCGACTTAACTTCTGAGGCCATCAGTCGCCTAGAACTTAGAACTAATTAAACCTAACTAACCTAAGGACATCACACACATCCATGCCCGAGGCAGGATTCGAACCTGCGACCGTAGCGATAGCTCGGCTCCAGACTGTAGCGCCTAGAACCGCTCGTCCACTACAGCCGGCGCAGAATGTGCGACTCTGGCGGTAAACCATCCCCACAATTCGAAAGACTGCAAGAGCTGACAAGTGAATTACCGCACCATCAGCTTAACAGCACATGCATCCAAGATTCTGACAAGAATAATATACAGAAGAATGGAAAATGAAAATGAGGATGTGTTATATGACGATGAGTTTGGCTTCAGGAAAGGCAAAGGCATAAGAGAGGCAATTTTCACGTTACTGTTGATAATTGAAGAGAGGCTAAGGAAAAATAAAGACACGTTCATAGGATTTGTCGACCTGGAAGGAGCGTACGACAATGTAAAACGATGCAAAATATTCGAAATTGTGACAGAAATTGGGGTATGGTATATGGATAGGCGGGTAATATTCCTTATGCATCAGAAAATTTAAATTTGTGGTAAGTTCCTGTGGGACAAAACTGCTGATGTCATCAGTCCCCAGGCTTACACACTACTTAATCCAACTTAAACTAATTTACGCTAAGGACAACACACACATTTCAAGGGAGGACTCGAACCTTCGATGGGGAGAGCCGCTATGTGTTAGAACCGAGAGGGAACAATAAGAGTGGAAGATCAAGAACGAAGTGCTCGAATTAAAAAGGATGTAAGTCAGGGACGTAGTCTTTCGCTCCTAATGTTCGAACTATACATCGAAGAAGCAATGACGGAATTAATTCAATCTCGGAATTAAAATTCAGGTTGAAAGCACTCCGTTTTCAGGCCATAAGTGGCCTACCGGGACCATCCGACCGCCGTGTCATCCTCAGCTGAGGATGCGGATAGGGGGGGAGTGTGGTCAGCACACCGCTCTCCCGGTCGTTACGATGGTATTCTTGACCGAAGCCGCTACTAATCGATCGAGTATCTCCTCAATTGGCATCACGAGGCTGAGTGCACCCTGAAAAATGGAAACAGTGCATGATGGTCACCCATCCAAGTGCCAGCCAAGCCCGACAGGGCTTGACTTGGGTGATCTTACGGGAACCGGTGTATCCACTGCAGCAAGGCCGTTGCCCCAGGGTGAAAGGATAACAACGATAAGACTTGCTGATGACAATACTATCCTCAGTGAAAGTTAAGAAGAATTACAGGATCTAATGAATGGAATGAACAGTGTAATGAGCACAGAACATCAATTGAGCCGTAATTGAAGAAAGACGAAAGTAATGAGAAGTTACAGAAATGAGAACAGAGAGAAGCTTAATATCAAAATTGAAGGTCACGAAGTAGATGAAGTTAAGAGATTCTGCTACCTAGGCAGCAAAATAACGAATGGCGGAGGGAGCAAGGATTACACGAAACACAGACTAACATTGGCAAAAAGGGCATTTCTGGCCAAAAAGAGGAAAAGGTGGGGGAGTAGGGAGAGGGAAGGGTGTAGATGCCAGTGGCAGGAGAGATGGGAGGGGGAGAAGAGAAGGTAAGGGGGTTAGGGAAGGCCCAGGGGAGAGGAGGGAGGGAGGAAGGGAGGAGGGAGAGAAGGGAGAGAGGGTGCTCTTGGAGAAAAAAATCGCAGGGGGTGGATGGGGAGGATCAAAGTTGGTAGGAGGGGTAAATGGAGGGGATGAGGGCATCATCAGGGAGGGGAAGTTTGTGGAAGCCACCTTGGGCGAGGGTATGGAGAGTGAAGAGATGGAGAGCAGGTAGGATGTGGGAATGGAGGCGCAGCAGTGGACGGGGGTGGGAGAGGATGGGAGAGACAAGCGGGTGAGGGGAATCAAGTTTGCGGGAGGTATAGAGGATCCATACCCGTTCGAGGAAAAGGACTAGGTTTGGGAACAGGATGAGGTCATATGGGATCTGCATGGGGGATGGGAGGCAGATGCGATAGGCGAGGCGGAGTGCATGGCGTTCTAGGACTTGAAGGGATTTGTAAAAGGTAGGAGGGGCGGAGATCCATGCAGCGTGGGCGTAGCAGAGGATAGGGCGGATGAAGGATTTATAGGTGTGGAGAATAGTGGAGGGGTCCAGACCCCATATACTGCCAGAAAGGAGCTTGAGGAGACAGAGGTGGGTGCGTGCCTTGGCTTGGATTGTCCGGAGATGGGGGATGCAGGAGAGGCGACGGTGAAGCGTGACGCCATGATACTTGAGAGTGGGAGTGAGGGTGATAGGACGGCCATAAATGGTGATATAGAAGTCGAGGAGACGGAAGGAAGGGGTGGTTTTGTCTACGATGATCGCCTGGGTCTTGGGTGTTTATCGAATGTTTGCCGCATCACCTTCAATGATGTCACTGGTGTTCACTCCAGTGCCATATATGGTAATGTTTTCGTTGCGCGCCTGACACGCCCGCTTCAACCTTCCGATTGCCGACTTCCAAGCTGTGCTTAGCTGCAGGCCGCCGCCTTTATTGAGCATGTTGCGAGAAATTTTTTTTATCTCGAACGCTTCTTTTATGACGATGACCCAGAAACTTTTAGTTTATGTACTAACAGGTGTCTCAGCGTATGCAGTATGGCATCCGTTATCTATAGCATGCTCTGCTAACGCTGATTTTTCAGGATACCACAAGCGAAAACACCTCTCGCGTTCTACACGCCGCTGTTAAATAGTATGCACTGTGTGTCCGACATTTATCTGTACTCATTTTATTTTCAGTCAGTCGGCGCGGTGTGCACTTTTCAAATCTTTGTGTGAAGCTGCGATGAACATTAATTGCTTGGAACTGCTATGTTGAAGTCAGTTATTTTGACTGTGGCATTGAAGCGAGAGAAAATTTTTGATGCTAATCTAGGGCCCTGATAACAATTTATATAATGGTTAACACAATATTTTGAGTAGAGCCGTTAATGGGGTGGTTAACCTGAGTCAAATTATGAAAAATATTCGGTTTATGCTGAACTACAGCACTCGGGATTCTAGGCTATCTAACGACATTCAGATAGAAACCGATTTCTTTTCTCCAGTTAATGCTCAACACAACACGATATGCTGACGATCTCTGATTTAGATAAGCGGCATCGACCTGTCCGTATCTAGAAGAGCGGCGAACTGAGCAACGACTGCTGCGGTGTCCGACGCATGTGCTTATTTTGGATGGGCGCCGTTCCTGGCAGTGCGTGCGAGCAGGCCAACGCCACAGGCCGCGGCTACCTTACGGCGAGCCCCTTCAGAGCGCCACGCCGGCGGCAGGTCCGGTGCACACTGGAAGCCGAGACGGTGGCCCTGGCTGGCTCGGCCTGGCTCGGCTCGGCTCCATGGGGGGCCAGGTCCCCCGCGGTCGCTGGCCGCCGGCTCCCGCGCATATATTACGGAAACGAATTAAACGGACGGCCCAGCAGGAAGCTCCGTCTGGCATCCACCGAGCCACGGCTCTGACGTATTTCCAGGGGGCTGTCGTCTTTAAATTGTTAATTATAACCTGAAAATGCCCCCGGAATTCTTATCTGACCCGAGATTTTTTACAAGCTGTGCCAATTTATTTCGTGTACGTGGCGCAGCAGATGGACACCACTTCTCTTTCCAGGTTGTTTACTGCGGAGCAGTAGCCTGTGCATAGTCTCTCTGTTATTTGCTATGTCGAAACTTAGTGAAATAAGTTTTAAAATCATGACAGTTCCCGTCAGTTTCCTTAATTTCAAATTTTAAGAGGCTAAACGCGCTGTCAGACAAAAAAGTAAAGTCTCCAGAAGATACGGTCAGATGTTAATATAACTTTGTACATAAAGCTGCTATCGGTTATTTATGTTAGAGAATAGAGTTGCGATTCTCTTTGATAGAATGACCTCCAAAACACATTTGTGCTGTTCGTGTTTAGTATTACTAGGTCTGGTAGGGAATGCACATTGAGGTGACAAAAGTCTTGGGATACCACCTAATATTATATCGGACCTAATTTTACCTGACGTAGAGCAGCAACTCGACATGGCACGGACTCAACAACTCGTTGGATGTGCCCCGCAGAAATACTGAGCCATGCTGCCTCTAAAGACATCAATAATTACGAATGTATTGCCGGTGCAGAATTTTGTGCTCGAACTAAAATATCGATTTTTTTTTTTTTTTTTTTTTGTAGTCTTCAGTCTTCTGATTGGTTTGATGCCGCACGCCAGTGGCCTACTATCAGCTGGGTTACATTGTGTTCCAGTTCTCTGCTGTGAAATGCCTCCCCATCTGTGTTAATTAATGTGGTAAGTCCAAGTCTGCACATACCTCATCCACAGCATCTCAGAGACTGACTTACAACAATTTTTCATCTCATTTTAAACGAAAACACTCAGTTTGACATTATAAAGAAATATGAATTCACTATGATATAATAAAACAATGAAGATGTATACAAAAGCTGATAGCTATTTATAATTGTTCGCCCCTAGTCCACAAGACTAGAATCTGAAGTGATATGCACGAAGTAAGGCATCTGAATCTTTCAAAACTGGTATAGTGTGCATATACAACCCTACCCAAACCCATTACCAACTATGTGGTAGGGCACATACAAGCAATTAAAAACACACCTGCATGTTTAGGATCACCTCTTTAAGTGCTAACCCTGATTACCTACACCACCTCTAGTGTAAATCTTGCTTATTCTGACATGCAACTAAATATCAAAAACAGAAGATACCATTACCTGAAATTACAACATATCACCCCAGATACTGTATCAGACTACTCAACTCTATCAAGATCCAAATGTTTCCCGTGGTGCTGAATATGTGCAGTTGCACAACCTGTGAAGATTTTTGAACACACACAAACAAAAAAATATTCAGGGCAAAAGTTACTAATTGTTATTAAGCCTCCATGACTAGATTATGTCTGATACTAGTCACACTGTTGTACTAATATGGCTTAAAAATTATAATTGACAAACCCACGTTACATACCTTCAAGTAATACATCCTCATGACTTCTGCAGGACTGACTTGCCTTGGTGACGATACCCTCAGTTTGTTTGACAGATCTCCTGGCACAGTACAGCTGTGGTAAAATGGGATACACGTTTTTCAGTAATTATCATCCTCATATCCCCTCCATCCAGGAACATGTAATTGTATATTAATGATAAGATACAGACTCTCTCAGATAAAAGAATAATTTGGTGGGCTCTGGTCTCCACTGACAGTAGGTACATTAGTAGGAAAAATTCCTGCCATTCGGAGAGTGTGGTCTTCGAGATACCTACTCTTAATTTAACAATTACTTGGATGCTGCATGATGAGTCGCCACTCAGAACGACTCACAATGTCTGTGCTACTGGTCTCAGTACTCCATGTAACTGGCACACATACTCTAACACAGGGTACTCCCAACAGTTTCTCTTTGAAGGGGTCCCTACGTTACACTAGCATGGACGATCACAGCTGAGATCAAATCAGATATGCATCCATGGCATGGGCACAAAACAAACACCTGCGAAGACACAACTCGACCAAACACACAACTGAGGCACGACTAATCACAGCATACAGAAACATAGCAGCTGAAAGACAATCAAATCTAAGAAAAAAAGGAAGACATGTACACTCCATACTAGGAGTAGAATGATAAATTTCCCTACTCTAATAGAGAGTAAGAATGATAGAATGTAAGTAGCACACCGCCATTTGACTTCATCGCTTGGTTTTATTACAGAAACTGCTCAGGTGAGTCTACAGCACATCCACTCACTTTCTTTAGCAATGGGATCAACAAGGAAGCTTGGCAGTTATTGTTCAGACTCAGATTATTTCGAAATGAATGATATAACGCTTAATTAATCATTACAACTTCAGATAACACAAATTATTAGTCAAAGGCAACCATATACTAAGACCAAAATTCCTACTAAACAACAACAAACTAAACAAAGCTATCCTATCGTATCTGAGTCCATACCATTTCTCTCTATTCAACGAAAGGCTTGTTGTGATACATGTGATGAATGCCCATTGATTTCTTACTCATAATCGACTCCAGCTCTCTCATGTTTGGGTGGGAAATCCATCAAATACAAACTGGTCCATTATAAACTGATATAAATTTATGTTGACTCTGTTTTTGTTTATTCAAAATTCTGAAAGACTTCACAAATATGTTCTGTCCAACATAGAACTCATGCACATGTGCTTTCTGTTTTGAGTGTTTCTTCTGTTCCCTTGCTTCTTCCTTTATCTTGTGGAGTGTCTGCTCCACTATTTTTGTGTATGGGTCCTGTGTTCTTGGTGGAAAGTCAACACCTTCTCTAATAAGATCTTTCAGTGGATGGTTTCATAACGCTACAGTTTTCAGTACTTGTGTCAGCTGTAATTTCATAGTCAATTTATTGGCAATTGGTTTTGATGATACACTTCACCATCAGGCCATAAATGTAATGTGAAAACAGCATCAACACCACCTCAAAAGCAAAACTGTATCTAAATTAAAATATGTATTACATAGTTATTCTAGTGCTCAAAAACGATCTATATACAACGGTAATAAATGTATTGTAAAATATTGTAATGGAACATACGATTTGAGGTTGTACTCTATGTCAGTATTGGTATGCACATGGTCATCTACAGTAAAACTCAATCATTAGACAAACAAGGTAATGTGAAAATAGAATTGGGTGTCTATATACAATTAAGGCCCATTACAGAACCAGTTATATACATATTTGTAAAGCTAAAACAATGGAAATTAATGTATAAAACAATAAGTGACACAACTGAAGATATGTGGTTAATGACACAAAGCAAATCGATATTCACTTAAATTCTTCACATGTATCACATCAAATCTTTTGTTGAATAGAGAGAAGTGGTATGCTTGTGCAAAGAACATAAGCTCATGTATGTGGTATGTACACCTATACAACTGGTCTATGTCATAACCAGCAATAAAATAAAATGCATGGCCACATACAATACAGAAGCTACAATAAGAAACCAAGATGACCAAGCAGATATAGAGGACAAAACCAGTCAGAAGCCAATAAAAACTTGTATGAAGACAAGATAGGGAGAAAAGGACCAAATGATGAAAAAAGAACCATTCCTCAATACTGTCACTCTGTTTGGCCATGAGATATAAGTGGATCATGTAGGCATGACCCAGTTACTAAAGCATCAACACCATTTTAACACAGTACAATGTGGCTGTCCACATTAATATGCATTAATGAAAACATGTATGGATACTTGACATATACAAGTCATAAAGTGGGATGAGGTCTCAGCAGGTAAAACAACAAAACGTAGAAAGGAGGCATGGCCACATATTATGAGATACATGATATGTTGACAAGGCAACTAGCATCATAAGTCTCATCAAAATATATCAAGAAAGAAGGGTGTATCAATATTGGTTTGACATATTAAATAGTTAAAACATCTACCATTCATAATGGCAATATAGCACAATCGCATCATGCACTTGCAGATGTATGTGAGAATAGTGAACTAACTACTCCAAGGACTATGTAGGAAAGGGGTCTGTATGTCAGAGTTCGTTAGTAGTTGTTCCAGACACCTGAATAAGGCCTGTAGACCGGAGGCATGAGATAAAATCATCATAATATACCAACTGGCCAAAGATGACAGTAAGCAGCATGAGAATAGTCCAAATGTATGTTGCACGTAGCACACAATGGGTAAATTACAAACAAACTCATACTTCCTGTGCATTCTTATATCAGGAATATTAGACACAAGCTGAAACTGGTGACACCCACATACTGACTATGACAAAAAGCAGTTGTGTTGAAGCTACTACCTGTGGTGAGTGCATGTATAGGGAATAACAGCCTTCATCAAAACTGTAAAAAGGAGGGTGGTGGGAGAGATCTATTACATATATACAGTATGGGTTATTACTGTCTAATGTATTTCTTATGCAGAGGATCAAGGTAAAAAAGTGGAAGTCATCTAGAATAAGGGTACTGTAACATGTTGTTGTTGTTGTTGTTGTTGTGGTCTTCAGTCCTGAGACTGGTTTGATGCAGCTCTCCATGCTACTCTATCCTGTGCAAGCTTTTTCATCTCCCAGTACCTACTGCAACCTACATCCTTCTGAATCTGCTTAGTGTATTCATCTCTTGGTCTCCCTCTACGATTTTTACCCTCCACGCTGCCCTCCAATACTAAATTGGTGATCCCTTGATGCCTCAGGACATGTCCTACCAACCGATCCCTTCTTCTGGTCAAGTTGTGCCACAAACTTCTCTTCTCCCCAATCCTATTCAATACTTCCTCATTAGTTATATGATCTACCCATCTAATCTTCAGCATTTTTCTGTAGCACCACATTTCGAAAGCTTCTATTCTCTTCTTGTCCAAACTATTTATCGTCCATGTTTCACTTCCATACATGGCTACACTCCATACGAATACTTTCAGAAATGACTTTCTGACACTGAAATCAATACTGGATTGATTGGCGACTCCATGTTGTCTTGTGCGCTACGACCAGGTAACAGGTATACTTCAAAAAAGAGACAGCATTGGTCGTATATTTTTTACTATTGCAAAATCGATTTTCTGTCACTGAGTGACCATCTTCAGTGCTATATTGTATAACTTAAATTGGGATGCACTGTTGTCACTAAGCTTATGGCAATCACATAGATTGCCGTAAGCTTAGTGACAACAGTGCATCCCAATTTAAGTTATACAATATAGCACTGAAGATGGTCACTCAGTGACAGAAAATCGATTTTGCAATAGTAAAAAATATACGACCAATGCTGTCTCTTTTTTGAAGTATATCAATACTGGATGTTAACAAATTTCTCTTCTTCAGAAACGCTTTCCTTGCCATTGCCAGCCTACATTTTATATCCTCTCTACTTCGACCATCATCAGTTATTTTGCTCCCCAAATAGCAAAACTCCTTTACTACTTTAAGTGCCTCATTTCCTAATCTAATTCCCTCAGCATCACCCGACTTAATTAGACTACATTCCATTATCCTTGTTTTGCTTTTGTTGATGTTCATCTTATATCCTCCTTTCAAGACACTGTCCATTCCATTCAACTGCTCTTCCAAGTCCTTTGCTGTCTCTGACAGAATTACAATGTCATCGGCGAACCTCAAAGTTTTTATTTCTTCTCCATGAATTTTAATACCTACTCCCAATTTTTCTTTTGTTTCCTTTACTGCTTGCTCAATATACAGATTGAACAACATCGGGGAGAGGCTACAACCCTGTCTTACTCCCTTCCCAACCACTGCTTCCCTTTCATGTCCCTCGACTCTTATAACTGCCATCTGGTTTCTGTACAAATTGTAAATAGCCTTTCGCTCCCTGTATTTTACCCCTGCCACCTTTAGAATTTGAAAGAGAGTATTCCAGTCAACATTGTCAAAAGCTTTCTCTAAGTCTACAAATGCTAGAAACGTAGGTTTGCCTTTCCTTAATCTTTCTTCTAAGATAAGTCGTAAGGTCAGTATTGCCTCACGTGTTCCAGTGTTTCTACGGAATCCAAACTGATCTTCCCCGAGGTTGGCTTCTACTACTTTTTCCATTCGTCTGTAAAGAATTCGTGTTAGTATTTTGCAGCTGTGACTTATTAAGCTGATAGTTCGGTAATTTTCACATCTGTCAACACCTGCTTTCTTTGGGATTAGAATTATTATATTCTTCTTGAAGTCTGAGGGTATTTCGCCTGTTTCATACATCTTGCTCACCAGATGGTAGAGTTTTGTCAGGACTGGCTCTCCCACGGCCGTCAGTAGTTCCAATGGAATATTGTCTACTCCCGGGACCTTGTTTTGACTTAGGTCTTTCAGTGCTCTGTCAAACTCTTCACGCAGTATCATATCTCCCATTTCATCTTCATCTACATCCTCTTCCATTTCCATAATATTGTCCTCAAGTACATCGCCCTTGTATAGACCCTCTACATACTCCTTCCACCTTTTTGCTTTCCCTTCTTTGCTTAGAACTGGGTTTCCATCTGAGCTCTTGATATTCATTCAAGTCGTTCTCTTATCTCCAAAGGTCTCTTTAATTTTCCTGTAGGCGGTATCTATCCTACCCCTAGTGAGATAGGCCTCTACAACCTTACATTTGTCCTCTAGCCATCCCTGTTTAGCCATTTTGCACTTCCTGTCGATCTCATTTTTGAGACGTTTGTATTCCTTTTTGCCTGTTTCACTTACTGCATTTTTATATTTTCCCCTTTCATCAATTAAATTCAGTATTTCTTCTGTTACCCAAGGATTTCTACTAGCACTCGTCTTTTTACCTACTTGATCATCTGCTGCCTTCACTACTTCATCCCTCAAAGCTACCCATTCTTCTTCTACTGTATTTATTTCCCCCATTCCTGTCAATTGTTCCCTTATGCTCTCCCTGAATCTCTGCACAACCTCTGGTTCTTTTAGTTTATCCAGGTCCCATCTCCTTAAATTCCCACCTTTTTGCAGTTTCTTCAGTTTTAATCTACAGGTCATAACCAATAGATTGTGGTCAGAGTCCATATCTGCCCCTGGAAATGTCTTACAATTTAAAACCTGGTTCCTAAATCTCTGTCTTACCATTATATAATCTATCTGATACCTTTTAGTATCTCCAGGGTTCTTCCATGTATACAACCTTCTTTCAGGATTCTTAAACCAAGTGTTAGTTATGATTATGTTGTGCTCTGTGCAAAATTCTACAAGGCGGCTTCCTCTTTCATTTCTGTCCCCCAATCCATATTCACCTACTATGTTTCCTTCTCTCCCTTTTCCTACACTCGAATTCCAGTCACCCAAGACTATTAAATTTTCGTCTCCCTTCACAATCTGAATAATTTCTTTTATTTCATCATACATTTCTTCAATTTCTTCGTCATCTACAGAGCTAGTTGGCATATAAACTTGTACTACTGTAGTAGGTGTGGGCTTCGTATCTATCTTGGCCACAATAATGCGTTCACGATGCTGTTTGTAGTAGCTTACCCGCATTCCTATTTTCCTATTCATTATTAAACCTACTCCTGCATTACCCCTATTTGATTTTGTGTTTATAACCCTGTAGTCACCTGACCAGAAGTCTTGTTCCTCCTGCCACCGAACTTCACTAATTCCCACTATATCTAACTTCAACCTATCCATTTCCCTTTTTAAATTTTCTAACCTACCTGCCCGATTAAGGGATCTGACATTCCACGCTCCGATCCGTAGAACGCCAGTTTTCTTTCTCCTGATAACGACATCCTCTTGAGTAGTCCCCGCCCGGAGATCCGAATGGGGGACTATTTTACCTCCGGAATATTTTACCCAAGAGGACGCCATCATCATGTTATCATACAGTAAAGCTGCATGCCCTCGGGAAAAATTACGGCTGTAGTTTCCCCTTGCTTTCAGCCGTTCGCAGTACCAGCACAGCAAGGCCGTTTTGGTTATTGTTACAAGGCCAGATCAGTCAATCATCCAAACTGTTGCCCTTGCAACTACTGAAAAGGCTGCTGCCCCTCTTCAGGAACCACACGTTTGTCTGGCCTCTCAACAGATACCCCTCCGTTGTGGTTGCACCTACGGTACGGCTATCTGTATCGCTGAGGCACGCAAGCCTCCCCACCAACGGCAAGGTCCATGGTTCATGGGGGGGTCTGTAACATAACTATCGTGATTTACCAGAAAATTTTGTCAGCTGAGTGGACAAAAGTCTCATATGTTTGGTGGCACAGATAACGAGAAGGAGGAAGGAAGGATGATGGGAAGGGGCTAGGAGTGGAGGAACCATTACATTAATAAGGCCTGTGTATAATGAAAAATGACCAAGACGACAAAACTGCCACCTAAGCCACTGATATCTCACATCACACATACATAGTGAGTCAACATAATAGATAGTTGCAGTCTAGATATAAGGAAGCACACCAGCTTATAACTGCAGCAGGTTTGAAGATAGGGAATAGCAGCTTAGATCAAAATTAGAAAAATGTACCAAAATGGGAAAACTAGAAGTTATATTATGATGTTTTCATCTTATGCTTATGGTCTACAGGATTTATTTTGGTGTCTTGAACTGTTAGAAATGAATTTTGACATATAGTCCACTTTGTTGGCTAAAACTTGAAATTGTTAGTCTGCTATTCTCATATATGTCTACAAGCGTGTCATGGGATTCCACGATATGGACAATATGCGTGGTTAATGTTTTAACTACTTAATATGTCAATCCAATATTGATATGTCCGTCTTCCTTTATATATTTTGATCAGCCTTATGATAGTAGTTGCCTTGTTATCACTCATGCATCACATAATGTATAACCACAATTCTTGCTTACTTTGCATTTTTTTAGCTTATCAGGCTCCATCCCACTTTATGACTTGTATATATCGTATACCATATATGTCTCTTCATTAATACATATTAATGTGGAATTTCAAATTGTATTGTGCTCCAATAGTGTTGATGCTTAAGTAATAGGGTCATATCTACATGATCCACTTACATCACGTGACTCAAAAGAGTGACAGTGTTGAGGAATGATTCTTTCTTCATCAGTTGGTCCTATTCTCCCTATCCTGTCTTCATACAAGCCTCTGTAGTGTTACGATTGATTTTGTAATCTATATTTGCTTAGTTCTTTAGGTGTTTGACTTTGGATTGTATACTGTATATGGATATGCATTTTCATTTTTATAGCTGATTATGACAGTTGTAGAGGTACATGCACCTCATACCATTAGACTATGTTTGTAATTCTTTGTTTGCATGTTCATGCTCAAGATTGGTGGACATCTATTTAGTTGATGTCTTTAAGCACATATTTTTTACTATGTCACTTATTGTGATATATGTTGGTTTCCATTGTTTCAGTTCTGCAAGGACATATGTAATTGGTTCTGTAATGGATGTTAATTGTATATAGGTACTCAATTCTATATTCACATTACACTGTTAGCACTATGACTGAGTGGATAGGCCATGTGTATAGCATCCCTGAAATAGAGTTGAAGCCCAAAATAAATATATTTCATACTTAAATATTTTACATTACGTTTGTTACAGTTATATATAGATCGTTTTCAAGCAACATAATAACTGTGTGTTACATTTTGAGGTACAATTTGGCTTTTGGAGTCATGATGGAGCTAATGTTGCTGTTTCCATATTAATTTTAGGGCCCTTTGATGACAAAGTGTATCTTCGTAACTGGCTGCCAATAAACTGGTAATAAAATTGTTGCTGAAGGTAGGTCGAAAACTGAAACATTCTTATCAGGTTTGATCCTCCCTACTATTTAACGAAGATGGATATGCCAAAGTTCCATAATACAGTGATTAGGACCATAATGCAGTGGGGCACCTCATTCATCACATCACACAAATCATGTGGGAAAATATTCCATGTGGAGGGCAGTTTTGCACAGTAAATCCTACTCAAGTTCCCTACATCTTTCATCACTCATCTCAGTGGGTTCGAGGAGGCTGGGAGCTATATATATAGTGCACATGCACCTGTGGGCAGAAGCCCTTGCTCAGTGCTCTTGACGCCCTTGAGGCCATAGTATTCTTCAGCGAAAATAATTTCAGGAATTTTGAAGTCAGTTCCACAACCACTACAATGTAACAAAACCGTCCTTGAGTGGATGGGATGGATCCCATCAAATCTGTTGCTGCTAGTTGTCCCCATTTCGTGAGTATCATGGTGTACAATGGCACCTGCATGGTTACTGTGGAACGTTTTTCCTTTTGGCAGGACGTAGAGACGGCTAACACTCTTCTGACCCTCCTCTCCATATTGTTGAAATAACAGAGTGTCCACAACATTAATAAATACCTTCTGGGTCCAAAGTGGATGTAATTCAGATGTGTGTACCATATAACTTCATTGATGAGCTCCTCAGGTATACATGAAAACCACAAGTAATCTCCTGTATTGCTCTGGTGGAACAGCATTTCCTTCATAACATATACAACTGTTTGATGGCTGCTTCCGACAGATCTTTCCATTTACTCTTCAGTGCTATAAGTGCAGGGTCCCTGTCATGTTCTTTTCTGATATCTTTGATGCTAGCTATTACTTAGTTTTCAATTGCCACTTTACGCACGTAAAATAAACTGAAGTAGTTCTCTTCAAGCTCCTCGTTCACACCTTCACCCAAATAACAGGTATGTGTGACAGTGCATTCAGAATAATATTAGTCTCTTCAGGTACATACGTGATGGAAAAATCAAACTCCTCAAGGCGGAGTGTGTTAGTTTCGTAGTTAATAAATATCCAACTGCCTTATGGTCAATGAAAATTCTTCTCTTTTTGCTGTACAAGAAAAAAATGAATTTTTAAAACCCGCAAACGACAGCCAGTGCTTCTAACTCGATGACAGAATAATTCTTTCTGCACTTTGATAAAAACAGCTCCTATATGCTGTTGTATTGTGGGCTATACTTCCCTTTTCTTTGTTTTGTTGAAACATCATAACTCCTGATCTCATATAAGCACTGTCTGTGGTCATACAGAATTTCTGCAACAAATTGGGGTATGACAATATAAGTGCTCTTCTCGATGCTTCCTTCAAGTTCAAATGGTTCAAATGGCTCTGAGCACTATGGGACTTAATTTCTGAGGTCATCAGTCCCCTAGAACTTAGAACTACATAAACCTAACTAACGTAAGGACATCACACACATCCATGCCCGAGGCAGGATTTGAACCTGCGACCGTAGCGGTCGCGCGGATCCAGACTGTAGCTCCTAGAACCGCTCGGCCACTCCGGCCGGCGTACCTGTATGTGAGCCATGTAGAATATGGTGCTACAAAGAATTTCCTGTGCTCCCGCACACTTAATGGACACTCATATTTCTTTATAGTGCCGGCTTTCGGCCTTCGTGTTAGCTAACAAAATGCCTCTTAATTCCTCTATCTGTTTTCCTGTAATATTCTGCAGCTCCTGTACTTTTTCTACGACTGCATCTTTCACATCTTCCCTCATCTTTTCCTCATCTTGGTCGCATATTTCTCGATTGTAGCAAAGGCACTGGTCTTCTTCCTTATCTTCTCTATTGGCATAATCAGCTTAAGACACATTGAAGGAGTCTGCACTCTAATATCATGCTCTTCAAGTCGTATCCGAATGACAGCATCCTTCTGCGTATGACTTCTCCCCTACCGAGATCTAATATGCCCTGTTTTTCTTGCAGGAAATACATTTCAGGAAGTAGGTCAGTCGCTACATTCGACATGACCGAGAAGTTTTTTTGAACCTGTGTCCCTAACACTTGAATTCTATGTGAGATTGGAGTTGTATCTCTGTATATTTGCCGACTAATATGCCTTTTATCCTCATATTCCTGACTTAATGGATCAGTTAACAGTGACTTAATGAACTTTTATGATACGCTGATTCTGACATGACAGTGATGTGGCAACCGCTGTATAAAGCAACCTTCGGTCTAACGTATGCTATTGTAACCCTTATAACGGGAAGCAGATCCTGTCTTGTGACTTTCTGTTGTTCTTGTAACAGTAGCTGACCTATACAGTCACTTCCAACAAATTTATTCGTTGTTATGAGTGCCGATACAGGTGCGTCTTGAGCCTGTTCCATGTCTATATTCTATCAATTGTGTGACTGGTTTCCATTGCGGTGCTCATTTGATGGATTTGAAAGGAGCACCTCTACGATTTCCATCTGCTGATGCTATCCAGTTCTTTCCAGTTTAGTTCAAAATAACGAGTGTTATTCCTCCCATGAAAATTGTTCCAGTTGTTTCTTGTCTCAGATAGTACGACTTATGATGGCTGTCGCCCATAATTGTGAGACCCTGATGATCCATCTCTATGTCATTCCTCCAATAGTTCCTATTTGACAGCTTACAGAAGTTTCCATAATGGTTCCTTCTCTCTGGTTCCTGCTCTCTGAGAACACTTCTGAATCCCTCTATATTATCTCCACATACTCCCACAAGTAGTTGCTGGTAACTCAATAATAATTCCATGTAGCAGAAGCGGATTGTTTTGCTTCCACCACGGTTCACCCAGAGAATGATTCGTTTTTACTAATGATTAAAAAAGTTACATAGGGTTTCTGAATCCTGATGATCGTGGTCCCCTGTTTTATTTTGTCCTGTGTCTAAAGTGGTCCACAGCTAGCTAGGAAAGCATCTCTGAATTCCTTATGCGTTCTACAGGTGGTCGCAATACCTTGTAGTTTGTCGGCTACTGATACTTCCACGTACTCACAAACTCTAAAGGCCAAGAGGTTGGCATCGATGTATCAGATTGAACTAACGAAGACTTAGGATGTAATGAGCTGCCATAGTCTCGGTATTTCTGGAAATTCTGAACAGGGATAAAATCTCACATCGTAACTTGTACTCGTTCTTACCCTTGCTTCAAATACCGTACGAATGATTCTACCATATACTGGGTGACCTTATTACGCAAGTTACTGCTATTTCTTCCCACACTATCTTCATCACTAATGTGTGGGACACATCCCTGGAACTCTGTGACTGTTCGTACTCTGATTCGTGTCACGCGACTGGCAGTGTGAACACTTAACAACTTATCGACATAGTGATGATTCTACTGTATGTACGGGTTCAGTTATGTTGGAATGCAATTTGCCCTTCCTCATTTCCTACTCGACGTATTTTAAACGATCAAAGCCCTCTTCAGACTTTTTCTCACATTGGCCTTCCCCATACTTTATGCAATGGCGAAATTTCTTGACATCTTTATGTATCTTTGCTTCCTGTGCCCTAAAGCACTAATGATCTTCCCACAATTCTGTTAGGTCTTCCTGCTGCAGTTCTCACTAATACATCCTCTCCGAGTTTCTCGATACTTTCTCCTATGTTTCTTTCACTATCTTTTCGCCCAGTCCCTGCAATGTGTCAAGCCCCTATTTTTTATTTTACTATCTGTGTATTTAGCTTCCTTTGCATGTTTCTTCGCTACTAATATTTCTTTTCTTCCTCCTAATTCTTTGGTCCTAGCTACTGAAAATGTAAGTAAATTATTAATTTCAACATTTTGTAATGTACTGCTGTGTACATGATGTGTTTGTGCAGTTCTGTATCTACACTCCGTGCTTCATTTTTCTGTTCTTTTAACTTTTGCAATACCATTTCAAAATGGCCCAAAGGTCAAGATTTAAATTGTGAAATAAATAATTTCTACAGTCAATGGTTGATATGATGTCCTTTAAAAATATTGTTGCGTAATTCTTCGCATTAATTGCTATATGTTTTGACTCGGCTGCCAGCCTCTCAATTATCGTCACCTCGTCTTTGATTTCTTTTATGTCTTTTGCAATTCTTTCTCGAATTCCTTTTTATTCCTTACTTTCTTTCTTCCTTATCTCTTTTTCCTTTTGCCTCCTCTATTAATCCGTTTACCTCCTATATTTCCCCTGCTTTAAAAATTCTAATACTGCGCCGATCTGCTTATTCTTCCACGTCAATATTTCTGGTGCGGATGTGCATAAACGCATTATGATGCGGCACTTTGCTGGCGATACCGACACATCGCTATTTATACCTAGAACAATGGCCCTACTTCCAGTGAAGTCATAGGAACGAGGAAAATCCTGTACCACAATTGAGCTATTTTGAATTTCCCACCATTTCTTGAATTATCTCCATTTTATACATAGGGCAATTCGCCTTTATTTCAAAGTGGTCGGGAAAATCGGGCAACATTGCATGACTTCATTGATGACATGATGGGCGCGGATGTGGAAGGGGGATGTCTGGGAACGGTTCAGGCTGTCCTCATATGTCTCACATTACGTTTTCTACGGTTTACTTAAATCGCTAGGCGAATGCCACGATGGTGCCTCTGAAAGTGCTCGTACTCCGTTAATCCACGCTTCTGCTTAGTCTCTAATGACCTCGCTGTCAATGGGATGTTGAACACTAGTCTTTCATCCATTTCAAACAATTCAATATAAATCAATGTTGTGTTGATCAGTAGCCTTTAGTCAAAATTCTTAAGTCACTAAAACAGACACAATATCCCACATGTTACGTTGTTTGGAAAGCTATATACTGCTGCAGCTATTGTATTACAGCTATTATCGCATTTTCCTCTCTTAGGCTTGTGGCACTGTAAGAGCTGTTCTCAACGATCTCAGTTAAACAGCAATAAACTAAAGATATAAAAAAATCCAGTTGATTTGTTACGCAACTCACAAACGCTTAAAAAAAACACACTTACATGCGAACACCATATATACACACCATACACACGCGCGCGCGCTCTCGCGCAAGCACGCACATTCAGACATGAATTCTCTTTGTCTATCTCTCTCTTACATTCACTTATAAAGACTTAAGCACACAAAATGTACGTAACTGTACACACACCACCAATGGAGGCCGTACAGAGCTAGAGGACGTTTTACTTTAGTCACTGCGGCGTATATACGCTTATTCCTTCTCGGAGGAAAATTACAATGCTGCAAAAATTTTGAGTGTTTTCGTCATTCTACGAATTAGCGTCGTCTTCGAATCTAGGAGCTAAATTTCGAGGGAACTAAGAAGAAACATCGTAACAACGACTACGTTGGAGATAACTTATAATATCTGGTTAGTAGAGGTATACCGATGAGCTCGTGTAGCGATGCAAGGGGTACCAAATTAGTCGTAAAAGTCAGTAAATCTTTTGTGGCGGTGTTCGTAGCGACAAACACTTGGCTGTAGAAATGGCTTACGAAGTCACCGCCACACTTTTAATAGCGGGCCGACCGGTCCGCTGGAACAGTAAACAGAAAGATGAAACCCCAAACACTCTGATTAAATAAAAGTCGGTACTTATCTTTATTGATGAAGATACAGAAACACAATAGTGAACTCGGTGTCTACAGAAATCTGTCTAGTTCAAGTCGGAGCGGCTAGGTCAGCGTCGGCTGACGACAAACAACAACTCTGCTGCGATGAACACACAACTGACTAGCAAGTACACAATTCGGTGGCGAGTACACAACTGAGCGGCGAATGCAGAACTGTCCTAGCGCTCGCGACTCCAACGCTTAAGAAGCCAGAAGCCAGCGGTGGCGCGCGCAGACTTGCGGCGATTTGCTGTCTCGCTGGCGCTGCTTATGCGGACGGCGTCCGGACTTTGATGCTGCCAACCTTTTGGCAGCGGGCTCGGGTGGCATTACTGGCTAGGACATAACAAAATCACTACACGGACAGTATTTTTCAGTACAGGTATTTCGTTCATTCCAAGCAAGTGTCGATTCGTGACGTCATCGTCCAGACACGAGTTGACTGTTATCTGAATCCGTTTTAGCAAACTAATGGTTTCTCTCAGGTGATAAATTTTATTGATTATGAAGTACAAGTTCTTGAAGTTTATTCAGAATCGGAAATGTTTTATTAGTGATAGCATGCCATAATTTATCCGTTTAAGATAAAGGTGTTTTGATTTTTGTACGTATGAGAAAAGTGTGAATTTATGTGCGGCTTTTACTCTGAGACAAGTTGTAACTTATAGTGCAAAAGTGCGCGTGAACAGTTCGCTAACCTGTGCGGTACAATATTTTATGATTCTGACAAGGATGGAGACAAATCCAGTTCCAGTTAGACTTTACCTGAGATCACGTTGTTATAAAGGATTCGTTTAGCCCATTAGGGAAAACTGAAACTTGCGCGCTCGATTTGATATTCGTTACACGCCAGTGCGTGATCGAGCTGTCCTGTAAATCGTATACAATAGTTGCAAATGCCCTTGGACTGAATGCACTAAGATGGAAATTAATTTTGAGACAAGTACTGATTCTGACAAAAATGAACCGAAAATATCAAGGTTCCGTTTTAATTGAGACACATATCACAGTGTTGATTACGTAGCCTAGCAACACTTTAATGAAGCTTAATTAATTTATCAGAGCGATTTGCGACGCAGTATGTCCCATTATACACACAAAATATTACAGTTGACCGCTTGAGTATTAGAGTGTTTTTCTTTCCATAAATGCCAGTAAACCGGCAGTTTCAAAAGTTAAATCACCAACTGTTGTGTATCTTCATTGTATCACTGAGGAACTTGTTATATCGTACCTCTTCATTAAGAGCTCTCACGAAGCCGGGACAAACAAGAAGAAGACTAAAAGAAGAGGCATCAGTAAACTCGACAGGGGTAAGAATATGACTGTACATCGTAGCATTATTGGGTCATAAAGTCGTCGTCTCTTAGTTGACAGAACTACGTAATACTCCACGAAAGAGAAACTCGCTTCAAAGTTTTCATCTTATTCATGAGAGAATTTTAAATCAGTGTTGATCTTTTCTCTCTTGTAAGTGTAGCAGTTTGACTTCTTGAATTTGAAATCACACTACAAGGAATTCCAGGACAAAATAAGACTCTATTGAGGAAATGAAATTCAATTTTTCTTTGGTTATTAATGAAGTTTTAGAAACATAGGCATGTAAATACATTGGAATAGGTTGATAACTGGGAAATGCAATTATAGGTACTTCAACTCTTTCTTAAATCACCGCGCTTTTGAACGTAGATGCGCTGTCTTCAGAGAGTGCTCTTTATTTACTAATCAGAAATTCTGCCCAACACTCGTTACAAAGATATAAACATCATAGTGTAATTTCCTATTAAAATA
This sequence comes from Schistocerca piceifrons, assembly GCF_021461385.2. NCBI lineage: Eukaryota > Metazoa > Arthropoda > Insecta > Orthoptera > Acrididae > Schistocerca > Schistocerca piceifrons. The sequence goes on from NC_060141.1 coordinate 153,420,715, forward strand.
TTATTGGCAGTTTTAGTAATAGGATGTCACTATGTAATGGCTGCCCTTAGTGTTACTGACATTTGTGCTACTACTTAAAATGTTTTGTTTATTGTGTTGGAATACACTGATTTAAATTTTTCTTTGCTCTTGCATTTACCTAGGCCTACTGCTATAGAATGCAGTATGAATACTTCTCTTATCTAAAATAACTTGCTGAAAGCGTTTGTTGCTATTTACTATATTTTTTTTAGCATTTCTCTTTTAGGCCAGTGTCAGACAGCAGCGTGACGGACGTAATGCATCTTTACGGAGCTTCCTAGTTTCGCTCTGTACGGAGATAAACTAATTTCTTGGAAAGGTTACGCCGGACGGTATATTAGTCCTTCAGAGTGCAAGCTAGTCCTCTTATCAGCTGAGCAGCTCACTTAGCGGCGAGATAAAGTCAGCGAGAAAGGCTGTCTCGCTTAGCAAGTGTTTGTACTGCGGAGATTAAGCAGTTCGCCGCACCGATATATTGTTCTCGCTGACGACTCGATTAAGATTTCTGCCCGTATCTCGAAAGTGATCAGCAGAATAATGGTTGCGAGAGAATATAAATGCCCCGCCACGGTGCGTAGCTTGGCGTGGACGCCACAGTCGCGATTCTTGCCAAGATTTCTCTCGTTTCCTTCCTCTCTGCTCTGAAGAATACGTTTTATTCCTGCCTGCCTGTAAAAGCCCTTTGTAACAACCCTTGCTCTGTCATTGAAAACGTATGTCACAGTATATCTTAGTTCTTTATCAGTACTCAGAAAATTAGTGAGAGCTTTTGCTGGGTTAGAGTTCCTCTAACTAACAAGATGGGTACAAAAATGATGGTTATTTTAGTTATTATGTACCTCACCTGGACCAATTTAGATAACGATTTTCATGGGATTGTTCAGGCTCTCTCACACATGTACGAAGCGACCATACACATGGCACTAAGTTCGTGGATTTTTGGATTTGTAAATGGCACCTGACAGTAGATATGCTTCGTACTTAAATTCTAACGACGTCACTGAAAAGGGAGACGTGTAAGTTACTGTTAAACCCATTTGGAACTCATTTGGTCGTCACTTAACGATACGTAGCAAAGGCCTTCCAATTATTGCCGTGAAGTTGCCCACTGCAGGAATTTTGCTTTCTGAAACACCAATTATACCGTTGCTTCAAGAATAAGCCATTACGATTTATAAATTATTTGTTCACTCGATACGTAACTGTCTCGCTATTTTTGAACTGTCATTCTGTTCTCATAGTGAGTGCTGCAATGTCTGTGTTTTTCTCGTCTGCCTCCAACGTAGCAAAATTAATAGCGATACATAAACATTAAATTTTTTTTACCACCTACGACAAAGTAGTGCAAAGATTTACATTACTTCTTCTACTCTTTCCTCCCACTTTTGAAAGACGGAGACTATGAGAGTGGAGTTCAGTTCCAGTTCATTGAAAGCATGAAGGCGCGTGTTGTAATCAGCTCCCCCACTGTCTGATACCCGCCATCACATGTGGCATAATTAATACCAATAATAGGGAAGTAATTTAGCGTACTTATCTAAAGAGCTGTAAGTAAGTGCACACTCGGAACATTATTGTGACGTTCAAAGAATAATAAACGAGCCAAAAGGTAATTCGAAGATAACTTTTGTGTCTTCTGTAAGTTATTAACCAAGAAAGATCTTTTACGTTCCCAGAACGTCATCCAAAGAGGGCTGAAACATTAACATTACGTTTTCTGTTTTCCTTTTCCCATATAGCGGATTGCACGATATATGATTACGTTATTTTTATGTGGGATAAAACCAAATGACAAAATTTCTAATTTCAGCCTACCAGCCAGAAATAAATACTTTTTATGAAGGAATATTATAGTGTTACAGTGATTACTTCAACAGAATATAAAAAGCCAGATATAGTATTTGAGATTCTAGTAACTGGTTTATAATAATACATAAACTTGCGAAACAACAATAATTCGTCTATGAAGGTAGTAATACGTCTGAACTAATGAAAAAAAGTTCCCTAAAGTAGAATATGGGTCTACACGCTATCAATAGTCGCCACCGTAATCCTCAAGCTTCCTGAGCACGCCCGTATAACTTCTTTTTTTAATTCAGTGTAAAAAACGAACAGTAGAAGATGCAATATGACGTTATTAAAACGGATAATGTAAAATTGGTGACAATGGCTGGTGGGGTCAGCGGTTCGTGGTCGATCTTCACAGGCTTGATGGCCAGCTCCTTGTAATCTGATGAATGGAATTCGATTACGAGTCCACGAATAGGAAGGTGGATACAGAGGAGGATCTTTGGTGGATGTGAGGCAGCGCTTCAAAGGTGACTGTGCAGTTTTAGTTTGGCTGTGACCAGTGATGACGCTGGCAGTCAGCTTGATGGCTTGGCTGATGATAAGAATGACGAACCGCTTGGGAATGGGGCTGTGACCCAAACTACACAGCGAAACACAACTAAAGGCTCACCTTTTCGAAACACAGTAATTATTTCCCATTGCAAGGTATAAGAATTTGGCTCAAAGGTACTTCTAAACTTCCTCTGTAATGGCGCAAAGACATGGCGCCCTGCGACATCACACTCAGGCTCGGCGACGCTTCAGACATCAAGTTGTCGACACATGCGAAGAAAAGGCCAGAGCTTAGAAGTTCATGTGAGGAGGCTCGGCGACGCTTCAGACATCAAGTTGTTGGCACATGCGATGAAAAGGCCAGAGCTCAGAAGTTCATGTGAGGAGGCTCGGCGACGCTTCAGACATCAAGTTGTCGACACATACGAAGAAAAGGCCAGAGCTTAGAAGTCCATTTGAGGAGGCTCGGCGACGCTTCAGACATCAAGTTGTTGGCACATGCGAAGAAAAGGCCAGAGCTCAGAAGCTCATTTGAGGAGGCTCGGCGACGCTTCAGACATCAAGGTGTCGACACATACGAAGAAAAGGCCAGAGCTCAGAAGTTCATGTGAGGTGTAAGGTGGGTCAGTGATGTCACGTTAGCCCCAAATTTCATCCCAATTCTGCCCACCACCACCGTGAACGTGTCACTTGACGGAGAGGTCGTGACACCCACTCTTATCCACACTCGACCCCTTGTTTTGACGCCTCTGCGACTGAGGTCAGGACCGTAATACCCAGAGTTGAAAAGACGTGGTCTTCTTATGCATGGTCAAGGACAACGTCTCAGGCGTACCAACGCTCAGAATCGACACGAAAAGGTCTCAGGCTGTGGCATAAAAGATGTTTCCTTTAAGTTCCACAAAATTCACCAGACAAAAAATTATGGTCGGACTGCACTCCAAAGGGTTAGGATCACGTTCAACAGGGTTACTGGTCCACGATGTCTACATAGAAGGGCTGAAGCATCCTTTGGGTGTTAGCAATGTCAAAGGTTGTCGAGAACGTCGACCTGTTGCTCAGCACATTTCGAACTCACGTTTCTGATCGCAAAATGTGTGGGAATCAGCGCCTCAGGTGAAGAGGTCGTTCCATTGACGTCCTTTGTGCTATCCCCTGAGTCCTTTCCGTGTCGATTGTGAGAGGCATTGTGTCTCAAATATTTTCCTCGGCCACACTCGGCCACATATAAGAATAGCACGTGATTTCAACACTCGGCGTCGCGGTTCTGACCTCCATCGGAGAGGTGTCAAAAGAAGGGTGAAATGTGGGTAAGAGGGGGTGTGACGACCTTCTCATAGTGTGACGCGTCCACTGTGGTTTTGGGCAGAATTTTGGTGAAATTTGGTGCCAAACTGACATGGTTAACCTATCTTTTACCTTACATGAACTGAGTTCTCGCCTTTTTTCACATGTGTCAATATCTCTGCATCTGGAGCGTTGCCGAGCCCTAGGGGTGACGTCCAGGGCTCCATGTTTTTGCATAATTATGGATGAAAGTTGAAGGAGTCTTTGAGTAGCTATGGCAATTAATTGCTGGGTTTCGAAAAAGTGAGCCTTTAATTCTGCTGCGCAGTGTAGTAGCAAAGAACCGATGACGAATAAATAAATTAACAGCAGGGTGTATGCTTGGAAACCTCTGTTTGCATAGCTATACGTTATTTACCCGTCAGCAAATTTATCCTCCAAAAGTTGTGGAGAATATCATGAAAAATAATAGGTATTACTTTGGGGAGTAGACCGAAGGTTGTGACATTGTTTTAGGTGGCTGGATTAAATCAAGGAGACAGAAGGGCGTTCCACATAATAGGATAAGTGGTCTCACCGACAGTTTATACAGTGTCCAGTCACATTAATGTGATCACCTGTAAAAAGCCTGAATAACCACATTTTGCAGCGAGGACAGTGCGAGATGTGCGAGAAGAGAATCAGTGAGGTCCTGGGAGACAGAGACGGAGACGTGGGACCATGCCGACTCCGGTATCGTGGCCACCCTGCGTTCGGCCAGAGGAGCACATTTAACTCATCTTTATTCTCTTAGAACCACGCAGGTACGCTGTCAGCTGTGTCTCACCTTACATTGTCCTTCTGGTAGATGCCATTGTGCCCAGCAAAAACAAACTGCATGTAGGCGTGGACATGGTGTCCAAGGATAGATACATTGTGTTGACCCGTTGTGCCTTTCAGATAACCCAGGAAATGCCCTCCAGGCTGGTTCCTTCGGACGATTGTTACAGGGCGTTCGCTTTCAGATGTTTCACGCCGTACACACCAACGGCCATTTGTCAGATGGAGCCTAAAACGTGATTCATCTTAAAAGGCTACCTGTCGCCACCCAGTGGACGTCCAGTTGCAGTTCTGTCGTGCAAAGTCCAGCCTTCATGGCCAATGAACAGCAGCCAGCATGGTTGCATGAACCGGGCACCTACTGCTGATGCCCACATGAAGCAACGTTTACTGAACGGTCGCTGAGGAGACACTGCTGGTAGCCCCATTCATCTGGCGATCAGTTGCTCGACAGCGGCAAGTCCGTCCAGTCGTACACATCTCTGCAGCTGTCGTTCACCCGTGTCATCTGTAGCCCATGGTGCACCACAGTGCCCTCGACGTTAGTTTTAGTATACTTTAAACACTGCGGCACGTGAACAACTTACAAACGTAGCCGTTTCGGAAACGCTTCCACTCTTGACCCGAAAGGCAATGAGCATGTCCTTTTCTACGTTAGATACACCGCTCAATTTTCTCATTACGACCATGATTGCACTGTTTTCTGCGTCCCTCCGGCATGCTTTATATTCCCTCTGTACCTAGTACTGCCACCTACCTCCTGTTGGTGATTATTCCACTGTGATCTCGAACATAGGCGGAGATCATGTTAATGTGACTGGATCGTGTATGAGCTGATCAGCTCCCTCTCTGGACCGAGACAACCTAAAGCCGTCGACACAGGGACCGTACTCTCGAACGTTAACGTTGAGCGTGCCAAGTTCAGCGTGCTGCTGAACGTTCAGGGACGATGCTACTTGTGCATACGGTACGTGGGCCCAGACGTGGTATACGCGATCGCAACGCACTCCAGCGGCAGTTTGAGGGATGTTTCTAGTTCGTAAATCACACTGTTTACTCAACGGGCGCGCGTAAAATTACCACGTTAGCTCTATTAAAACGTACATTTCCTCCATCGTCCACGAAAGGGAAAGTATTGTGTCCAATCAATAAGGGCACAGGCTTAGAAAAGTTCCATTACAAACCGTGAGGTATACAGAATCTTTGCAACATGTGAATTACGAAGCGTAAAAGAAAAAGGAGCAAAATATCTTTATACAAGTAGCGCAAGCTGTCCTGTAGATGAAGCAAATCGAACAAAGTCACCCTGTAACCTCCCCCTCACTTATCGACCTTAATGACAGTGAAAAATTAAACCGCGTGTACCTAATGGGAATTTGGGAAAAGCACTCGTCACCGAAGTTAATCTGTCGGTAAAGAGGGAGGAAAGGGTTACATCTAAACGAAAGGAAAAATGCAAATGAAATTGGTGGAAATTAATTTTGAGAAAAGGGTAAAATTAATAAAGAAAGTAAATGTGCGGTCGTCACGTTAACAATTAATTGGCGTTAATTAGATATTTGAGATTTGGGGAAAATTACGGTCGCCAGTCCTATGGACAACTACTATAATAACTGAAAAAGAAAGGTTATTGATCATATATTTAGCACTAAAAGCGTGGCAACTGAAGGTTGACACGTGTTGTGTGAAAACTGAAAGTTTGTCAGAAGTAATAAATTTCGCTACACTCTGACTTAATTTAGCAAAAGAATTAATAAAACCGGAAAATTGAAAGTTAATTTAGTGACTGAAATTAATAGTGAGATTTGGTTCTGAAGCACTACGAAATTCAGTAAAATAAGGTTAGTCTTGGGCTACCTCAACAATCATTTCAAAAGTTACTTGAACCTACGCAATTTAGAAATAAGAGATTTAACTTTGAACTTGAATTTTCTGGACAATTAACAATAGTAAAATTTAGTATGTACCAAGCTGAGCTCCAGTCACAGGTAAGCTAAAATATGCTAACAAAACTCGCACTCTTAATTTGTGCTTGTGTAATCTAAATATTGTAGCCAGCTATGAATACCTTAACTGAACTTTGAAATTAAAGCAGTGAAATGGAATGATATTACTTTAATGCTGGCGTCTGAATTCCAACGACACTCGGGTTCATTTCGGAAAAGGAAGGGATCCTGCTTGGTAATGCAATTGGGACAGTGAGCAAAAAAGGTTCATGCTAAGTTGCTGTACTTTTGTGATGCAACAATTTCAAGAGCTGAGGTCTGCCATACAGTTCTAAAACTTTACGTGCTTCCAGTCTTCCTTGTTGGTTGATTGAAGGTTTGAAGCCGTCGATCGAGGAGGTGGCGACAGTCACTCATTGTCGGCCGTCGCTGTTGCAGAAGCTGGATGTTGGCGCGCCTCCTTCTCGACACGGTCACCATGCGAAACGGGCTCTTCATGTGCGCCAGCTAATGCTTCCCGTCCGCGACACCGTGTCAGAAACTATCACAGCAAGTCGAGCGCAATTACGTGCTGCCAAACCCCGAAAGCGCGGCAACTCGCGGGAGCGTCACACAACACACCTGCTCCACTGCACTACTCCAGCCAGACTCCCCTCTGCCCGCGCTCCACGCGACAGAGTTAACGCTACCAAAGATCCTAAACACTTTGCTTCTCCACACGGCCTATCGATGTATTAGTTCGATAGCATAGTTTTCCCTATACAAATAGTAAAACAATTACAATATATAAAGACACAGAAATGTCATATCTTCGGGTAACAAAATAAGGAAAAATCTATAGTACAATAGATGGAAATAGGAGGATATGCATTTCCGGCGTTACAACCCCTCAAAAGAAGGTGAACTTGTACCTTTACATAACATCAAATATTATAGCATATACTAATATTAAACTAATAATAAAATATCAGAACCAAATAAAACGCGAATGTTAGGAAATAAATTGGTAATGTTAAGACGCGAACCACTGCCTCAAGAAAAACTCATAATTGGACTTAATCATATTATGTTAGCCCATACTGAAAACGTTAATCGTAGATAATTACGTTACTAATTGAAATTTAATTATAACAAATTGTACCAAGAACAATGCATTTTGGGTGGATCTTCAGTGTGTCACTGCCTTCAAATAGCCTACTCTCATAATATGCAAGTTGCAATAATTCTTTTGCCACGAACATTATGTTTCTTATTATTTTATTGGAACGAATTACGCAACTAACGACGGGTTTTCCAGTGATTCTCAATTTGCTGATGCTCAGAAACGGCATATATACATATGGGCTTGAAATGAATGGCAATATGGCATAACTCTGTACTGAAGAGAGACGGCGTGCGTGTGACGTAGGTGGCGTTGTGCCATCTCATTGGTCAACGCTCAGACGCACGCTGAGAATATCTGACATGCCAGATATCGCTCTGCACGTTCGGAAAGATCCCCGAACGTGCTATTCCACGCTATGACGTCAGGAACTCGGCACGCTCAACGCTCAACGTTCGGATGGACGGCCCGTGTGCCGACGGCTTAAGAAGCAACTCGCTACAACTTCTGTTCGTCTTGTGTATAAAACCGATTGAAAGACACTACCCTGCAGTCGCTCCAGATCCTTGAGCGTCATGCACTCTGCCTCGCCTTCCGTGTACGCCTCCCATCCCCCACATGGACCCTCTATGACCTCTTTCCTTTCCCCCATCTGCTCCTGTTCCTCGAACATATCCGCATCCTCTACACCTCCCGCCGCCTTGATCCCCCTCACCCCCTGGTTGCTCCCCTCCTCTCTCGTCCCTGCCCCCTGCCATGTCTTCACTGTTGTGTCCCGCCTACCCTCCATCTCTACACCCTTCACCTCCTTTCCCAAGGTGGCTTCCATCAACTCCCCCTCCCGGATGATGCCCTCTCTCCCTCCATTTATCCCTCCTATCAACTCTGATCCTCACTCCCTCCCTCTTTCCTCTGTCCTTTCCCTGGGTTCCCTCTCCCCCGCTTCATTCTCTTTTTTTTCCCCACCTACTCTCTCTCTGCACCCCTTCTCACCCCCTAGTCCTCTTGCATTTCTCTCCCCTGCCTTTTCCTATTCCCTCTCGCCTCTGCCCTGCCCCTCCCCCCCCCTTATGAGTCCTCTCCCTCCTTTGGTTCCCTCCCTTTAGTATTTCCTCTCTTCCCTCCTTGTTCCCCCCCCCCCCTATCTGCCCCGGTCGCCCCCCCCCCCCCCCCGAACCCCATCTGCCCTCGGCTATGGTGTGTTATCTTTGTGCCAACAATTTAGTACAGTGTTTACAGTGAGTGTTCAGTGTTGTGTGTCTTCTCTGCAGTGTTGCTAACGGACATCATACTGTCGCTGAGTGTGATTTTTATGTTTCTTGCAAACAGAAACCAGACTGTCGCCATGTTTTTTAATTGTCTGTCTACTATGTTCCCTGTGTGCTTCCTGTGTATTTTATTAGATTTGCCAATCCTTTGCTTTAAGTTTTAACTTTCCACAATTTTCCGCCGTTTTACAATTTCAGTCACCGTTTTATCGCCTGCTTTTATTTTTTCTTATCTTCTTTCTTACATTTTAAAAAGTCTCCAGGCTGCAGAGCAGCATAATAAGGTGCTGCCAGCCCGCCCCACTCGGGGGAATCGAAATACAATAAAGGGGAAACAAACCTGCGGTCACAGGAGGCGTGGGAGCCAGGCGACGGGGCGGGCACCCCGCGACAGAGCTCGCGGCCAGCCATCGGTCGCCCCGATGCGACGCCCGCCGCAGTAATTGGCCGTGCGGCGCGCGTGCGGGCGTGGCCGCCGTCCCGGTCTCCTGCGCCGTATTTCGCGACCAGCCCTGTGGCGCCCCAGGCCGCCTCGCCACTGTTACCACTGCCGTCCACAAAGTGCCGGCCACTCTGCCCATTGTACGAAGCCTCGTTCCTCTTAGCAGCTTCGCTAGTTTCGCATTCCAGCAACTTCTCTCCGTAACAAGGCACTCAGATCGTTACTCTATCGCTGTAATATATATAACAGAGGCGTTCCCTCTTGCAGCCACTAACTTAAAGAAGAAACACGCGAAAACTGTTCAGGAATTCCTCCTGCTCTACCACTTGCGAGACATACCCTTTTATTATGTTTGTACTCTCTAACCTGACCGATTTAATTCCAGATGCATATCTCTCCTCAGGATCCAGTGCTAATTAGTGCAGTTGCACTCTAGACAACGTGATCTGCAATAAGCAACCCAGAGCACTCTTTCACGGGTGGGATCTCTCTGAATCTTCTAGCTATGAAAGCAAAATCATAGAGCACAAGATGCAGATTTTGTTTCAAAAACAACGCTGAAATTCGCAAGGATTGGACATATATTATTCGCAGTCTCATCTCAAACCGCATATGGCAGTTCACATTAGTAATCGTCACTATTGACTGGCAAGGTCCAGAGATGAAGAAGGACATGCATGAGTCAGGTTATGACGCAGTCGTATCGTGCTCACAGAATCGCGAAGTAGTATGGTAGGTATGCTGTGATTGCTTGGCAAGGAACCGACAGCGCCGACCGGATTGGCCGAGCGGTTCTAGGCGCTACAGTCTGGAACCGCCCGACCGCTACGGTCGCAGGTTCGAATCCTGCCTCGGGCATGAATGCGTGTGATGTTCTTAGGTTAGTTAGGTTTAAGTAGTTCTAAGTACTAGGGGACTGATGACCTCAGAAGTTAAGTCCCATAGTGCTCAAAGCCATTTCGACCATTTTTGAACCGACAGCGGTGTTAACTCTCGTAGTGGGGCAGAGCGACCGTTCTGCAGACCGCCGCTTTTATCCAAACGAACGAATTAGTGTACCCATATATCCCTGGCATGCTGCTGCGGCGAAATAATCTCACAGTGACCTGTGTGCTACGTGGCGTCAAACCGTAGTAACTCGGGGTAGCGCTCCGTTACTGCTGGTCGTGCGCCCACTCCTCTGAGGTCCTCCGACTCTGAAAGTTGCTTACTCGGCCGCCGGGTCACGCATACAAGTACTTCTTGCGTTTTCACCCGCTTGATTCCCTTTTACCGAAAGTACTTGCTTGCCTGCTCAATTCCGACTCCTGAATCTGAATATCCCTAAAAAGTTCGCTGGGAAGATATCACAGCCCACCTACCAATGGCAAGCCGTATTCTTCCCGTCAGCGCAATCTTACCACCGTGGGAAAACTAAAGTAAAAAACAGTTTCTGCTCTTTTAACATCGGCTGCCAGGGTCCCCTACTCTGCAATAACGGCACTGACTGTGGTGTTTCTTGGTCAGCTTTCTAAAGATGTTATCTACATCCGGAGCCTATACTGCTGCAAGCCGAGATAGCGTTTCTGTGAATTTCCTCAAGCCACCTACTAAAGCTTTTGCTTTCCACATGTTGGTCTGGTGGAAACCGTGAGGGGTTCGCATTTTTATCGCCGTAACTGCGTCCTACCACAATGCCATAGGCGAGGAGCCACCGAGGCCCAGCGCTTGGCCATCCGCTTTTTCCCTATTGTGAGCCCATGGCCCAATTATGAAAAAGACGCCGCTGCTTGTGTCCTAAGGGAGTGTTCCCTGCGACTCTGCCTTTTCCACCCCAGATATAAAATTCCAATAAAGAGAGAGCAAGCATAGGTAGTTAGTGCGGCCCGTGCAATCACTTCCATATCCGACCTTATGAATCGAAGTGCCTTTGTCACACTCGATCTGTCTCTAGCATTTAACTCCATGCTGTCACGGGTGAGATGAGCTGGAAAGGTAAGCCACCTCTAGCACTAGCGCGTTGGGATCAGGCTGAAAAGAACAAAGAGAATGCTAAATAGATCTTCCATATTTCGGCCTTAATAAACAATGGACCAGAAGCTATTCTAACGCTCTGGAGACGTTTGAAACGAACAGCAACATGCTCTGTATGTCTCTGCCTTTTTTCAGGTTCCCTACATGTTCTCTACAAGTAAACTACTGTTTACTTCTCAATCAACTGCAGTTGATATCAGAGTTGTGGTAAAACCAGCGGAGGTGTCACCCAGAGCCATGGGATGCGGACCGATTGCTGTGTGTTCCATAGTAACTTCTGTACAAGAAGTACAGGACATCAGTTAATGTTATCACCAATTGCCACTCTGGTCATAGAAGGCGCACAACATAAGCAAATAACTTCGCAATAGCAGGAGATTTTTCAGCGTATATATATATATATATATATATATATATATATATATATATATATATATATATATATATATATATATATCACCTGGGCTGGGAGTTCTGGAATTAGTCAATACTGAGTTGTGATTAAACGGCCTTGTCGCAGTGGTAACATCGGTTCCCGCCATATCATCGAAGTTCAGCCCTGTTTGGCTGGGCTAGTAGTGGGATGGGTGACCATTCAGTCTGCCGAGCGCTGTTGGCAAGCGGGTGGTGCGCTCAGCCGTTGTGAGGCAAACTGAGGGGCTGCTTGATTGAGAAGTATCGGTTCCCCTCTCGTAAACTGACATACGGGCAGGAGAGCAGTGTGTTGACCACATAACACCCCATACCCGCATCCAGTGACCTTTTCTCCTTTTCTGGCTGATGATGACACGGCGGCGGGTCAGTGCCGTTGGGCCTTCACGACCTGTTCGCGCGTAGTTTAGTTCAGGTTTTATTTTTTTTTCTTTTTATTTTTTTATTTTTTTTTAAACGAGTCAGTCACAGAGTGTGAAGAACTTAACTTCCGAAGGCTATGAAGCGTCTGACGTCTGCCTAAGTAAGTCCACAGCTGCATTGCCCGTCTAGATCTTGCCTGCGTATTTCAGAACTCTACCAAAGATAGGTAGCAGTCAGATCTATTCTTAATACAGTATCAGTCGTGGATCGCTTGAATGTATTACTTGCGTAATTCTCTCTGCTTAGTATCAATCGTGGGTCGACTAAGTAAAACCCCAGCAGAATCATTGTTTAGTGGATTGAGACGTCTTGAAAAATGAAGAAACTGCCGGAGAGTTGCTAATGCACGACCTTTTATTGTGTACCCGACCAATTTCATCTGGTATAAAAAGAATTCAATAACAACCGTTGTTATGGGCCTTCCTTTTTTTTACACCAGATGATGGAACTTCAAGTGTTTCGAAACCGGTCGTGTACACAATAAAAGATTGTGGATTAAGCCAACTGTTCTGCGGTTTCGCCATTTTTCAAATTGGACTTGTACAGCTGCGGCTGCCCCGTAAGAAGAACTCTTTGTACATTAAAACTTGTTATATCAAACTTAGTTCTGCTCTTGAATCACCTTTAAAGTCTCCTGAGTTTCCAGTCGAGTTCTTATCAGCTCAAAAATCTGCTGGTGTATTTAGCTCTCCTCGACGTGGACTGTATGAGACGCAAATTGTCATACATAGGCTAAGTGGCGCAGTTGACCTGTCGATGCTTTGTTCGGTTTCTGGAGGAAAGAATATGCCAATGGCTTTCGGCCAGTGACAAGCGTAAATTGTTGATTTCGAGCATCTTCCGGCACTTCTTGATTGAATCGCATGCCACATACAACTTGTGATCGTATATTGACCAGCTCTGCTGTGATGGAGATAGCTTCTGGTTGAAAAATGCTACGGGCTACCAATGCTGGTCTGCGTGTTCCTGATGCGCAGCACTTATCGCAGTCACAGACATCTAAACCGTTAAGGCTAGGGTGCTTGGCAGGTCAGCGGTTTTCACGTTGTTGAAGGCTGTCTCAGCTTCGCTTGTCCATGGCAGTCTGTCATTTGGTTTTGGTGAGCGATGTAAAGGTACACACAGTGGGGGCAGTCAAGAGTGCATGGTTGTGCACGAAGCGGCGATAGAGACTTGTGACTCCAAGGTAAAGTCGCAACTCACGGACAGTCAAAGCTGCGTGAAGGTTGTTATAGCTTCTCCTGTACCGGCTGTATTCCTTGGACGTTGATGGTGTAACTTAGGAAGCAGGCTTCTGATACCCCAAACATGTGCACTGACGGAATCATGAGTACGTTCCAGGTGTTCAGTTTCGGAACTGGACATCACTAAGACATCATCAATATCAGTGTAACAGAAGTCGAGATATCGTGTAGTTTCATCCATAAACACTGGAAGGTCTGTGCAGCATTGCATAGTCCAAAATGCATTTAAGTAAATTCGAAATGACCGAACAGAGTACAGATTGTGGTTTTACCCATGTATTCTGGAGCAAACAGTACATGGTAAAATGCACGTACCAAATCTAACGTGTAAAATACGTGCTTCCCGTGGATGCTGACTGCAAACTCTTCTGTGCGCGGTGCCAGATAGCGACCAGGAATTGTTCTAGCTTTGAGCTGCCACTAATCACTGCACAGATGCCATCCATTGCTCTTTTTGGGAACTAATGTAGCGTCGAGACCCAGCTACTGGTTGATGTGTGGCAGATTCCTAGTAAGCGTGGGAGAACACTGGTTTCGCTACCTTCAAACTTTCTGGTGTTAAGTGACGACGTCGAGGGTGAACTGGCTGTCTTGGTGTCATTAACTTGAGTTAGTGTATGCAGCTGTCAGGTTATCTCCGGGAACTGCTTGAGAAGTTCTACGTATGGAGCTTCAGCTGCGATCATTCGAACAGCAATGTTGTTCACACAGCTTACGTGTGTATGGCTCGCCAAATAAGTGTTGGTGTTGAGACGAAAATGATGGAGGTCCGTAAAACGACAGAAAGTCTGCTCCGAGTATAGAGTGCATCACATATTCCACAAGAACTTCCAATCAAACTTGCCTTCGTTAGCGCCAGTGTTACACGACCATATGTCCACATGGTAGAACCACTGGTGTGAAAGAGATACCAGTCATCACTACTGCGGCGAGACAGACGGTAACACTGATGCACTGTGACATCGGCTCCTGTGTCCTCTAAGAATTGTAGTTTCATACTAGACTTGGTGTCAAACAGTCACCGTCATTACTGACCTCTGGTAACGTTTCGCATCTCGCAGGGAGGACTGCATTTCCACGCTTCAGAACCAGAGCTCCCGTGCAGCCAGCAAACCTTTGCGGCTGAGAGCGATCGGCTGCATTTCTTCGCAGTGGGGGCTTCATGGCTGGCGACTAGAACGCTATGTTTGCAGATCAGAGACTTGCGTAGTGGGTTCAACTATTTGCGCCTGTAATGATGGGATAACATTGTCCGACTTTGAGCCAGTGGCTGCTACATCTGTGAACGGGTAAATTTCTCTCATACTTTCTGCAGTTTGTGCAAGTGTGTCAAGTTCGCAGGCGCTCACTTCGAGTATCTTCTGAGCATCTGGTGGTGGGGGCGACAGCCTGATGTTCCGTAGAACACCCTCATTGACTGCGTTCATTGCTACAGTCAGTAGCCAGTGCAGTAACTGCGAGGGAGTGTGGTCACCAGATTCCTCGGTACGCTTCTCTTCGGGCTGTGACGGGAGAGTGGTCAGGGCATTTCTGAAGATCGAGTGCCAGTTGGTGCTTGGTTTAAAGGCTAAAATGTCCTGTTGTTCTATAGTCATGGCCATGTCTTCGTTTAACGTAGCGATGACGTAACTGTACTTGGTTTCATCAGCGGCGATGTTCACTAGCACAAGCTGACTCCGGAGCTGTGATAACCACAAGACTTGATTTTGTTGCCAGAATGGTGGTGGTTTGGTCACGATCCTGTTAATCACCGTGCTCGGAAGAATGTCAACAGATGTTGGCTGATCCAACATTGGAAAACTATGATTCAGTACACGGAAGACACGCTCGTGGTAGTGCTGGTTCGTGCTTAACTTTCAGGACGAGCCTGCTGTTGAGTGCACGGATGGTGCATGGCGCCGCTGATGCTTTTGATTCATGCTTGACGTTGGAAGCTGAGCGGTACAAAACACCGATCGACTCCCGGGGATCACGTCGGATCACAAAAATTTTGCAACATTTTGGAGTAAATTCCTTCATTGCAACGTTTAATAGCACAGTGTGCAAATGCATAAAAGCAGACTGCGAATATACAGAGAGAATCAGTACGTGGAGTAACTATAAACACCAAAGAATAAACTAACGTTAGCGATAATGTTGCTTAGTATAAACACTTTGCGTTTCGAGCATGTTTGAAATATGATGCATTATCACTGCATACCTGAAGGAAAACTTGCTCTTAAAATCATTAATTTCCCTATTTCTCCTATTGAAAGCAACAGAAATAGTCCGTCTCAGAATTCAACCAAAAGAATGAATACTATTCTTAAAACCTATTTTGTCTTTAAGCAGAACTTTAATATTACAAATATATTCCAACTGGCAAAACAAACTTACGAAATTAAGATTCCTATTGACGCAAGGTTTTCATCATCAGGTGCCACCGGTCTTTACACTAATATCCCTATTATCGAAACTATTTCTGTTAGACAGGATAATTTTATGAAGCATAGAATCATGAAATTCCTGAATTCGTTGAACTCCTTAATTGTATACATATGAAGATAGTAACTGTTCTTAAACGAAAAAAATTTTTCGTCAGAATCATGACCTGTAAATGGGGAATTCCCCTGCATGCACAACTCGGGAAATTTTTGTGAGTAATTTAGAGGTACATTTTTTAAATATAATCCCTGTGTAGCTAGTAAAGTCACCTACTGTAAGAGATACTTAGACGACACAGTCATGTTGAATGAGGATTCACAAGAAAAATCTGCTCCCTTACATGCATCGTAGGTGAAGGCCTCGGATGAACATGAGTTCAACAAAAGCATCAAATCTCTAGATATCACTATAACCAGTTGCAGTAGTAAACAGCAGTTTTCCATTTACAGAAACCTATAGCTGTAGATATGATAATCAACGCCTCTTCTTATGACTCATTTCGACAAAAACAAAAAAAAAAAAAAACAAAAAAAAAAAACTCTTCCAGACCACGCTCTAGAATTTCAAACCTACTCTTAAGAACTGATGCTGTCAAGAAAGAAATAAACATTCTCAAACAAATTGTTGTAGCTAACAACTATGACTAGATATGTTGATGTCCTTTTCAATAATTTAGAAAACTCTCACCAAAGCTTAGCTCAGATTACAAATAATAATAAAAATAATTAGTACACAAAAATGGTATCTCTGGGAAACATTACTGGCAGAATAACAGTATCTTTAAAAGCACTGAGCTTGCTATTTTATTCTTCGCATACAGCCTTTTACAACATAAATTAAAACACGATATTCTCAATCAGGACAGCATATTCTTAAACTCTGTTGATTCTAAAACAGCTTGTTACACATGTGATGTTCATTACGTGGGTCACGCTGGCAGAAATTTTCAGTCGGATTTCATTAACATATCTCCGGAATTTCATGAACAAATCTCCGGAACAACTAGAAATAAATCTGTTTACCGACAACACACTAGCCGAAATAGGCATTCTGAGTGATCATTGGTTAACAATCTCAAAATTCATTACACAGTTATCAAAGATATGTGGCTTAACACGTTATAAGAATTCGACCTCTAAATACATCACAAAAGGAACCTGTATTTCTCCTCAAAAAGCAATTAGACTTCAGAGAAAAGCTTTACTTCCAGTTTTTTGAGGAACTTCTTTAACAACGTTCCAGCCCTTCCGTTTTATTTTATTTTGGTTTTATTATGATATAGTAAACCTTTTTTTCTTTATTACGTTTTATAAACTTTAATTTATATGCTTTTAGTACTACAGATTACTTCATATTTTATTGAATGCAAAAATATATCTTCAAAATAAACTACTTTTTTCATTAGGTATCCTATACAGTTATGTTATTGATAACAAATATTATTCTTTTTCTTTCAGACCATACAGTTTTTCTGTGGTTGGTGTTCGTTTCCTTTGACCAAAATTGAAATTTTGTCTAAGTCATTTTGTATCATCCTATAATCACTTATCTTCCACACCTTCAATGCCTTGACAACCGGTTCTACACCTACATCTGCATACTTACTCCGCAAGCCAAAGCACGGTGCGTGGCGGAGGGTACTCTGTATCACTAGCAGTGGTTCCTCTTCCTGTTCCACCCGAAGGGCTGGCCGCTGTGGCCGAGCGGTTCTAGGCGCTTCAGTCTGGAACTGCGCGACCGCAACGGTCGCACTTTCGAATCCTGCCTCTGGCATGGATGTGTGTGATGTCCTTAGGTTAGTTATGTTTAAGTAGTTCTAAGTTCTACGGGACTGATGACCTCAGATGTTAAGTCCCATAGTGCTCAGAGCCGTTTGAACCATTTGAACCACCCGAAGGTAGCGCAAGGAAAAAACGACTGTATAGGTGCCTTCAGACGACCCCTAATTTCTCTTATCTCCGTGGTCCTTACGCGACATATACGTTGGTGGCAACAGTATTGTTCGGTAGTCAGCTTCAAATACCGATTCGCTGAATTTTCTCATAGTGTTCCTCGAAAAGAACGTCGCCTTCCCCCCAGGGATTCTCATTTGAGCTAAGGGTTTGTTTTTCCCAATCATCCACATTATTTTACATTTTTCTGCATTTTGAGCTAGCTGCCATTCATCACCCCAACTAGAACTTTGTCTAAGTCATTTTGTATCATCCTATAGTCACTTATCTTCCACACCTTTCCGTACACCGCACTATCATCAGCAGACGGCCGCAGGTTACTGTCCACCCTGTCCGCCAGTTCATTTATTTATATAGAGAATAGTAGCAATCAAATCACAATTCCCCTGGGCACTCCTGAAGATACCCATGTCACCAATTAACACAGTAGAGTTGAAGTTTTTTGATGCCGGGATCTGTACATTTGTACAAATACTTCTGATGGGTTGTGAGTGCTAGCGCCTTGTTGCCTGGATAAGCAGTTAGCGTTTACATGATACCATGCTTTATACATTTGCACAAATTCCTATGTATATTTTATTGTACATGCTCTGTCAATAGACAAGAAGCGATATATCGATTTAGTTCTTGCTTCTTAAGTAACGGTTGACGTTTTGGTGATCTCTATTATTACCATTTGTTATAATTGTAAAATGTCTATTAGTCACGCATACTTCATTATACACACTTCATTAAATTGGCATATGAATATGTAACCTGCGTTCTGCTTATAACGCTAGAGATCACATTTTAGCTTACGCACCTTTACTGTCAATTTACGATATATCACGTATTCTGATGCACATTGTAAGCTATTATTGCCACTTTTTATAACTGTAATATATCACATATTCACGTAGGCTTCATTACACATCTTTTGTTACATTGCCAGAGGAATATGTAATCCTCACTTCTGATCATAATGCCACAGAATACATTTTTAACATAGGCAATTTTACTCGCAGTTTGCGACTATCACGTATTTTGACGCATATCTTAAGCTTAATAACGTTGTTATTAGTAGTCACATACGATCATATCTGATGCTAACCTATTTCCTGTTCATTTTAGCTTGCGTCACGCTACCATTGATTCCATAATATCACTGATCGATAACTGTATTTATTTAAGTTTCATCTCCTAGGTAACCACTTGGCGTCCTCTTAACCATATTTCGGATACGTGTAGCTACATTATGTATCCAGACACCCCCAAAACATACGTTTTTCATATTAGGTGCATTGTGCTGCCAACTTCTGCCAGGTACTTCATCTCAGCGACTTCAGTAGTCATTAGACATCGTGAGAGAGCAGAATGAGGCGCTCCGCGGAACTCACGGACTTAGAACGTGGTCAGCTGATTGGATGTCACTTGTGTCATACGTCTGTACCGAGAATTCCACACTCCTCAACATCCCTAGGTCCACTGTTTCCGATATGAGAGTGAAGTGGAAACGTGAAGGGAAACGTACAGCGCAAAAGCGTACAGGCCGACCTCGTCTGTTGACTGACAGAGACCGCCGGCAACTGAAGAGGGTCGTAATGTGTAATAGGAAGACATATATCCACACTGTCACAAAGGAATTCCAGACTGCATCAGCATCCGTTGCAAGTACTATGACAATTAGGCGGGAGGTGAGGAAACCTGGATTTCATGGTCGAGCGGCTGCTCATAAGCCACACATCACGTCGCTAAATGCCAAATCCTTGGTGTAAGGAGCGTAAACATTGGACGATTGAACAATGGAAAAACGTTCTGCGCAGTGACGAATCATTGTACACAATGTGGCAATCCAATGGCAGGGTGTGTGTATGGCGAATGCCCGGTGAATGTCATCTGCCAGTGTGTGTAGTGCCAAAGTAAAATTCGGAGGCGGTGGTGTTATGGTGTGGTCGTGTTTTTCATGAAGGGGGCTTGCACCCCTTGTTGTTTTGCGTGGCACTGTCATAGCACAGGCCTACATTGATGTTTTAAGCACCTTCCTGCTTCCCACTGTTGAAGATGACGATTGCATCTATCAACACGATCGAGAACCCGTTCATAATGCACGGCCTGTGGCTGAGTGGTTACACGACAATAGCATCCCTGTAATGGGCTGGCCTGCACAGAGTCCTGACCTGAATCCTATAGAACACCTTTGGGGTGTTTTGGAAAGCCAAATTCGCGCCAGGCCTCACCTACCGACAGCGATGCCTCTCTTAAGCGCAGCACTCAGTGATGAATGGGCTGCCATTACGCAAGAAACCTTCCAGCACCTGACTGAACGTATGCCTGCAAGAGTGGAAGCTGTCATCAAGGCTAAGGGTGGGCCAACACCATACTGAATTCCATCCTTATCGATGGAGGGCGCCACGAACTTGTAAGTCATTTTCAGCCATGTGTCCGGATACTTATCATCACATAGTGTATAGCAACCTCCCGCAGAGGGCAGGCTACGTTGAAACACTGTATGTTACAGGTCAGTTCTTCCTTTCGATTCTATGTCGTATAAAAAGTTTCTGTCGCTGCATAATTTAGATATAGTCTCATGTTAATATTTTTTTGCTATTACACCTATAATAATTACATTTTATTGCGATCTTATTAGGAGATTATGCCATACTCGGTAACCATCGGCTGTAAATGACTCTATGTAGGCGACAGCGGGCGCAGGCTCCGCTACTTAACTGCAGGCGGCCACGTGTTAGCCAGCGGTGTTTATCGACGCTGCATAGCGGGCTACTTCTCGCCACACACTCTTCAGCCTTCATCGTGGGTAGACACGGAAGCGAACATTACATTACTTAAATTAGTTTATACTTAGATCTTGTCCTCTAAAACTTTGTATTATTCTTTTCACAGTGTGATAAACGTCTGAATATGATCGTATCACTATCGAGACCTCTCACCCGTTAAATACATTTTAAATTTTAATAATTTACATGCAATCTCCGACTGTTTTTATTTAAACATGTTTCATTTCAGTTTTGATCCCTGTTTTCAATGACAGTGTTCCTGAAGGTACTTAAGCCATTCTATATTTCTTTAACTAGCATTAACGTCTGATGCTTATGAATAAATAATTGTAATTATTTTAAAGTGAAAAACACTAACAAAGAATATTCTGTTGTATTCGTTTTTATTTTTAGTCTGTTTACTTCATACAAGGGCAAAGATACTCATTGCACAAAGACAAGCAAATGGAATTGTGTGTTCACATACCTGATAGACATTAGGCATTTGAGAAAATTAACCACAGTCTCAAAACAAACAAATTCACAGGTAAAATTAGCTGTCTGCAGCTCATTTTGCTTCGAAAATAATATAGATTTTCGCAAAAACGATAACAGAATGAGAAAGAGATCTATACTATCTGCAGTGGAATAAAACGATGACACAGAAAGAAGAAATATATGCAAAACTCTGTAACAGTCCATCTTCGGAAGTAAAGTATCTGACAGGACAATTGTTTTCAAAGGGAGAGTAAAGTTGTTCATCTCTGAAAACTACATCTAATTTCTACAGTTATTGTGATATAATAATAAGGAGACACATACACTCACGTAAATGTTCAGAATGTAGCAATTTAAATTTACGAAACGTGTGAGTATTTTCTTCACATGACATGTTCCACAGTATACCGTTAATCTTTAATACTATCGTTTCTTCTTATTTGGTCGTTATTTACATTTCGCCTGTAGTGGGCGGCCTACTGGTGCCAGACCATGACTGAGATGTATGAATTGGTAGGATGAAAGGTAAAGAGGGCGGATGGACCCTTCAATTGGGATAGAATGAGTGCGGAAAGCTACCGTTGACAGAATAGGTAACTGTCGGTAATTGTTGTACCCGATAGGAAAGGATGTTTATTAAATGTGCGCTGGGAAATTATACAGACCATTTAAAGATGAAAGGAAGGTGGAATGGGAAGAGACAGGTGTAGTAGTAGGTCAGAATTCTCGAAGATGGGGAATTATAATAGATGTAGTACGGGTGAAGTTGTTCTATGTATGTGACGAAGACAACTAAATGAACCTAAAATCGCCGGATAAGAACGGATTATCTTCGTCAAAGACAAGACCATGTAAATAAATAAGCCTAGAAAAGAGAAATTTCAATCTAATCGCACGCTTGGAAACTAACAATATAATCTTTCACAGTGTCTTCTCAACGCCGATGTCTCCGGCATATTTACCAACCCACCTAAAGCGAATGTGTAAATATCTAGACCAAACTGCTCCAGTATATTTGCGTAGGCTTCGCCGTAGGAGTCAGATGACACAAAATTTTTCAGCGTGTCGTACTGGGCCATAATGCAAAAAACTACACTGGACAAACCAACGTTTCGGCCACGGGTCACAGTGGCCTTCTTCTGGGTCTACTCAGAGGAAGGTCATTGTAACCATGTCCGAAACACTGGATTTTCCAGTATAGTTTTTTTTTTTTTACATTATGATGCGGTACGATACGCAGAAAGCTTTTATGTTATAGCTGTTCCAGATTAACAAGAGCTAGCACCAATGATTTCCATTCATATTAGATAAAGTTTCATTTATTTCGAAATTTGAAAAATGACAGTTACATTGGCAAAATGCATGTGGACGATGGAAGATTTGTACTGCACACTACCCTACGTTGCTGGAGACAAGTGCGGTCTTATCAAGTGGCTTGTATCAACAGCGATACATCATGGTTTCCAATTGCGAGGAAACATTTATGCTGACAAACGTGGCTGGAAGATGCACGTCACGGAATTGCAAACTTCTGATTGACCCTATAGGCCGGCCGTACAACGACAGCAGTCGGATAATTTCACCACGGTAGGTATGTGTTGGGTTGAAGAAGTGCTTTGCCGTTGGTGAAACTAATGAGAAGGGACAATGCGTTGAAATCTTGCCGAAAGAAAGCAAAACCTTCACTTCCTTTAATAGCAATGCAAAATGGAAATGTGCTTAAACGCTGGCTTAATTTTTGCCAAATTAGTTGGTGACCTCACCCTTAACACACGACACACTGTATATCGATTATATGCTAATTCTTTCCGTTACTAAGAGCTTCAAAAAAATGGTTCAAATGGCTCTGAGCACTATGGGACTTAACTACTGAGGTCATCAGTCCCCTAGAACTTAGAACTACGTAAACCTAACTAACCTAAGGACATCACACACATCCATGCCCAAGGCAGGATTCGAACCTGCGACCGTAGCGATCACGCGGTTCCAAACTGACGCGCTTAGAACAGCACGGCCACACCGGCCGGCCTACTAAGAGCTTCGACTGGCCCTTCCAAAAGGAGATTCAATTTCAACAAAGCTTACTGGCTTAAGTTTCGTGAATGTTTGAAGCAGTAATAACAAACTCAACCCATTTCCATGCAACTACAGATATTTTCATTAAAGATGTTCTTTAATCAGCACTGCACAAAATCCCAAGTGGTTATAGAAAGGCATGCAAGCCTAACGTGGATCCTGATACAGCCAACTATAACACGCTTCATCAAATGCAAAGGATCCTTTCAGTGGCACTACCAGTAAATGAGGAAAGGTGAGTAATTCAAGTGAGACAGTTGAAAGCATGAAGTTTTGGAACAATCAGAACACTTGGAGGGTGCTTAAATGGAAAAAAAGTAGTTGGAGAAAGCACTGAAAAAATCTAAAAGCGTCAATAAGGAAAACGACTGAGATAGTAAACGGACAGATAAAATATTTGGGCGACAGATCAAAATTTGGTTAACTACGTTGTTAAATAACTGTGTGAGGCAACATGAAATGCCTACTGAATGCCTCAGTGCTAAAGTAATCGCACTATCTGAATCCGAAACAGACTCTGAGATTCCTAATTTGCTTTACGTGCCGCGCGGAGTGGCCGCGCGGTTAGACGCGCCATGTTACGGACTGCGCGGCCCCCTCCTGCGGAGATTCGAGTCGGCCCTCGGGCACGGGTGTGTGTGTTGTTCGTAGCATACGTTAATTTAAGTTAGTTTATGTATTGCGTAAGTCTAGGAACCGATGACCTAAGCAGTTTGGTCCCTTAGGAATTCATATACATTTGAATATTTTGAACAGTTTTATTTCATCTGTGAAGAGGCTTGGTATGTACAATCCTACGTCATCTCCAGCCATAGACAGAACTGGAATGTTTAGCTCTGCAATTCGCCTTCACTAGGGGTAAACCAATTACACTACAAATGTTTAACCTTAGCCAACACACTTAAACTCCGTTTTTGGTTATTCTTGGTTTCCTTTACTACTTGCTCAGTTTACTGAGTGAATAACATTGTCATGGCTGTCAAATTTTATGAATAGTGGCTTCGATACTACAAAAATAAAGAAACTTCATTAAGAGTAAAGTTAAGACAACGCACGAGACGACACATGGTGTCAGGTGGACACCAGGAAGCGGGTCATAAGTGTATATGAAGTAAGACATATAGACAGCCAACTGTGAAAGTGGCAGCGCAGTAACTAATGGCGAGAAAAATACTCTTGGAATAGCAGGGAAGGGCCAATGTGATTGTACCCAGCAGCAGCCATACCATCCCGAACGTTCTAGAACGTCCTGAAAACTCTGAGTCCCCAGGAAGACCTTCTGGAGAGTTAGAGGAAACCAACATTAGAGGACAAACTTATCTAAGAGCCCTGAAAAGTTTGTAAATAAGCGGTTAGTATGCAGGGCCAGGGCGATCATTACCAGGAAGCGATGGCAGTTAGCAGTATTCAGGAGCAGCACCACAGCAGAGTCTTGAAGCCACTATGCCGGCCGCGGTGGCCGTGCGGTTCTGGCGCTGCAGTCCGGAACCGCGGGACTGCTACGGTCGCAGGTTCGAATCCTGCCTCGGACATGGGTGTGTGTGATGTCCTTAGGTTAGTTAGGTTTAAGTAGTTCTAAGTTCTAGGGGACTTATGACCTAAGATGTTGAGTCCCATAGTGCTCAGAGCCATTTGAACCATTTTGAAGCCACTATAGTGACACTTTGATGCTGCAGTATAAACTGGGAAATATCTGTACACATTAAAAGAACCGCAACTCAGTTACTGGTAAGTATCCAGCAACACTTATCATGAGTTGTCTTCCAATTAAAAAAGGAAAAGCACTATAGTGTTTGGATCTAGTAGCTGATATTTTCTGTGTGTCAGATTAAAGGGAAGAACAAGTGCTGCCCCACACTTTCTCCAGTGGCGGTTAAGACATTTGACTGTGCATTGTCAGAATGAGTTACAAGCAAACGCTCATCTCTGATAACCAAAGGTAGAACTCCGGAACAGGAAGTTGCTGGAAAGGCGTAACATATGGAGTGCTAAGGTGACTCATTGATTTATGAAGATATACAGCTACTGTAAGATACCATTCTAAATAAAATTAAACTGCTGATAAAATAAACTGTTTTTTAATTGAATCCTTAAGTGAGTGCACATTATTCACTGTCTAAAATCACAAGTTCACTTCTCCACTCATCCAACGCCAATTTCTCCTTCTCACTCCGTTAATGGTGGCTTAGTAGACCTCAGCCCACATACTTGTAAACGTACATGCAGGCCACACCTTCTTTGAATGTGGTGATAGGAACTGTGACGAGGTGCGACCGCATTCCAGATTCTCTATTCAGACTTGAAACTTACTGTTATGGATATCAATTAAAAATACCATTTACTGTAAGCAGGCATATTTATTATATTAGACACGCCTCAAAAAAAAGTTTTGCGTCACCCCTGTTCCCAGAACTCCTGAAGATGGACGTTGACTGTGGATATTGTATCGCAGACACAGTCTCTTCGACTGTTCAGAGATGTCACTAAAGCCGCCCAAAGATGTAAACAACCATGCTTGAGCAGCGCCTATTAGACGGAGAGGGTCCGACAGCGATAAGTTCTAGTCATTCAACCAGGAAGGAGGTACACGGCTCTTGTTGTCTGTAGTTCAACCATGCCTAGACTGTCAATACCGCGGTTCGATCGCTTCCGCATTGTTACTTTGTGCCAGGGTAGGTCTCTCAACAAGGGAAGTGTCCAGGCGTCTCGGAGTGAACCAAAGCGATGTTGTTCGGACATGGAGCAGATACGGACAGGCAGGAACTGTCGATGACATGCCTCGCTCAGGCCGCCCAAGGGCTACTACTACAGTGGATGACCGCTGCCTATGCGTTTAGGCTCGGAGGAACCCTGACAGCAAAGCCACCATGTTGAATAATACTTTTCGTGCAGTCATAGGACGTCGTTTTACGACTCAAACTATGCGTAATAGGCTGCATGATGCGCAATTTCACTCCCGACATCAATGACGAGGTCTATCTTTGCAACCACGAAACCATGCAGCGCGGTACAGATGGGCGAAACAACATTCCGAATGGACCGCTCAGGAGTAGCATCACATTTCCTTCACCGATGAGTGTCGCAAAAAAAAAAAAAAAAAAAAAAAAAAAAAGTTCAAATGTGTGTGAAATCTTATGGGATTTAACTGCTAAGGTCATCAGTCCCTAAGCTTACACACTACTTAACCTAAATTATCATAAGGACAAACACACACACACACCCACGCCCGAGGGAGGACTCGAAACTCCGCCGGGACCAGTCACACAGTCCATGATTGCAGCGCCCTAGACCGCTCGGCTAATCCCGCGCGGCGATGAGTGTCGCATATGCCTTCAACCAGACAATCGTCGGAGACATGTTTGCAGGCAACCCGGTCAGGCTGGACGCCTTGGACACACTATCCAGCGAGTGCAATAAGGTGGAGGTTCCCCACTTTTTTGGGGTGGCATTATGTGGGGCCGACGTACGCCGCTGGTGGTCATGGAAGGCGCCGTAAAGGCTGTACGATACGTGAATGCCATCCTATGACCGATAGTGCAACCACATCGGCAGTATATTGGAGAGGCATTCGTCTTCATGGACGACATTTCAGGACCCCATCGTGCACATCTTGTGAATGACTTCCTTCAGGATAACGACATCGCTCGACTAGAGTGGCCAGCATGTTCTCCAGACGTGAATCCTATCGAATGTGGCTGGGATAGAGTGAAAAGGGCTGTTCATGGACGACTTGACCTACCAACCACTCTGAGGGATCTAGGCCTAATCGCCTTTTAGGAGTGGGACAATCTGGACCAACAGTTCCTTGATTAAATTGTGGATAATATGCCACGACGAATACAGGCATGCATCAATGCAAGAGGACGTGCTACTGGGTATTAGAGGTACCGGTGTGTACAGCAATCTGGACCACCAACTCTGAAGGTCTCGCTGTATGGTGGTACGACCTGCAATGTGTGGATTTCATGAGCAATAAAAACGACGGAAATGATGTTTATGTTGATCTCTATTCCAATTTTCTGTACAGGTTCCGGAACTCTGGGAACCGAGGTGATGCAAAACTTTTTTTGATGTGTGTACTTTCCACACCATGTTTCAGAGGATTGCACCTTTACCGTCAGGTGGATTTGTATCAGCAAGTAGAGCATGGATGTTTTTACTAATAAAGGCTAGTATAAGGCACTGTCTTCCGCTGAGAGATAGTCCCTTTTTAATCCACACATTGTTAATTGATATAAATACACATAATATTGGATGTGTGAAGGTCAGTTCAGACATTACAAAACGTAACGGGACGGAACGGAACTTCAAAACAGCCCAACGTTTTAAATCGTGGCACTTATAATGTTTGTCAACAGAACGGGACGTCAACGTCAGGATTTCTCGGGAGAAACCACGTTCACTTTGGTGGGAAGGACGGTGTCGCCGCCGGCTAATTTCGAAAGTCAATCTTTCTTCGTGCGATCACTCATTTTACAGCAGTGGATTTTATTCTTTTGCGTCTTTTTAATCTTTTTTTGGTTATTTTAATTTGTTTTCTTCATTCTGCAAATATTGCAAGACAATTTGGATATTTCTTCCATTTAGTTATCTTTCACAAGAGAGGCCACATACCTGAGTGCGAAAAACAATTTAGGTTATACAATAATCGAAAAGAGAAAAAGCATACACACTGCATACTTGAGAACATAAAACGATACAGCAGTTTTCATTAAAAATATTTCTTTAACAGATGAGAAGTCAACTCTATTCAACGAGAAAAACACATTGTCTTTGACGTTATTTCTTACTTTTGAGGAAAAAAACTAGATGGAAAAACCTAAGCAGGCTTTACGTATTGCCTTATAAATATTATTTCACTTGTTTCTATGTATGTATTTTCGCTAACAAAGAAATGTGGATGACTGGAAATGTTCGGACGAACTCCTACTGTTGCTTCACTTATCAGCAGCTTATCATACAAACGTTATCAAGAAAGGCCATTATGATGTTTGCTTTGGCCAATAAAATACTTTATCTGAGCTAGTTCCTTAATTCTGATGCTATACTCCGAATTTATGTATCACAGATGGTATCTCATAGCCTCTCATTCATCCTTCGGTATCGTAATAAATAAAGGGATATCGATGCAACGTTCCTCTAGTCTGAACACTACACCATCTGACGATGACGTCTTGTATGAAGTCACTTAAACTCATAGTGGAAAGTGTAATGCAATAAATAAATACCTCTTCCATGATGGACTGCTTGGCAAGAGGTGCAACTGTTCGCACACAAAAAAAATTATTGGTACGCTGCTTCAGACAAGTTGTTTTTACTTTTAAACACCATTACTCGTTTCCATAGTCGTACCATCATCTTCAGAACACATAGTGACAAGCTTATTGATTTTGCTGTGGCAGCGTCTGCTAATCATATTTGGCCAGACGTTCATGCATGAAGAGACATAAAGTCTTTGCCACAGCGCTGTCTGGAACATAGTCACCACATGTGCATGTCACAAACAAATTGAACCAGGTAAAAATGCCATAATCCACCTGAAGAAGATGGTATGACTATCGATATTCATAGTGGTATTGTAACGCGACATCCTCCTCCAGCATTACTTTTCCTCAACAGTAGTTGTCAATACCAGTATTATATCTCGAATTTTGGACAGCTCAATATTATCTTAGCTGCTTTTCTGAAAAATTTCATACAATTTTATACACAATATGTTAAATTTCAAGCTAAAATTTATGAGAAAGAATTACTTTTTTATCTATGTTGCAATCGATAAGTACTCGCTCTAAATGTACAGTTAAAATTATTATTTAGAGACATTTGAAATTACGAATTATTTGGCACACTTAAAATTTCTATTATTAATTACGCAATCTAGTACTGTTATTATGTTTATTCCTGGATTCATTTACGAAATAATAATCGAAACAAACAGAAATTCATTTGTCAAGAAAAATTGTAAGCCCTTTGGAATACTGTTATTACCGCAGTATGAGGGAATAGTAAGCATGCTTCTGTTGTGATAGGATGTATTTTTGTAGTTTGGGAGAACAATGTAATTTCGGCTTTGTTAACGTGAAAATTCAAAAGACTGTGTGATATACTAAAATGTGACAAAATAAATTAATGCAAAAACAAAAATTTTGCAACACCAATCTTCAAAGTTATTTAGACCAGTTCAACCATGAAGACCTAAAAATGAGTATTTCAGCTTCAATAATCAGACCCCTAGACAAGAAGAACTAGAGCCAGCTGCACAAGAAAAGTTAACTAAACTAAAAAGTTTATTGTAATCTTGCTCCTCTCTAATCTTCAGAAAAGACTGCTCATTGTGAACAATAGCGGCAACTAGGAAGGAGGGGGGAGATTACAGTATTAAAATGAAAGTAAAATTTACCGAAACATTGTTCCAGTAGTTGTTAATAAAACAAATGTCATAATTCTCATTTATTGTGCCGTTTCAGCCGCACATTTTTGATTAGATTACATGTTTCAGTAATTCTAGACCATCTTCAGATCTAAGTAATTGCGTCGGCAACCCTCCTTGTCTACTCAGAATCACATGTCAAAGTACTGCAATCTAATTCAAAATGTGCAGCTGAGACGGAACAACGAATGAGAATTTTTATGTAAACACTTGCTGAATCTCACAAGGCTATTAAGTCGACTATAGTGACATTAAATGTCAGTAGTTGAAGTAGTATTTTCAATTAATAAATAAACAAGCGCAAATTTTGATCTACGGACGAAGTGACGCGTGCTCGTACGACATCTTAAATTTTCGCCGCCGCCCTGACTGAGTCGGTAACGGAAGACGTGTGGAGGTCGCGTTCAGGGTGGCGACAGGCGACGCCGGAGGAGGTCGGCGGCCGAGGTCGGCGTCAAGTTGCGATCGGCGGCGGAGTGTACCCCGCCCCGCGTCCCAGCTGTGGAAAGGGGGCGCACTCGATCTGCAGGCCCGACCATAAATCACGGCCGTCCTCGGGGGGTTGCGGGTGCCGCCGACCTCTTTAGGAAGGAAAAAACACGAAAAAAAGGGGCCAGGGGAGGGACCGAACCTTCCTCCATCATCCCCCGCGCGCGCGGGCGCGCGCCTAGCGACAGCTCTATATAACGCGGCCCTAGTCCATCTGTGTGGGCACGCCGAGCGGCTCGCAGGTTCAGCCCTATCCTGGCGCGGAAGAAGAGTGAGAGGGAGTAATGGGGGGTCGGAGGGAGGGAGAGAGAAAGACGGAGTAGAAAGCAGGCGGAGAAGGCTTCCTTCGGCGGGCAAATTGCATTCTCCTCCTCTGCTGCCTAAATATATCATTAAAGTGTCACTGCTTGTATCCCGACCGTAACTGCCGATGGTATTAAAGGCCTTGGGACAACTGCACGAGTCGAGGCTCCGTCGCAGGCAGTAGAAGCACAGCAACGGCGGCGCCAGCGGCGGAGGCGTTTCTAAATTAAATTCCTTCGGAGTGCAATATAATTACGGTCGCTCCTAACAAGGCGGCCCGCGCCAGTTCCCTCGGAGCTCGTTTGCCCGCTCGCCCGCGTTCATTTTATAACGGAATGCGCAGAATTCTGTTCCGCCGTCTTGGATGGCGCCGGCGTCGGCGTCGCAAGTGTCAGAGGCGGCGGCTGCCAGTCCTTGCGTCCCGACATAGATAGACACCATCGTTGGCACTGCCCATAGTGCGCACGCTCAGTTGTTAGGTCCCGAAGTGAGGTGTACACGGAGTTACGATTAGCGTTCAGTAAGTAATTCAACACTTCTTTTCTCAGCAAATTTCCGTTGAAACAATGAGGAAGATCGTGGAAAATTTCCGTTACAACCCAAATAATTTGATGAAGGTCCCCCAGTCTATCAAAGTGATGGCTAATTAATTAAATCGATACCCTCTGTGTTTCTTTTGTTTCCTTTACTGCTTGCTCAATATACAGATTGAATAACATGGGGGATAGGCTACAACCCGGTCTCACTCGCTTCCCAACCACTGCTTCCCTTTCATGCCCCTCGACTCTTATAACTGTCATCTGGTTTCTGTACAAATTGTAAATACCCTTTCGTTCCCTGTATTTTACCACTGCCACCTTCAGAGTTTGAAAGAGAGTATTCCAGTCAACATAGTCAAAAGCTTTCTCTAAGTATGCAAATGCTAGAACTGTAGCTTTGCCTTTCCTTAATCTATTTCCAAAGATACGTCGTAGGGTTACTATTGCCTCACGTGTTCCAATATTTCTATGGAATCCAAACTGATCTTCCCCGAGGTCGGCTTCTACTAGTTTTTCGATTCGTCTGTAAAGAATTCATGTTAGTATTTTTCAGTCATGGCTAATTAAACTGATAGTTCGGTAATTTTCACATCTGTCAACATCTTTCTTTGGGACTGGAAACAAAAGAAAAATTCGGAGTAGGAATTAAAATCGATGGAGAAGAAATAAAAACATAGAGGTTCGCCTATGACATTGTAAATTTGTCAGAGACAGCAAAGGACCTGAAAGAGCAGCTGAACGGCATGGACAGTGTCTTGAAAGCAGGATATAAGATGAACATCAACGAAAGCAAAACGAGGATAATGGAATCTAGTCGAATTAAATAAGGTGATGCTGCGGGAATTAGATTAAGAAATGAGACGCTTAAAGTAGTAAACGAATTTTGTTATTTCGGGAGCAAAATAACTGACAATGGTCGAAGTAGAGAGAATATAAAATGTAGACTGGCAGTCGCAAGGAAAGCGTTTCTGAAGAAGAGAAATTTGTTAACATGGAATATAGATTTAAGTGTCAGGAAGTCGTTTCTAAAAGTATTTGTATGGAGTGTAGCCATGTATAGAAGTGAAACATGGACGGTAAATAGTTTGAACAAGAAGAGAATAGAATATTTCGAAATGTGGTGATACAGAAGAATGCTGAAGATTATATGGGTAGATCACATAACTAATGTGGAGGTATTGAATAGAACTGGGGAGAAGAGAAATTTGTGGCACAACTTGATTAGAAGAGGGGATAGTTTGGTAGGACATATTCTGAGGCATGAAGGGATCACCTAGTTAGTTTTGGAGGGGAGCGTGGAGGGTAAAAATCGTAGAGGGAGACCAAGATATGAATACACTAAACAGATTCAGAAGGATGTATGTTGCAGTAGGTACTGGGAGATGAAGAACCTTGCACAGGATAGAGTAGCGTGGAGAGCTGCATCAAACCAGTCTCTGGACTGAAGATCACAGCAACAACCCTCTGTGTGAGGACAGTTTGTCTTTGCATCCTACTGGTGGGTACTAGGATTGGTATATGTGGTAGGAAATTTTGGGATTCAATCCGCAACCGCTGGTTTCCAAACCTTTCCGGACTTCTGTGTACCTCCTGTTGGTGGATACTGATACGGCTAGGTCGTATGGGAGGAAGTCCATTAGGTTGGAGGTGGCTAAAATTTAAAATTTCAGCTCAATTGCGCCATGTCCTTAAACACTTTGTGGGAAGGGTTGGACAGATGCGTGCCCGCAGGAATGAGGAGGAGGAGGAGGAAGGGTTTACGGTGTGATAGGTTAGTAACAACAACGAATACCACTTCCAGCTTTCCGCTGCAATACAGAGTTCACTGGACTGTGTTGACAAGCAGTAAACACCACACACTTAAATCACTTTCCATTCCATAGTAGTAGTTGTCACAGTTAGATGTCAGAGATCGCTGAAACACTTGTACATCCTGCTCGCTAATGTCTCAATATCCACTTGCAGCGCCCCGGGCCATAGAGTTACGCAGCGCTAGTTACCGCTGCGTACACACATCTCAGCGATCGTGCATGTCAGCAGCCGGACTCGGTCTGGCGGAAAGGATCCCACGGCTGTGGAGGGTGTCTAGGATGACCAGAGTGATTCTAATTCCGATGTTATCAATACTCCCAGTGCTAACACTTACTCATCGATATTGATTCTTCTCAAATATCCATGTAAAGATGGAAGAATGCTCACATCACACGCGACCATGAAGCTCCCCAACATATAGTGATTATTATTTCGCTATTCACTTGCCCAGTGTGCGACAAGGTTGTACCCAGTCTGACTGGTTTGGAGATTCTGCAATGCCCCATGCCTTAGGCCACAAATATCCATTCATTCTGGTCACCAGTTACCCCTGCCACACGCTCGCATGCCATGCAAAGTCGTCCTAGGAAACTAGCCACATATTTATCAGTGTAATTACAATTTAATATTGCAATAGAAGCACCAATCTGGTGACATTAAACAATGAGCGAGGTATCGGAAATACCTCCTCCTGACGACTGTACCTCAGGAAATAACGATATCTATACCGTTCTAATGACTGCACATAATTTTCCTCGTAAAATCTTTCATCTCTCTTACAGCTATCGATGTCTTGAAATCGCTATTTTCCGCGTCAAATCTATACCTTCCTTATGACCGGACATGGTCATTTTATTTGCACATGCCGTAACACTGACCACAGTATTGTACTGAATTGTATGGAACTGGGGACCTAGAAACGACAGAGAGCCTTCGTCCCCGCCGCAGCCCGCAGTAGTACACAACCCCACAACAGGCTACAGCAGTCCACTCACCACACCGCCGCCCCACACCGAAACCAGGGTTAGTGGGTGGTTCGGTCCCCAGTAGACCCCCCTGGGAACGTCTCATACCAGACGAGTGTAACCCCATTGTTTGCGTGGTAGAGTAATTATGGTGTACATGTACGTGGAGAAATGTTTGGGACTAATTTTCAAGCGCCAAGCAAAAGGGTAGGTTATGTTACCGCAATATCCGCTCCATATCCACTTAACACATTGCAGGAGCAACATTCTGAGACGGATCTGTTACAGCTGGCAAAAATAAGTTTGTTACGAACAAAAGGAATCTGTTTTAACATGTGCGAGAACACAGAAAAATAGCGCAATTGCGGTAGGTGTTGGCAGCTGTACGACATTTACAAGCTATTTTAAAATATGTAGTGAGAAGTGATGTCATCATCACATCAGCAGAATTGACATAAAAACGGTGCAAATTGGTGAAGTTACGAAAACTGATGGAAAATAAACATAAATTAAGGGAAAATACGCCAAAATTGGGGAAACGGAGGGAGAATGAGGAAGTACTTATATGCCTAACTGGTGCAGGAAAATTCTTGTACATGGGAATAAGCATGTGACAGCAAGAGGAATACGAGAAAAAGCTGACGTGGAAGCACTGGGAACCTGGGAAATAGTCATTTTTCGTGGACAGCGATAAGACGGCTGCTGCCGGAAAAGATTGTTTAACGTGGATGACCACCAAACGTAGAGTAATAAATTTATATATGTCGGATCACAAGCCCAGGTGTGACCCCAAAGTTACCGTCGACCGCTTTATAGATTTTTTATAAAGTATACTTAGATAGAAAGCTTTGTATTACCAATTTGTGGACTGCAATATACAACTACAGAAAGGATCACGTGTTTGACCCTGTGCAAGACTGTTTAAGTGTTTTAAACTCTAAGAAGCAGTATTTACAATGTGCTTCTTTTTACTCTCTACAAATCACAACCATGCAGTGTAAGTTAAAAACTACCTTATGGAACAGTTCCTGCATGGTTTCTAACAACATTTCACTGTATATTGAGGTAATAGGGATGCATACAAGTTGACTGCTGTCTTTGATGCTTTCCTGGAAAAGAAAACCATCTGCCTCTAAACTGACATGGTTCTGCATTCAAGTATGATAGAAAGTACATGGAGTAATCGGTTGAGATGGGTTGTAATGAGGTATGTTTTAATGGTAGACTTATGATACATTCTGTAGAGAGGGAGATATAGCGGCAGCTCATTTATCACACAATTAACTATTTTTCCAATTGTTCTCTCGGGGTGTATCAGTTTTTGGCTTAACATGCATTCGACTCGTATACAACTGCGTGTTTTGTGAGTGACTTAGAGCGCTAACTACCTGCGATCGTTAACAACAAACTTGTCCATACCACAGACAGCAGAGGACTTCCAATGCATTTGTGATGAATCATGTCCTCCAAACCGATGGAGAACCTATTTCGATACCCTTCTCTAGACGAGAAGATGTATATGAAGTACTCCATTCCACTGCCACATCTCAGATATAAACAGAGTCTTCATTTTCATAACTCCAGTGATCCTAAGTCAGTGGCAGGAATTTGTGAGGTACTGCAATCACTGCGTACACATTTACTTGGAGATGTTGTGTATGTGCGGAAGATACTTTGCTCTGTTCACTAGTTTAGTGCAGTATGGCGTGTAATTTCACATGTCAAACACCACTTTAGGCATTCGTCTATTTCCTCATAAGATGTAGTAGTGTCAAGCATCTCCCATTTCTAACAATGATTTTATAGGACCGATGGCAGCATAGTACAATTTCTGAACCGTAATCGGATGTGAACAGTGAGTACTACACACCTCCAGAAACTATACAGTACCATGTGCCACAAAGAATCTATTTTTTTTCCTTTGGTGTAGAAGGTAGCAGTTTTATCATTTACATTTCCTCGCCATAGTGAGTGGGATGGAAGCAGAGGAAAAAAATTTCCTGCATTGGGGTATTAACAGTGACATCCCATGCTACTAATATATCAGAAACCACACTGCTTTAACTTTGTAGCATGTCTACGTGCAGAATTGTGTAGCCTTAGGAAAGTGTCTTTATGTTCAACAATCATTTCTCTCTTTCCACCATCTTCCTGGTATCAAATCCAAACACTAAAACAATACTACGCATCTGATAGTACATGTTATTTACGTAAAATTTTTCAAACTCCTTCTGTCTGGAGCTCCATCATGCATAAAGCATTCATTTATTCTTCTTCTTCCTCTTAATCATCTGTTATATCATCACTACACTCTAAAATGTATCAAGTTCGTACCTGCTGTACACCAATAAACGGGCGAACCTCCTCAGCATGCATGCATGCATCCATGTATGATCGTGTATAGTTGGGTGAGTGACATGAGTAAGATTGGTGCAGAATAGTCTTCATGGGACGATAGTTACGGTATTGGAATGAGAACACCGGTCTATATCACAGGCTTCGGTTGGTTGTGCAAGTTTGGAATGTGTGTGATTCTCTTTCCGAAAACATAATATCAAAGCCCAATGATTAACTGCAACTTAACTCGTTCTGTTCCTTCAGGAGACATCGTATGTGGCGTGTATAGTGCCCTCCTACGTCTGGTTAGTTCCAGATTAAATTGGAGACAATGTTACAGGGAGGGTTAACTGAACACAGAGGAACAGTTAAAAGATGCATAGAGAGACCATCTAGAGTTTTGCTCAGGTTCCACAAATGAGAGAATATTTTGACTTTCCTATCCACATAGGGAAAGATGGATAATTGTAATAAAATCTTAACGAATTTATAAAGATTTTCGGCTAAGAAACGTAGTTTTTACACCTCCTCTCTTCTTGCTGGCTATTTCCTGCGTTAATAAATAGTATTTGTGATAAGTGATGTAGGCAGTGTAACTGGGTTCGCAATACATCCACATTTATATGAGCATCGCAAATTGACATTGCTGTCAATAAGAAACACCGCCTCTGTCTTTTACTTCAATAATCCTGTGTGTTGTGGGAGCCCCAAAACTTACACCAGTGATGGATCGAAAAGTGTTAATGCAGTTATAGCACTTGATGCAGACATCAAATTCGTGGTGGGAAAACAAAACGTAAAGTGGTGTACAAAGCTGTAGTCATATGCAGTCCTATACTTCTTGTATGCGTTACAGCAGAAAAAGAATGTATCAAACTGTTTATTAAAGAACAACACAGGGACCATGTCTTGTGACTGATAGACTGTGGGATATGATCCTCCTACAATACAGACGGCAGAACTTTACACAGAAGTGTGCAAATGACTTCGATCACTGGCCACCTGCTCCAGTGGACCAATACGTGTATATTTAATAGGATCACCATATATGGTTCGATGTCAGCATGGAGACATTACTTTTTTTCGATATATCGGAAGAGAGTAATGCAGTAATATCTTATCGAGTTCTCTAGCAAATGATGTTAGCGAAATATTTATATTGCGTAGTTTTACTCCGCTGGATATTATGAAAAAAGCGAGGAGAGAGAAAGAGAAAGAGGGAGACAGTGCTGTCAATGAAGTCTCTGACACCATTAAATTGTTGTATTTCTAATGTGGTAATCACAGGAATATGATAAAGGGGATCAGGACATCTACAGAGTGATATTCTAGGTGTTATGATTTTTAATTTCCTTGTGCCACCCATGTATACTCTGCATGGTTGTCAGTTTCCTCCTGTATGCTAGTGTGCTACTTTTCTCGTTGTGATAGCTCTCTACCTAGGCCTTGATGGGTGAAAGATTAGACAGCATTCTAACTGATGAAACGGTGCTGTTGGAAAGTGATAGGATTTCGAGGGAATTATCAGGGCTCTGTGCTTAGCAAGGGACATCTCTTATTCATGGGTATCATGTATATTAAAATGCTGTATGTCGAAGGCTGGAAGTTTCGTGAGAATACGGCAGGTAAGTGGAGTTGAAAGGTGAGCACAACGTTTCTTCTAAGTGTCGTGCGTACACATATTACAACCTCTCACGTACGTCTCACAAAGTGACTGCAGTGAGAAAATTGGAATCCATTACTAAGATTTTTACCGCGAGACAGTCACCAGTAGAGGTTCCATCTTTTCTCTGTAAATGGGAGGCAACATCTTTTCGTAAGTTTGTGTGACTACAGAATGGATGGAATGACACCTTAATAGGTAGACTAAATTTGCGTTTACATCTATATGCATACTTTGCAAGCCATCGTACGGTGTGTGGCGGAGTGTACCCTGTACCACTACTAGTCGTTCCTATTCCACTCGCAAACACAAGAAGGGAGAAAGACTGCCTATATGGTTCCTTAAGAGCTAATTTCTCTTATCTTATATGCGTTGTCATTATGTGAAATGTATGTTGGCTGCGGTATATTCCTTCTGCGGTCAGCTTCAAATGTTGGTTCTCAATGGTGTTCCTAAAAAAGAATGTCGTATTCCCTCCAGGGACTCCCATTAGTGCTACCTGGCGAGCATAACCCGACAGCTGGAAATAAATTACAAACTGTGCAAAGTGACTCTAAAGTTCAGTTTAATTAATTAGTCTATCGATTTGATATCAGTGACGTGCCAAAGGACATGTGGAGACGAGGACTAGAGTACCACTGATATGATTCGGGAGTTGGAGTGGAAATCAGACGTTTTTTCGTCGCAGCGAAATTTTTCAACGAAATTTCAATCTCCCACCTACATTGGGAGAGATAACCATCGTAATAAAATCATCTACATTGAAACACCAAGGAAATTGGTATAGGCATGCATCCTGAAATACAGAGATATGTGAACAGGCAGAATACAACGTTGCAGTCGGCAACGCCTATACAAGACAACAATCGTCTGGCGCAGTTGTTAGATCGGTTACTGCTGCTACAAAAGCAGGTTACCAAGATTTACGTGAGTTTGAATGTGGTGCTATTGTCGGCGCACGAGTGATGGGACAGCATTTCCGAGGTAGTGATGAAGTGGGGATTTTCCCTTACAACCATTTCACTGGTGTACCGTGGATATCAGGAATACGCTAAAACATCAAATCTCCGACACTGCTGCGGCCGGAAAAAGATCCTACAAGAACAGGACCAGCAACGACTGAAGAGAACCGTTCAACGTGACAGAAGTGTAACCTTTCCGCATATTGCTGCAGATTTCAATGCTGGACCTTCAGCAATTATCAGTGTGTGAAACATTCAATGATACATCATTGACATGGGCTTTCGGAGCTGAAGGCCCACTCTTGTACCCTTTATGACTGGACAACATAAAGCTTTACATTTCGCCTGAGCCCATCAATACCGACATTGAACTGTTAATGACTGGAAACATGTTGCCTGGTCGGACGAGTCTCGTTTCAAATTGTTTCGAGTGGATGGACATGTACGGGTATGGAGACAACCTCGCGAAACCATAGACCCTGCATGTGAGCAGTGGACTGTTCAAGCTTGTAGAAGCTCTTTAATGGTGTGGGGCGTGTGCAGTTGGAGTGATATGGCACCCCTTGTACATCTAGATACGATTCTAACAGGTGACACGTACATAAACTTCCTGTCTGATTACCTGTGTCCATTCATGTCCATTGTGCATTCCGACAGACTTGGGCAATTCCAGCAAAACAATGCGGACAGAGTGACTACCGGAACACTCTTCTGACTTTAAACATATCCGCTGGCCACCAAACTCCCCAGACGTGAACATTATGAGCATATCTGGGATGCCTTGCAATGTGCTGTTCAGAAGAGATCTTAACCCCCTTGTACTGATTTATGGATAGCCCTGCAGGATTCATGCTGTCAGTTCCCTCCATCATTACTTCAGACATTAGTCGAGTCCATGCCATGTCGTGTTTGGGCACTTCTGCGTGCTCTCGGTGGCCCTGCACAATATTAGGCAGGTGTACCAGTTTGTTTGATCTTCGGTTATAATTTGATACGTAGTAAAACCTGATATTTACAACTTCTCTATGCTGTTACCTTAATTTCGTATGAGATGAAGAATTTGATTACTTTGAGAAAGTTTGAATGTGAGGAAGCATCCTGTGGCAGAGGTAGATCTTAGCAGTCTGTCATGTTCCAAAAATGAGTTTAATATTCTATTGCTGTGGTGGAGATTGCAACAGATATTAAGCTGTTTAGAACAGATTTTTTTTTACCTGATAAGATAATACGTAGAGTAAATATGGCTTATGCCGTGTTGTTTCAGGATTTTCGCAAGTTACGATACTTCAGCAACGTGAAGACAAGTGTAAGCCCCGATTTCTTCTGTCTTCGAAAATAACTCGTACAACGGAGAGAAATCTACATTTTGCGCGAGAAATTCGAGGTTTTAGTCAACAACACCGCTGTCTCAGATTGGGTAAAGTGAATTTTTTAAACTGGGGAGAGACTAAGTCGGTGCAGAGTTGCAATTAGAGCTACACATCCAAGCCATTCTGCTTGTCTCTCAATGTGCCACAGCTGGCAGCAGGTGTGGGCAGAAGGCTTCGGTCGTCGGGAAGTCCTGGTTAGCTGCAAATAATGCAATGAGTGTCAGCTCTTGCCCACGGCAGCGATGACAAGTCCTGGCGGAGGCTTTCTCTTGATGACTGACTAGCAAAGTGACTAGTATGCTAGGTGAGTGGCGACAGAAGTCAACGTGTGTATTG
Source organism: Schistocerca piceifrons (assembly GCF_021461385.2). Taxonomy (NCBI): domain Eukaryota; kingdom Metazoa; phylum Arthropoda; class Insecta; order Orthoptera; family Acrididae; genus Schistocerca; species Schistocerca piceifrons. The sequence goes on from NC_060141.1 coordinate 153,460,964, forward strand.
CATAAGAAGATTCAATATGATGTGTGTTTGCACTTAACGATTATTCACCCCATGTAAACTGATCAGTTGACTGCTTGATGACAATCTCGCCAACCTCTGAGTATTCACTAGGACTAGCGTGTGGATTCTGGGGGTAATGCGCGCAGCTGCCAATGTATGTGCGGGTTTCTCCTGACCAGTGCCCGAGAGACGATGCGAAGTCCCTGTCGGTGGCACACCTGCAGCTCCCAGCAGTCTGCAGATGGTACACTCTTCAAGTGTGTGTGATTAGTAGGGTTTTCTCACCAGATATGTATAGTGGAAATGTTGTGGTAGAGGGGGGTGCTTGTTTTCTGAAACATTGGTGCATACAAGACCTCAGATATATTTAGCACTATGATCTCTTTGTGGTGGGAATTTAATTACTTGACTTACATAATGTTTGTGTGTGATACTCAAACGTTCAAAATAGATTTTTGTTACAAAGAAGGATCGTCGTAAGATGCGAGCAGGTATTTTAAGTGATCTGTTTCACCCCTGTAAATCGTTAAAAAATTAATTTGCTATGGTAATGCAAATGGACTATTTCCCTCTATTTTTAAATTCTAAATTACATCAGCTCTCCCTTCGTCTCAGTATTCTGAAAAGAGACGAAAGCCTCCTCCTGCATTGTTGGAAACACGGATTCACACACAGCAACAGAAAGTAACCACTTCAGAGAGACAGCGACAGGAAGTGAGTCTGGAATTTCCCGATCAACTCAATGCGGCCACTTGATGCTTTGCTCAGTGTTGCGAGATCAGAGGAGGGTGACATACGGTCCGTGGTCAGTAATATTTAGTATCATAATCTGTATTTAGCACATAGGTGGTTTTTGAACTGCATGGAGGAACCTAGAGGCCAGACACACGTGTGGAAGACCCCAACATGGGGCTACTATACCACACTTTATTCCATTCCTCGGTGCTTGTAGTTATTATGTCAGCGGAAGTGGAGGTGCAGAGATGAGCTCTACCCAAGTGGGGGAGCCGTTCTCTTACAAAGTGATTAAATACAGAATATGCATTAATATATTATGGACACTGATTTGAATTTTGTGTTGTGATTTCTCTACAGCATAGACTAGAACTTCTTTTTCTCGCCCATTTTTTCCGGGAGGGCTGGGGAGGCAGGGGGCGAAGGGTCTGGGGAGGGGGGGGGGATGGAATGTCCCCTTGTGATGGCGTTGTGCACTAGCTCAGTCGATCCCTGCATATCATACACGAAAATTTTCAAATAAGACAACACTTACAATCTGGAGCAGTGGAATTATGTGTTTAGGGCATGCATTTGTTGGATGTGAGCTTTTCCCGCAAGATAAAAAGATTCAACCCATGAACAATGAATTTTATTAATAAATAATATATCTTCTGATATGTAATTGAATTTCAGGTCATGAGATCCTTCCTCTCTGGCAGAGAATGAGTCCTTTTCCCACCAGTTTCAAGATGGGGGAGGGGAGGGGAGTGGGTATGAGAGAGGAGGGATGGGGGATTTCCCAGAGAGGGACTAGTTAATTAATTGATCGAGTTAATTAATTAGTCAAATAATTTGATGTAAAAAATAGGTTAAGGGAGGGGTTACATAAAAATCATGAAGCAGAACAATAGGTTAAGGTCATAAGTCAATCATCTGTCACAATTTAATTAATTTGCATAGTAATCTGATATCAAAAGTGCTGTAGACCACAGTTTGATCCTCTACTTGTAACCATTCCACGAAGATCACGAAAAACCCCCTTTAACATGTACAGGGTGATTATAATTAAAGGTAAACTTTCAAAACGCTGTAGAAATAACACCACTGGTCAGAATAACGACAAATTGCAACGGAATATGATCAGAGAAGGGGGAAAACTTATGGCAGAAGAAAAAAAACAGTGTGAGAATTGATAAATAGGTGGCGCTGTATGTGTCACAATACGTAGATGAGAACACCTGTCATGCGCAGGACCCATTGAAGTTGTATAAATAACGCCGGGTACAAGGCTTCTCCTCCTTTCGCGTCTGCCACGTTAGCCATGACCGTTTCAATGCAGGATCGCGCTCTGCTTGTAAAGCTGAATTACAACAATGATGACTGTGCACATGTCGCTCTGCAGAAGTTCCGGACACTGAAGGGTTTGAAAAAAGGCGTTGGTTCGATGACTGCTGGGGGTCTGGAGAAAATGATTTGGAAATTCGAAAAGACGGGTTCTTTTGGTGTGCAACCTGGTAGAGAGAGGAAACTAATTGATTCGACGTCAGTGGAAGTACTGACCACAGTAGTGCAGGAGGAGACGAGTGGTGGTGTGTAAATGTGTAGTGCACGGAGAATTGCCCGAACATTGGACATATCCGCGAGCACGGTACATGAAATCCTACGAAACATCCTTCTTTACACATGTGCACGGCTTGCTTCCTGTTGACATGCCTGCAAGAGAGACCTTTTCTTCAGAATTTCTTGCTCGCATGGAAGTGGACAATGATTGGCCGTGGAAGATTTTGTGGACAGACGAAGCCCACTTCCATCTGACAGGATATGTCAACACATAGAATTGTCGAATATGGGCAACGGAAAATCCACTCACAAATCAACCAGTACTAAGCCGTGCGTGGCTCGTGTTCCAGCCATCATGTATTTTACACCCTGTTTTTAACGTACTTCCACCTCACTACGTTAATTTAAATTACTACCGTCACTGAGTTGCTGCTTTGCCTGTCCGTGAGCGGCGTTAGCAGCGCATATCAATATATCCCCTCTCGTAATATCTTTGATCGACTCCTATTACTTCCCGGTCGTTGTCTGTTGTAACCAGTTCTGGTCGCGTCTTCCGATTTGTTAGTCGGGGAGTTGCAATGCGGCACTAGTGCAGTCGGGTTGGAGCAGCAGTGAGGTCTGCGTCGACATGGCTTGCCCGACCATTGCCGCCACGCATCGCTTGAGCTGGGCCACGGTCTTGGTGGATCGTCAGTCGGTCGTCCTACCGGACGACGCGTTTTGGCTCGCCTATCGCTCATGTGTCGGCTGTGTGTGTGTGTGCGTCGTTTCCTGATTTGTCTTCGTGCGTGCTTAGTTATTGTTGGGTATCGTTCAGGTCTTCGTGCAAGTGTTTGTCAGTTTGTGTTTGTAGTTGGCGTTATTTCCACTGACCACTATTTTAGATGTTGTCGGCATTCTGAGGGAGTCGGTCGTTTGCTGTGGACCAGGGAAGTTATCTCCGTGCAGTGCAGTCGACTGGGTCCGCTGGCGGTCCCTGTGCAATTTCGGAGCGTGTGTGCAGCTGTCCGATCGCTACGAGCTTCGTGGTTCACCAGCCCAGGACGTCAAAGTTGAGTAGTGGTTTCAACTACCCAAGCCACGTCTATACATGCTGTGGTGGTTCGTTTCGGTGGTTTGCCTTTGGGGAGGTTTTCTTGTGGGCAACACCGACTGTTTCTATTGGCTGAAATTTAGCCACCATGCGGTGCAGTAAACTACTTTGTTTGGTTACAATTCGAGTGCATCAGCGGAATTTACTGCCTTGTGGCCGTTAGTGTTCTGGTTACCTGCTCTGGGCACTAACGTAATTTCCAGCAGCGTCCTTTCCTCACCTGTTGTCGCTGTCCAACATGGTGTGTAATTTTGACAGCTAATACGTACTTCATTGTGGATTATCACGCTTGTAAACTTTTGTGTTTGAGTTTTCATGCACTGCTTGATGGGAAGCAAGTCATTGTGTCGGGTGATCCGTGGCTGTCCCGACCTCCCTGGAGGCTTCCGAGTTCCGTTGTCTTATTGTCCTTCCCACCGGTGTTAAATTATCTGTTTTCAATTACTTAAAATGTAAGGCTTATGATTATATTTTCGTTTCTTTTTTAATTTTGCCAAATTAAATGAGGGCTTACAGCCTTGCAACTTTATTCCTAAAATTTTCTTTCAAGCTTAAACATTGCGGCCTTCTGCCTTTAAAATACTATGGTAATATATTTTAAAATTTTGAAACTTAATTGTGTTCTTCAGCCATTTGTATTGCACCTTGCATATGTTTGTTGTATCCACTTTGCCTTGAGGGATTCCACCTAGTTGTGATATATGTTTTTTTATTATTTTATTTGCTACTTTAATTGGATTTTTATCTTGTTGATTTCTTAAGATTTCTTGTTTGGAGGCCTTCAGCCGTGATAGATATGTATTTGGTACAGATTCGGCTATGTGCTGATTTGGTTGTAAATGTGTTATTAAACTACAATAAACTACAATTAGAAGGTGAAACTGACCCCAACCTTATTTGGCCCTTTCCACAATCCTAATTACCTGTTCTGCCCAGTTGGTTTAGCGGGCGTATGAAGTACCACTTCGTCCTGAAAAGGTCACTTGTGATGCGGGTTTACTGCATCATTTATCATAGGGCCATATTTCTTCAAAGAGACAGGTGCTTCCGGTCCTGTTGCCTGTACCGTCACTGGTAAGTGCTATGAGTGTCATTTTCGCAACCACGTTATTCCAGCTCTCCAACATCGTGGATGTGTGGATGGCATCGTTTTTACGCAAGAAGGCGCACCTCTGCACATTGAAAATCCAGTTAAACAGCTGCTGAAGCGCCATTTCGGAAATGCTAGAATTATCGGCCGTCATTTCCCTACAGCCTGGCCGTCACGATCACCTGATTATAGTCCGTGTGACTTCTGGCTGTGGGGATATCTGAAAGATGTGTTCATTGTTCCGATTGCAAAACTTAGCGGCATTGAAGGCATGCATTGCGCAACACATTCTGTACGTGACTCCGGAAACACTTCTATCAGTTGTGGAACATGCTGTTTCTCGTTTCAACTTGTTGCAGAAAACGGTTGACAGCAAATAACATGTTTTGCGCCAGTCACATGGAAATTAATAATCTGATTTGATTTTGATTCATGCCTTTTATGCCGTTTTTGGCCTCAGGATATTTAAAAACCGATTTTTCCCATCCGATGTGACATGACCTTGCCATAGTGGATGGCCTTATGTAACTAACTGTAGCACACCTGTACACTCTTGCACACTGAGTAGCACAGTTTCTTTAATGTCAAACGTACACCTTAGGCATTGTTGTATAATTCATTTGTCATTTGTAGTCGACCACTATTAAATTAGGATGGTTACAGCAACATTTTGTTACTATTTATTTTTCTTCTGGCATACGTTTTCCCCCTTCTCTGATAATATTCCGATGCATTTTGACGTCATTCTGATCAGTGGTGTTATTTCTACAGCGGTTTGAAAGTTTAACTTTAATTATAATCACCCTGTACACCACAAATAGACTCTATAAAACTTACATCAGCTAACAGCTCCTAGAAAGATAACTCTCTTACTGCATTTCGCTGGGACAGTCGCGACAAGGTGTCTGCTTCGCATGGTATCTGGAAGTTTTGTGCCCAAGCCCATGCACGACTAGTGAGTGAGTGATCCCAGCGCCCAAAGTGCCATCGGTGGGAACTACTGACTGGTGATCACACCACAAAGAGTAAAGTGGCCCATCCCCACTTGTACAGACAGTCGAAAGCAAATAAAATAATTAAATTTCGAAAATGCTTGCCATATATTGGTGTATTGTAAGCAAAGACGTTTGAGAACACAATCACCCTCTTCCATGTGTTGCCCATAACCCACGTGATCATGAAGCCAACAAAGTTCATACTAAGAAGCAGTTCGCTATTCATCCACCCACATGGCCCTCCGAGTGTCACCACCTGGACAGTCATGCGAACACAGACCACAAGTCAAAGCCCTTTGTTATTAGATACCTGGGAAACCACCTCTGCTCTCTGTCAAGTGGCTGCAAAGCCGCGGCTTCCGGTCGGCCGCTGGCCGAAGACACTGTGAGACGAACAGGTACTGCTGGGACATATAGTTCTAACTACAAGTCCACCCCCAACATAGCATCTCCCCCAGTAAAAAAAATCCATGTTACCCAGTCCGAGACAGGGATTTTGTTGACCATACACCTCGAATCTATCATTCTAAATGTAGATTCCTCCCTTTCATATGAGTTTCGTCGAAGACAGAAGAAACCAGAGCCTACAAGTGTTTTCACATCGCTAAAGTATCGTTACATTTCGTTGAAAACTTCTACAACAATATGGCATGGGCTATATTGCCTCCAAATACCCTCTCATCAGGTATAAAAATATATGTTTTTATCAGCTTAATATCTGATTTGTCCGCCATCACAGGAGTAGATATAAAATTCATTTTTGGATCATGACAGAATGCTAATAGCATGCTCTACCTCTGTCACAGGATATCTCCTCACTTTCGAACTCTCTTTAAGAAGCTAAATTCATCATCTCCAACCAAGTATCTTAAGGTAGCAGCACAGAGGAGGCGTAAATATCAGGTTTAGAATTTGTATCACTTTACAAATTCGGTAATATGTTGTTGTTGTTGTTGTCTTCAGTCCTGAGACTGGTTTGATGCAGCTCTCCATGCTACTCTATCCTGTGCAAGCTTTTTCACCTCCCAGTACCTACTGCAATCTACATCCTTCTGAATCTGCTTAGTGTATTCATCTCTTGGTCTCCCTCTACGATTTTTACCCTCCACGCTGCCCTCCAATACTAAATTGGTGATCCCTTGATGCCTCAGAACATGTCCTACCAACCGATCCCTTCTTCTGGTCAAGTTCTGCCACAAACTTCTCTCCTCCCCAATCCTATTCAATACTTCCTCATTAGTTATGTGATCTACCCATCGAATCTTCAGCATTCTTCTGTAGCACCACATTTCGAAAGCTTCTATTCTCTTCTTGCCCAAACTATTTATCGTCCATGTTTCACTTCCATACATGGCTATACTCCATACGAATACTTTCAGAAATGACTTCCTGACACTTAAATCGATACTGGATGTTAACAAATTTGTCTTCTTCAGAAACGCTTTCCTTGCCATTGCCAGCCTACATTTTATATCCTCTCTACTTCGACCATCATCAGTTATTTTGCTCCCCAAATAGCAAAACTCCTTTACTACTTTAAGTGCCTCATTTCCTAATCTAATTCCCTCAGCATCACCCGACTTAATTAGACTACATTCCATTATCCTTGTTTTGCTTTTGTTGATGTTCATCTTATATCCTCCTTTCAAGACACTGTCCATTCCATTCAACTGCTCTTCCAAGTCCTTTGCTGTCTCTGACAGAATTACAATGTCATCGGCGAACCTCAAAGTTTTTATTTCTTCTCCATGAATTTTAATACCTACCCCGAATTTTTCTTTTGTTTCCTTTACTGCTTGCTCAATATACAGATTGAACAACATCGGGGAGAGGCTACAACCCTGTCTTACTCCCTTCCCAACCACTGCTTCCCTTTCATGTCCCTCGACTCTTATAACTGCCATCTGGTTTCTGTACAAATTGTAAATAGCCTTTCGTTCCCTGTATTTTACCCCTGCCACCTTTAGAATTTGAAAGAGAGTATTCCAGTCAACATTGTCAAAAGCCTTCTCTAAGTCTACAAATGCTAGAAACGTAGGTTTGCCTTTCCTTAATCTTTCTTCTAAGATAAGTCGTAAGGTCAGTATTGCCTCACGTGTTCCAGTGTTTCTACGGAATCCAAACTGATCTTCCCCGAGGTTGGCTTCTACTAGTTTTTCCATTCGTCTGTAAAGAATTCGTGTTAGTATTTTGCAGCTGTGACTTACTAAGCTGATAGTTCGGTAATTTTCACATCTGTCAACACCTGCTTTCTTTGGGATTGGAATTATTATATTCTTCTTGAAGTCTGAGGGTATTTCGCCTGTTTCATACATCTTGCTCACCAGATGGTAGAGTTTTGTCAGGACTGGCTCTCCCACGGCCGTCAGTAGTTCCAATGGAATATTGTCTACTCCGGGGGCCTTGTTTCGACTCAGGTCTTTCAGTGCTCTGTCAAACTCTTCACGCAGTATCGTATCTCTCATTTCATCTTCATCTACATCCTCTTCCATTTCCATAATATTGTCCTCAAGTACATCGCCCTTGTATAGACCCTCTATATACTCCTTCCACCTTTCTGCTTTCCCTTCTTTGCTTAGAACTGGGTTTCCATCTGAGCTCTTGATATTCATACAAGTCGTTCTCTTATCTCCAAAGGTCTCTTTAATTTTCCTGTAGGCGGTATCTATCTTACCCCTAGTGAGATAGGCCTCTACAACCTTACATTTGTCCTCTAGCCATCCCTGTTTAGCCATTTTGCACTTCCTGTCGATCTCATTTTTGAGACGTTTGTATTCCTTTTTGCTTGTTTCACTTACTGCATTTTTATATTTTCTCCTTTCATCAATTAAATTCAATATTTCTTCTGTTACCCAAGGATTTCTACTAGCCCTCGTCTTTTTACCTACTTGATCCTCTGCTGCCTTCACTACTTCATCCCTCAAAGCTACCCATTCTTCTTCTACTGTATTTATTTCCCCCATTCCTGTCAATTGCTCCCTTATGCTCTCCCTGAATCTCTGTACAACCTCTGGTTCTTTTAGTTTATCCAGGTCCCATCTCCTTAAATTCCCACCTTTTTGCAGTTTCTTCAGTTTTAATCTACAGGTCATAACCAATAGATTGTGGTCAGAGTCCACATCTGCCCCTGGAAATGTCTTACAATTTAAAACCTGGTTCCTAAATCTCTGTCTTACCATTATATAATCTATCTGATACCTTTTAGTATCTCCAGGGTTCTTCCATGTATACAACCTTCTTTCATGATTCTTAAACCAAGTGTTAGTTATGATTATGTTGTGCTCTGTGGAAAATTCTACCAGGCGGCTTCCTCTTTCATTTCTGTCCCCCAATCCATATTCACCTACTATGTTTCCTTCTCTCCCTTTTCCTACACTCGAATTCCAGTCACCCATGACTATTAAATTTTCGTCTCCCTTCACAATCTGAATAATTTCTTTTATTTCATCATACATTTCTTCAATTTCTTCGTCATCTGCAGAGCTAGTTGGCATATAAACTTGTACTACTGTAGTAGGTGTGGGCTTCGTGTCTATCTTGGCCACAATAATGCGTTCACTATGCTGTTTGTAGTAGCTTACCCGCATTCCTATTTTCCTATTCATTATTAAACCTACTCCTGCATTACCCTTATTTGATTTTGTGATCATAACCCTGTAGTCACCTGACCAGAAGTCTTGTTCCTCCTGCCACCGAACTTCACTAATTCCCACTATATCTAACTTCAACCTATCCATTTCCCTTTTTAAATTTTCTAACCCTCCTGCCCGATTAAGGGATCTGACATTCCACGCTCCGATCCGTAGAACGCCAGTTTTCTTTCTCCTGATAACGACATCCTCTTGAGTAGTCCCCGCCCGGAGATCCGAATGGGGGACTATTTTACCTCCGGAATATTTTACCCAAGAGGACGCCATCATCATGTAATCATACAGTAATATAGTTTATTTTATTACGATGGTCATCTGTTCCAGTGTAGGTGGAAAATTGAAATTTCGTTAAAAAATCGCGCACCAAAAAAAAAAAAAAAAAAAAAGTCTGATTACCGCTCCAGCTCTCGAATTATATCCATGGTAGCCTCGACCTCGCTTCCGTCCACCCAGCGGCAATCATTGATTCAAATTGATTGACTAATTAATTAAACTGATCGTGAGAGCCACCTTGCGTGGTGAGCAGTCGGATTACACTTTCCAGGTAGCTGAAACGGGAATCCCTTGAGGAAAGACGATGTTCTTTTCTAGGAACACTAATGAGAACAGAAATCTGAGGCAGAAAAAAATGGTTCAAATGGCTCTGAGCACTATGGGACTTAACATCTGTGGTCATCAGTCCCCTAGAACTTAGAACTTAGAACTACTTAAACCTAACCAACCTAAGGACAACACACACATCCATGCCCGAGGCAGGATTCGAACTTGCGACCCTAACGGTCACGCGGTTCCAGACTGAAGCGCCTAGAACCGCACGGCCACACCGGCCGGCATTTGAGGCAGACTGCGGAAGTTTTCTACTGCCGTCAACATTCATTTCGCATAAGGACCACGAACGTACGACACGAGAAATAAGCGGTCATATATAATCATATAGATAGTCTTTTTCCCTTCGCTCTATTTACTAGCGGAACAGGAAAGGGAAATGACTAGTAGTGGTACAGGGTATCCTCCACTACATACCATACGATTGATTGAGAAGTATGCATATAGATGTAAATACACAAACTTTTAACTCACCTGATTTCGACGAGTTAGGGATGTCCCCCACAAAATTACAGACCCCTGCCAATTCTCTTGAAATCCTCTTACGTTCCAACAGCATTGTTCCATTAGTTGGAAGGATTCTAGTCATCCACCCGTCACTGATTAGGTAGAAAGCTATCACAACGAGAAAAATACCACACTAACATACAGGAAAAAATTCACAACCATGCAAATCATACGTGGATTGCATAAAGAAGGTCAGAAGCATAACACCTACAATTAATCGATATAGGATGACGGTCTATAAATATCACCCTGTACATATCCTGATCTCCTTTGTCGTATTCCTATGACTGCTACATTCGAAATACGACAGTGTGATGCGTCAGACTCTTCGATGACCTCACAGTGTCTCTCTCATAGTTATTTTTGTAGCATCCAGTGGAGTAAAACTACGATCTATAAAAACTTCGCTAACGTCATTTTGTACAGTACTTGATAAGATGTTATCATGTCTCTCCCTTCTGATATATCGAAAATAAATACCGTCTGCATGTTGACTTGTCAGTAATGGAAAAATGTTTGAAATAGTGACATATTTTGAGGAAATTGACATAAGCATAGCAGCGGTGTTTGACATGTGAAATAACACGAGAAGCTGCACTAACTCCGTGAACAAAACATAGTCTCTTCCACACAACATCTATCACGCAAATGTTTCCATGGGGATTGCAGTACCTCACAAACCATGGTCACTGACTTAAAATCGCTATAGTCATGAAACTGAAGATTCGATATATGCCGAAGATGCAGGGAAATGGAATACTTCGCATACACCTTCGTTTGTCTAGTGAATGCTGCCGAAATATGTTTCCGGTAGGTTTGGTGGTCGTGATTCATCATAGATGCGTTGTAAGTCCTGTGCTGACTGTGGCATGGGGAGGCTTTCTGTTAAAGAGTGCACTAGATATCGCTCTAAGACACGCACAGAATACTCAATAGTATATATGTCGAACACAGGTTACACCACACAACTCCAAGAGAACAATGGAAAAATTGTTAAATGTATGATAAGTGACATTCCACAACGACTCCCTCTCCCTAGAATGTACCATTAAATCCTACTTAGTTACAATTCCTCTCAACTGCACCTGCTTGCTATGATCCCTAGGAAAGCACCCAAGACAACAGTGAACTTGCTTTTACCCCTATTACCTTAGCAGACATACTGCATAGTCCTGTTAAAAAACATGCAGTAACTGTTGTGTAAGGTTGTTAGCTCACACCGCGTAGTTGTGATTGGTAGAGAGCACAAAGAAGCACATTGTAAATATTGTTTGTTAGAGTTTAAAACACTTTAACAGTCTTTCACAGGATCAAACACACAATCAATTTGGTAGCTGTAAATTGCAGCCACAAGCTGGTAGTAAAATGCTCTTTAGCTAAGGAGGACGTAAAGTCTATCGAAGTCTCATGTCTGATCACTGTATAAAAATCTGTAAGGTGGTTGCAGATACCTTTGGGTCACACCCTGGCTTGTGATCCGACATATAAATTTATTACTCTACATATGGTGGTCATCCACGCTCAGCGAGCTATTCTGGCCGTCTTACAGCTGTCCACGAGAAATTACTGTTTGCTTGGTTCCCAGTACTTCCATTTCTACTTTTTCTCATGTTCCTCTTGCTGTCAGACACTCGTTTCCAAGTACAAGGATTTTCCTGTACCAAGCAGACGTGGGAGTACTCTCTCTTTCTCCCTCAATTTTCCTACATTTTGTCATATTCTCCCTCAATTTATATGTATTTTCCATCAATTTTCTAATTTTATCGACTTCATGTCACTTCTTTTCATGTGATCATGACCTCACTTCCATCCACGTTTTCTAAAATTGCTTGTAAATGCAGTACAGTTGTCAACATTGGCGCAACTGTGCTATTTTTGTGTCTGTATTGGTTTCTTGTAGGGAGACCCCTGGTACAGGGTACATTCATGACAGGGCCAGGATACAGCTCTGTCCAAGTAGGAGAGCCTTGCACAATTTGTTATTGACACTCACCTGAATTTCGTGTCGTGAGATCCTTCCTCTCTAACACAGACTGACACTTTTCCCCATCAATTTCCAATTGGAGGAGGGGAGGGGTGAAGTGAGGGAGGGAGGGGACAGCAGGAGGATTTCCCAGAAAGGGGAAAAGTAGCCCAGAGCTGACCAAGTAACTCTTTTCCCAGAGATATTAAAGAGGAGGAGAGGCAGAGAGATGGGGTGAGTGGTTTCTCAGAAGGACAGATTATCCTAGGGCATCATAAATCTATTAACATGACAGCAGGTATCCCCAGCTTGCCACAAACCACTTAGCAGAACGATATGTTAAGGAGAGGGGGAGAGGTGGTTTAATTCATCAGTTTAATTAATTAACATATGAGTTTGATATGAAAAAGTGTCCCAGGACCTGCTTTGTCCTACTGCTGGTGGGATTCAGAATGTGAAGCACTCCACAAGAAGGGAGACGTTAAGAAAATACAACAATGTTCCTAACGACATAACCTTTCATGCCTTTAACAAAAGCACAAGGTGCAGTCAACAATAGTGCAAAAAACGAAAATCGTGGCAAAACTTCTGCACTGCAGTCTGCAAAGAAACACTGTTAACCAGGATCTGGCACAATATATGGAAAAATAAAAGTCGGTATGACAATGGACATCCACATATCTCCACCAACCAATGATCTTTCATAATCGTCCTTGTGAACCTGACTTAATGGACAAGGAAGATGAGGCGGAATATGAAGAGGACAACAGTGTCATTGAACACCCCTTTTCATGGAAAGGACTCCAAATTGCGCTCTCCCAAGCGAAGAGTATACTGCGCCTAGTTGGGATTACGTTGACCACCATCCCTACAGAAAGAGAAACTTCTGCTGCTTAAAATTTGCAATAGCGTATGGACACAAAATCTCAAAATTGTGTCGCTGAAAGCATCTTGTGTCGTCCCTTCCACAAATCGAGGAAAAAAATATGATAAATGAGAGTCGTACTGACCTACCACCTTATTAATGTGTTGTGCGAAAATAGTGGAAAGGGTGGTTAGAATATTGTTGTGAAAACAAGAAAACAGTAAAGGGTAAACAACTTCAGTTTCGAAAAGGAAAAGAGATATGTGGAAGCCCTGTATGGTCAGTTACTGACATACAGCTAAATTTCTCTCGGAATAATAATATGACAGTTGCATTCATAGAGTTGACGAAAGCATATTAATACGTCGTCTTGTCAGTCTTAGGGAAAAAATTGGAAAATCAACAGATTCCAAAACCACTCATGTGTGACATTATTAGCTTTCTGAGCAATAGGAAAGTAATCACTTTGAAACACAGAACTACACTGGCATCCAGAGAAACTAGCAGAGGAACACAGTATTCCGAGGAGGGATCAGAACGATCATCTGCGGGTTTGGAGACATTGGCTCGCACACAATGAGGAAGCGACTCTGAAACTTCCTGATAGACAGAATGCCGCCACCTGATGCTTTATTCGAAGCTGCCAGATCAAAGGGTGCTGATATGTGATCAGTGGTCTGTGGTTTTTAGTGTCATGATTTGTAATTATGATATTGGACGGTTTTTGACTTCTATAGCATCACCCAGACAACAGACACATGTGTGGCTGAATTCAAATGGGGGCTAATATAGTGCACTTCATACCATTGATTGGTGCTTACAGTTATACTTAATGAGAAGTGGTGGCAGACGTGAACTCTAGCCAAAAATGGGAGCCCTGTCATTTGCATACTGATTAAATAAAGGATATGCGTCAATATACTATTGACACTGCTTTGAATTTCGTGTCATGAGATCCTCCCTCTCTGGCACAGACTGAGTCTTCTTCCCACCAGTTTCCAGATGAGGTGGGGAGGAGTGAAGTCGTGAGGAGATGGGAGGTCTGGGGGAATTCCCAGGGGGAAAACTGGCCCGAAACTGAACAAGTGTCCCTATTCACAGAGGGTTGGTGGACAAGAAGGGAGAGAGGGTTGGGGTGAGGAGTTTCTTGGACAGATTATCCCATGGGGTCATAAATCAATTAGCGTAACAGTAGGTGTCCCCAAGGACTCACAAAGCTCTTAGTGAAACAGTAGGTTAAGGGGAGATGGAGTCAGAGAGGTGGTTTAACCCTTTGTTGCCTGACGGTACTTAAAAGTACCAGTAAGTTTTGACTCTCATTATTTTCTCGTGGTGCAGTTTCGTGATCTGAGAGCCTGTCGGTACGTAACAGTAACTCTGCTCTACTGTTTCATAGATGTCATTGTGCAATACATAGATCTCTCTGGCGGTCAGAGCTTGAAATTGTTTTTCGCGCGCTGCTGTGAAAACAGAAGATTGTATGTGCTTGTTTCCATGGCGTTGCCTGAATTTGCGCGTAATTTATTGAAACTTCCGTTGAGTTTTCCATTGTACGTACTTACCTTCTTTGATTTTTTATAATAGTTTGAAGCATTACGTTACAAGTGAATGAGATAAAGTGGAAAATATAAGGCGGACTTATTAGTACCGTCTGGTTGTGCGAACACTTTATTGTAGCAACAATGCGTTACCTCTCACTAGTTGTTCTGCCCACTTTTTCTCACACAGAAATCCGTAAATACATTTGCCTGTGGAACAATTAGAGCAAACAGGAAAGGTTTGCCAGGGAATTTACCTAAAGAAAAATGTCTAAATCAAATCACAGGGAGTCATCTTTAGACCCAACAGTATTTCAATGGAAGGAAAATAAAGTAGTGTATTTTGCGACAGATTACGCTCAACTTATGGTCTTGACAAGCGATCAAAGAAACGGTGGCACCGTCTCTTCTGGGGAGCAATAGAAATTGCTTTTGTCAATGCTTACGTCATTTTCAGTGATCTACATGGGGCACTGCCACTGCTGGAGTTCAGGCGTGCTGTGGCACTAGGGCTAATGCATGAACAGCAAGTGCCAAATCTCAAAAAGAGAAACTCTGGTAAAGATGAAATAACTCTCCCAAAGAGAAGGAAGGATAACTTTTCTGTTCCGAAGGATGTACGTCTTGGCAACCGAGGAAACCATTTTGTAGTGTTCAGTTGTAAAAGAGGATGATGCGAAACGTGTGCGAAAAATAAAATTCAGTCGAGACCACATTCACAACGTAGTACATGTAAAGTGTATTTGTGCTGCAATGAGAAAAAGAACTGTTTCCCACAATTTCATGAGGTATCACTAAATATGTGATATGTATATACTGTCAAAAATGTATAGCTAAGTTACTATGTATTGTGAAGTTGCTCTAGAATAAATTTATGCGAAATTTTAAAAAAATCAGAAATATATTTCTGTTAATTAATTTTCTAATGTAAAAATATTTAATATTTATGTGGAATAAAGTACAAGTTATAAAAATTGGAACATTTTTCTGCGCATGTTGTGATTCTGTCCATGGAGTCTGACGGTACTTATGAGAGAAAAAAGTTGTGAAAAATAAAATGAAATTTTACAAAAAATCCTACCGTCATTTGAGGCCACAATAGCATAAATTCTGCAAAGAATATGTTAAAAAGTAAATTTTTTCTTATGTCAGGAAACAAAGGGTTTTGATCAGTTTAATTAATAAGTATATCAATTCTACCTCTGGTGTATAACTTTTACATCAGGGGTGTCTAAGGACCCACTCTGCCCTACTACTCACGCTAGGCCAAGAGTAGTCGGCTTATGTCCTTTTTGGAGACTTCCAGTGCTTCATTGATAAATGCTACCAATACCCCATAGTCTCGTTTGGGATTCACAGTTTCGATGATCGATTCAGTCTGTCTTCCACTGGTGTTTTTTGTAGCTTTGTTTGTGTTTCTTTTTTGACCGACTGCATGTTTCACAGTCTTCCTAGGTTATACATTAAGTATGACTTGTATTGGCAAGCTATCCAAACCTAAATTATCCTGTATCTCCTCCCATATCGTTCTACTGGACAGTGCATGGGATATTGTGCTCAAGTCCACTGGCACTAGAGCTTCATTATGTTGGACTATTCACGTGGGTGAACCATCGTGGAGTACCACAGGGTTCACCAATTCTAATAAATCCAGTAGCGTTTTTTCCCACTTCGTTGGCATTTCAGCAGCCCCACAGTACGTGATGGCCGTTAAATTCACCTAGCAGCAGAAATGGTTTCCCGAGTGAGATGATGATTGTTGTTAACTGCTGTTTGGAAACTCTGTCGTTAGGTGCTTTGAATGCTGAGATCAAATTCAGATGTAGATCCTTGATCCACAGGTAGATGTCCACCATTTGCAATGGATCGTGCTGGAAGCCAGTACTGACAACGAAAAAGTGGATATCTTGTCTTACTTACAACGCTTCAGTGCCGTAGTCATCATCTCTGTCTTCTCTGATCACAACAGCTGGGAGTACAAACGGTTCGTTCGGTTTTAATCATGTTTCAGTGATGACACTGATGTCTATGTTAGTTTCTAGCAGATAATGAAGAAGTCTGTTTTTGTTTGTCTTGAGCGATCCTGCACCCCATTGCACGATTTTACAGGGCATTTTGAGGTATAAGGAGAGAGGTCAACGTATTGTGGATTGACATACGGATCGAATCTGTATGCAATACTGGAATGGACCCATTGGTAGCCTGCTGATAAGTCTTAATTGTGCTTCCAATTTTGTCAGAAAGGTAGTTCTCAACATCATTCTGCTGGTTGAGAGTGTGAAATTATGGTGGGTAGTGGTTGAGACCCATTGGATCAAGAGGAAGACAGAGTTCTGGTTGGTACAATTGGTCATACATGACTATGCTTGTGTGGGGTCCTCTATGTTCCACAGAATTTATGCGTTGCTGGTGGGGCAATTGCGCATGCTGTGTTAGAAGAGGGGACGGTGGTATCGGCAGTGCATGCAATGGATCCAACGTGTCAGCATTGTTTTCGTGACATGAGTTGGTTACTACAGGCCGTAGGTGGCGGTGCTGATAGTTGCATTGAATCGTAGTTGAATCGGGAGGCGGGTGGAACATGCCTGTGTTTCTGCTTCCAACAAATAAGATAAAAAGCCCTTTGTCAGTAGCTGTGCAAAAGTTAGTAGTGCAACTTATATGTTGGTGGAAGATGGCTTCTTCTTGGGTGGCGTCGGGAAGTAACACTTCTCCATTTTGTTCCGTTGGTCGTCTTGTCCTTCCTCCTCTGTGCGGTCCTGTTGGCGTTCCTGCAGGGACTGCAGGTGTCTTACTGTGGTTGCATCGACAGTTGGGACATGTTAGTGTGTGACTGCGTTGTGGAACGCGATGATTGCGTCGCTAATCACTTCACTGATGGAGTGCATCAGTACCAATTGCGACTTTGTACGGCTGCTTTTGTCAAGTTTGTCCGGTAGCGGTGATCACCGGAACGAACTATCACTGCACACAGATCTGAGTTCTAGACGTCCTTATCAACGATGGAACGATATGAGATTTATGTTATTATTTCTTTGTTTGTTCGCAGATACATGTCTGCAGTCCCGTGGTACACACTCACATCTCCGCGAGCCAGCACCGTACACGTGGATTATTTATGGAAATTAAAACACTTTTTTTTAAAATATCAGTACATGGACATTCTAACTGTATAAGAAGGAGTGTGTGTTATGATGTCTTGGGAGCCCAAATTGAACGTGCGTGGGATGGGGTTTAGGTTTATGGAATTTCGGAAATTCTTCCGAAGACCATGGAGGAACTGAGTACCTGGGCCAGAGTAACTAAAGTGATTTCTGGAATTTTGGAAATTCTTACGAAGATCATGGAGGAACTGAGTACCTGGGCCAGAGTAACTAAAGTCACTGACAGTCGAGAATAGTTGAGATTGGAATAGTGCATAAGAACATTACCAAAAGGCAACAATTTTAGATTCATAACACTCAATTACAATATTTTCCATCAAATAAATAGCTGTAACCCACAAAACGTTATTAATTACGAGGGCTGTTACGAACGCCAGGCCTATGATAACAGCGGCCGCCTGCCATATCATGAACACTGATTACGTGTTGGTACAGGAAACTTCTAAAACAAAGAATGAGCGTACATGTAACACCAAACAATGATTTCACAAGCCCACAACCAGCCCCGAGTGCGGGATTGTAAAATAGTATGGCAAAATTTAAACTGAACCTCAAGGAACTTTAACAAGCCCATTACTAAAAGCAACCAGCACATTGACATATGAAAATCCAATAAGGCTAACAAAGCTCAGTGCTGTAAGGAGCAGGGCAAAACACTAAACAATCAAAGCACAGGCAATGAACGACGTTTTACAGACTTATAGCTGTTCACCCATATCAAGCAAAGCCCAGTTCTGTTCAGTCACACAGAATAATTTCCCATCATCTCAGCACGTTCCCTTATAGCACTAACTAAAGGCACTTGGCATTCATCGTATTCCACTTTTAGCCAGCCACAGATGTCGCCGCCCAGTACGTTTATTTTCAGCCAACAGCAACGAGCAACTTCCTTCACGCCGCCCGCTGCCTCTCGATGTAAGCCGTCACACGACGGCTTGATAACACATTACAGCGCTGCTCGACTGTTGTCTACCTCAAGTTTTAAAGTATACATCTGTACCATACCTGCAAACTCAGCGTCGAGGAAACATTGCAATCCACTCGGTGGTAAACCACCACACTCACTTGCCCGTCTGCAACTGTCCCCACCAATCCCCACTTGCCTCCTTTAAGCTTTGGCGCTGTACAGTCGTCACCTAGCGGCGATCGATACATCGCAGGCTATAGCAAGACTCTTTGCAGTCGACTAAAGACCGTCTCATAGACGACGGAAACGATTTGGTTCAAATGGCTCTGAGCACTATGCGACTTAACTGCTGAGGTCATCAGTCGCCTAGAACTTAGAACTAACCTAAGGATATCACACACATCCATGCCCGAGACAGGATTCGAACCTGCGACCGGAGCGGTCGCTCGGCTGCAGACTGTAGCGCCTAGAACAGCACAGCCACTCCGGCCGGCCACGGAAACGATTTAAAACTAGGTGTGGTTAAGAGCAATATGATTGGTGGGCTGTATGGTACCTGTACAATAAACTAGTGGTTCATCATTTTGTTCTTCTGAACAGTTCCATTTATTTTTATGACGTGTCTAGTTTGGATCAAAGTTGATCATCTTGTGAGCCATGTAGCTGATTAAGCAAGCTCTCGTATCTACACAGAATTACAAAATAGAATACACCATTCTGACTGAACTGATCATCATCAGTGCTACATAGTTGTGTAAGCAACCTGTGGCATCTGCTCCGAACTACGCATGAAAAGACAGTAGACTTCCGCAGCTCGTGGTCTAGTGGCTAGCGTTGCTGCCTCCGGAGCACGGGATTCCCGGCTGGGTTGGGGATTTTCTCTGCTCGGGGACTCGGAGTTTGTATTGTCCTTCTCATTCTATCATTATCATCATTCGTGACCGTGGCTAGATTGTATGGTGAAAAAATTGGATTGCGTAAAAATTGGCACTTTGTACCGACGCTGATGACCGCGCTGTTGATAGCCCCACAAATCAAACATCATCATCAGAATACAATATTCTATCTGGACTGATCATAATCAGATCTATGTAGTGGCGTAAGCAACTTGACGTTTTAGACATAACTATACATAAGAATATAGTATCTTTACGTGTAGTGTAAGTTGCTTACGTGGCTACAGAGATCTGAAGACGTCGACTTCGATCCAAACTAGTCTTGTCATAAGAATAAATGTGCAACAGAGGGGCAAAATAAATGGTAAATTGTATGAACACAGTTCTGGAACCTCTTGCGACAATACGCCAGCAACAGTGAAAAAAATAATCACGTAATTTCGTTTTTGCGACAGTAGTGAAACTTGAAAGTTGTCTATCATAATCAGAACTTTCAGTACTGGTTTTCTGCAAAGATAAATTCTGTACCGCTGTACCGAGTAATCGATCTCTGAAAGTATGATCCTCTTCGAAAATTAGAAGTCCATGCAGAAGTACTTTGGCGGGGCAGTTGCAGTGGCCAATGAGAAGGGAAGGCACCGCGTGCTTCTCTGGGAACGTTCATTTCGAGTGCACAAAAGGATCTAGTTGCACGCTGGCGAATGGCATGGGCTGGTATGGTAAACCGCTGTTATCTTTGAGTAAGATTTAAATAGAATTTGTTAGATTTCTGTCCTCATTCTCACATACAGTGCTGTACATGTTTTCCTGCTGCTGGTTTGTATTGTTTGTATTGTATTTACAGCATTTTCAGAGTTTTTGAAAGTACTTATGTTGTGCCGGTACTTTCGTCGTTTGGTGAGATGGATGACTTTTGAAGTACGATACAGAATTGCGTTCACATTAATCCATTCGAATATTAGGGAATTTGAATTCATGACATCCTTGCCTATTGATATTCTATCAGTATCTTCAGATGCACTTCATTTGGACCGTTTTATTGCACCACGTGTTTCATGCATGGGCTTCTTAATGAAGTATTTTATGGTTTATTCGTGATTCTTTGTCCCTAATTTAAAAATTAGATATCTTTACAGCTGAAATGCACTTTTTAACCGGCATCAAACTATCTTGCTTAACGTTGCGAAATTTCTGCCCTCAGAAAAGATACTAATTTTCGTGAACTATTGTTGCAGTCAACATATACGTTCAAAAACTGCAGTCAGCAATACATTTCGACTATTTTCTTTGCATGTTCTTGTACAACAGAAGGTAAGTCGGCACTTAGAGTTGCGGATGCAGCTGGCAGTTCATCAGTTCGTCTACGACGTAACTGATTTGCGTCTTTGAAATTCAGATTTGTAAATACAAAAGCTAGGCTAACAGGCTGGGCCCAGTACGTCCACTGTACGTAATTTAGCTATAAGCCGAGTTACTTACATGATATTGCTGTTAGTTCATGCGCTTATCATGAATCAGTTCTTTCAAGGAATCCAGTTAAGAGTCTGCTTATGCTCATTAGTACTGCGGTATGCATGGTAACCTACTCTTGTTTAATCCCTTTAAAAAATGTTGCAGTTAGACAGTATTACTATATGATTTTATGGGTCTAAACTTCTTATAAAATGGGAATTTTATCCAGTGCATGTTGTTGAATTTGAAAACAAAACAGAAGACTTACAATGGTAACGACTACACATTATTATGTCACACGTTGTTCCTCCTTTCTTTCGCCGAGTCATCAGCGAAGAACCATATATCTTGGCCTAATCTCACGACGTTTTCAAAGTGCGTCAATTCATGACTTAAGACCCTCCCATACTCCAGTGAAGGCTCTTCCTTCAAACAGTAGCATACTTCTACGTTTTTTCTACGTGAGTTATGCTCTTGAGATCTCCTGTAAGAACCCGATTAATTTTCGACGGTGAATTAAATATGTAGTATTTAATACACAACACTACAGGTTTTGCGGTCCCAAACATAAATGCCAAATTACAAAAGCAATGTACCAGGGGGAGACGTGTCCGTTAACTCACTTGAAGAACATTTTTGACTCAGTGTGGATGGACAAGTTTTAAGCAACCACGGTTTTGTTTAAAAAAAAAAAAAAGAGGATATCAGAGGCGAAAATGGACTCTACTTTTCTAACCTGCGTGTTCGTAATTTAGCATAGAGATCGATTTCTTCCAGTCCTATCCATTAAAAATTATCCTAAATAAAACATGTTCTTTACATAGTCAAGTAGCAGAAGATACCGCTGACGCCATGTGCTATGCCGCGTACAGTGTAAGAACTGAAGGCTGGAGGTAAACGTGCGTGAAGATTGGTATACCTCCTCGAAATCCTTCAAGGTTTCGATGAATAAATTAATTTCACAAAATGAGCAAAACCTGCAAGCAAAGTAGTACCGTTGCAGCGGCTCCTCCCGTAATGGGTTTTAATAAGGTTTATAAAACGAGTTAAAATTTGAGATGTGTATATTTTATGTAGCTAGTACGTCAGTCCCCTGTTGTTCGGTCTTCTGTCACAGTTCATTCAGGACTACTGTATAATGATTATACAATAGTCTTGAATGAACTGTGACAGAAGCCCGAGTCTGGAACCGCGCGACATCTACGGTCGCAGGCTCGAATCCTGCCTATGGTATGGATGTGTGTGATGTCCTTAGGTTAGTTAGGTTTAAGTAGTTCTAAGTTCTAGGGGACTGATGACCTCAGATGTTAAGTCCCATAGTGCTCAGAGCCATTTGAACCATTTGAACAGAAGTCCGAACGACAGGAGTCTGGCTTACTAGGACATGTACTGAAATTATGAAATAGTGCAATGATAATGGCTAGGCGCTACCCGAAATCTAGATACGTTTAAAAAAAACTGAAAGGAAAGTACGACTGATTGCTGTAATCCATTACTTTGAAAGTCATATAATCATGTCTATTTGTTACTGCTTACCAATCTGTGTGTGAACGGCTCGATTTAAGTGCATTGTAAGTATTTTGCTCGTATTCTAGGTTCTGTTCGCATGCGGTTTTCGTACTTTCTAGCGTTTACTGGAGACCTCTGAGATTTTCAATAGAGAGGATTATTCTAGTAGATTTATTTCTGATAAAATGTATTGTTTTTAGAAGTCTGTTAATAATGTGTCAGTACATTTGTATAATTACTGTTTGATCTTTAACATTTGCAAGAAGGAATCTAATTGTCACTAGGGCTACAAGGATTGCTAATCTACATCTATATACATACTCTGCAAACCATTGTGAAATGCATGGCACTAAGTGGCCGGAAGAGGAAGCAACATCATTCAAAGCAGAATTACGAACTCATTCTGTGAAAAGATATAATGAAGTTGAATACCAATTCTGTCGAAAGCTACGAACATCGAGCACTTCGTTAAATGTGAGAAATTACGGAAAACAGATGCAAAAAATAACATAGAATAAAATCAGTATATGAGGAATCAAGCAGAAAATGAGCATCTTATTTACAATGCTATTTAAAGAGTGCAATACTCACAAGAAGCCGTAATCTAAAACACAGTGCTATGAAACCAGCTTTTGTTTAATAGGAAATAAGAAGAAATATGAAAGACTTAAAATCACGCAATAAGAAAACGAGTGATGAACTGATAAACTTGCACTGCTTCATTTGGCCTGGCCTGGTAACGGAAGTCCGTATATGAATTTCATCCCCGAGCCAAAGAATACTAACTATTAAAACATGGAATAAATAGAAGTCGTAATTTCACACAGCGAACAGGCCACTAGTAAAAACTGCAGAGAACACTCAGTTGAAAATAATCTCACTTTTACCTTATTTAGTTTGCAAATAAAGCGATGAATTATTAAAACAAATGCAATTACATATTCTATAAAGAAAAATGAAGGCGCTGAGTCTCGAAATATTCAGTCTTATCATTTTTAAATCAACATTAACAATGATAGCAATGGCCCTAGCCTACCGTAATCATCAATACTCGGTCCGAAATAACTGAAAATCAATGAATGACGAATACGTTTTGTAATATAGTTGTAGTTTCTGCACGACAACAGCGAGCTGCGGTCTCTGCGCTGTTGAGGCAGTTGTTTCGCGTCTCAACCTCACGTTCATCACTCGTCAGTCTTGCGGACCCTGCGCTCTCTGAAACTCAGAGCTGGGTGGTCGCTCCGAAACTCGTTGGTGACAAAATGAAATAGATGTTTTCCAGAAATATTAATAAAGGATTTTTCGCCACGCGCTGGACTCCCTCATCATTCAGTAACAGTTTCGAATTAAAACTTTATTAATGCTGAATGGAAAAATGTATGTAACTGGAACGTATAACATATCATGTTTATCTTAAAGAGTCCAATGCAAGAAAAGTAATTTTATTGAGATATAATATAACATAATATAATGCCCTGTGCAATTCTTAGCAAGGCAGCGATTTTCTCTGTGGTCGATCGTTTGTCTTATTCTCTGCGAAGATGCGGACGTTGTCAGAGGTTATTCATAGCCAGTTGACGGGTCTTGTAATAGGCTCAGCTACTATTTTGTGAAAGCATAATATGATTAATTATTACTGCGGTTTCTAAGGTATTTAGCACATAAAAATAGAGTATCTGAGGTGTTTCCTGGCGATCGACAATTTTAGTGTTCGAAAGTCGCATAACAGCTAAACCAGAACAGTAAAAAAAGCTTTCTCTTTATCATTTAATAGTCACTACTACACCCCTCATATTTCCGTGTTTGCAGAATAAGCTGGATGATAGTGTCAAGGTTGTGGAAATAGCAGTTTGTTTTGGTAACCCATAATTTCAACAGACACGATCACAATAACAACGTAAAAGGGACTCAGAGTCTAACATTATATTCATTTACTAGATCCCAAACGTTATATTCAACGGCATACGAGAAACGTTATACCATGAAGTCACAAAGCTGTGTCAACTCTTCTTGCCAGCGGGTTCGAAAATTCACACGTGCCACGTTAAATTTGCTTAATGTTCAGTTTCTTCCATTCGTATCCACCAATGTGTGCATTTCATTTCATTAACACAGTTAAGAACCAAATCTTAAACAGTTGCATTAGTTCCATTCTTGGTTAGTTCTGGGATTCTTTAGCTAGGTAATGTGACATTCCCTTCTGGCAATACTTTATGTATTGGTTCGAGTTTCACATAAATTAACATGTATTTTTGTGCTTATGTCCGCAGCCTCGTAAAATTTCTTGTGTTTCGATGTTTATATGAAATAGATATTTAGCTACCTCAGCAAAATATTGTCAAATAACATTCCACAAAATCCAAAGAATTTCTGGTCCTATGTAAAGTCTGTTAGTGGCACCAAAGTTAGCATCCAGTCCCTTGTCAATAAGACAGGAATTGAAACTGAGGGTAGTAAAGCAAAACCTGAAATGCTTATCTCCGTTTACAAATGTCCCTTTACAAAGGAAAACCCAGGATAACTGCCCCAGTTTGATCCTCTTACCACTGAAAAGATGAATGAACTAAGTATTAGTATCAGTCGTGTTGAGAAACAGCTGAACTCGTTGAAACTGAACAAAGAACCAGGACCTGATGTAATCCCCGTCAGATTCTATACTCAATTTGAGGCTGAGTTAGCCCCTCTTCTAACTACAATTTATCGCAGATCTTTCAGACAAAAGGCCGTGCCCAGCTGTTGGAAAAAGGCCGAGGTAACTTTCTGCCACAAGAAGTGTGTAGAAGTGATCCACCAAACGACTGCTCAATATTAACATCGATTTATTGTAGAATCTTATAACATATTCTGAGGACAAATATAATGAGGTATCTTGAACAGAATGACCTCTTCAATGCCAATCAGCGTGGATTTCGAAGACATCGATCATGTGAAACCAACTCGCACTTTTCTCACATGACATAATGAAAACTTTGGATCAAGACAACCAGGTAAGTGCTGTGTTTCTTGACTTCCGAAAAGCGTTTGACTCAGTAACACATCGGCGCTTATGGTCAAAAGTACGATCATATAGGGTATCAAGTGAAATTTGTGACTGGACTGAGAATTTTTTGAAAGGGAGAACACAGCATGATATCTTGTATGGATAGTCATCGTCATATGTGGGGAAGTGTTTCGGGACCCTAGCTGTTCATGTTGTATGTCAATGACCTTGCAGGCAATATTAATAATAAAATCAGACTTTCCGTAGATGATGCAGTTATCTATAATGAAGTACTATCTGAAAGAAGCTGTACAAATATTCAGTAAGATCTTGATAAGATTTCAACGTGGTACAGAGATTGGCAACTCGCTCTAAATGTTCAGGAACTTAAATTTTGCTCTTCTCAAAACTAAAATACGTAGTATCCTATGACTACAATATCAATGAGTCACTGATGGAATCGGTCAATTCGTACAAATACCTGGGGGTAACACTATGTAGGGGTATGAAATGGAATGATCACATAGATTCGGTCGTCGGTAAGGCAAGCGGTAGACTTCGGTTTACTGGTAGAATACTGAGGAAGTGAAATCAGTGTACAAAAGATGTTGCTTTAAAATCACTCGTGCGACACAACCTAGAATGTTGCTCAAGTGTGTGGGAACTTTACCATACAGGAGTAACAGAGGATATTTAACGTATACAGAGAAGAGCAGCACGAACGGTCACAAGTTTGATTAACCCGTGGAGCGTGTCAGAGAGTAGAACTGAACTGAACTGAAGAGAGACGTAAGCTGTCCAGAGAAAGTCAACTAACAAAGTTTCAAGAACGGGCTTCAAATGATGACTCTAGGAACGTATTAAAATCCTCTACGTATCGCTGAATAATTACTGCACGCACAGAGGTATTCAAACAATCATTCTTCCCGCGCTCTGTGCGTGAGTAGAACAGGAAGAAAGCCTAATGTCTGGTACAATGGGACGTAGCCTCTGCCATGCACCTCACGGTGATTTGCAGAGTATAGATACAGATACTGAAGTATCAAGACGAAGTACATTCTAGTCGAAGGATACACGAATTTATTTTTGTTTTAATGAAGCGCAATTGAATACGTAACTATTTCGACGAAGATAAGAGATTGATTTTCATTGTCTTCGGTGATTTACCACCAGTGTGTGTCATCAGTTCGAATAAAGCGAGAAAACTTATTCCGGCACAATCTTATTCGTTTCGAAAGTGAGTACGCTGCTGTGTTAAGGAATTTTTTCTCAAAATGGAGATACTCTTCATATTGTGTCTCGTGTGGTTTGTCACATTATTTGTTACACTGCTAGGGTAACCTCCAATCTGTATCTCTTAGTACTTTGTATGACAACACAAAATGAAGCCTGCAGTGCTTTACGAGCGGTTCTCGCATTAGCCCCCATAAAACTGTCCTCCGAAGTAAATACAGCCCAATAATGCTCGCCTTATCTCTGGCTGGTTATCAAAGTATTCCTGCAGCAGAGGTTAATAAAGTAATTTGGAATCGTTACTGGCGCTTCCACCCGTTTTATCAAGACTTGGTTGATAAAAAGGGCGTACGCACCAGTAGATACGAGGACCACCGTGAAGTCGGCACAAAAACGCCTGTCACATGGCTGCATTCCATGTTAACTGCGTTTATGTAACTCCCCGTTGATGTATGAGTTGTCAGAGTTCTTTAGTCTGCCGTGGTATAGTTAATGTGGAGAAAGATGAAATAACGGAAGTCCCAGCGTTTCCCAAACCCTTACAGACAAAGTTATACAGTGGGCTGAACGTTTCGATATGGAGAAACAGCGGTCACTAATGAATATTTCATTCGGTACAAGGTCTTGAATCAGCTCTGTGTGTACGTGTGTGTGTGTGTGTGTGTGTGTGTGTGTGTGTGTGTGTGTGTGTGTGTGTGTGTGTTGGTACCACGTGCTTGTAAACTATGTCTCATAACAGTCCACTGCCTGCCGCATCGACTTTGGTGGCACTACCTCGGCGGGCAACACACAGTCGCCTGTGATTTGTCTGTTCATCAGAGGTGGTCGCGGCTGAATCATTAGTCGTTACAAGAACTAGAAGACGTGCGCTAAATACATAATGTTGCGGAGTCTAATGTGCGGAAATCCACTGATAATTGTTGATATAGACTGACACTCAATTTTAATCCAGCTTCTGCAACTTTCCCTTATTTCCAACACAGTTTCTTCGATTTACAGTTTGAACAGTAAGGGGAAGAATACAGTATCCCCACCTTACATCTTTTTTTAAACCTAACCCCTCTCAGTTGGTCTTCCACTGTTATTGTGGGGGGTGGGGGGGCGGGGGGGTTGGGGGGGGGGGACCAAACTGCTGAGGTCATCGGTCCCTAGGCTTACACACTATTTAATCTAACTCAAACTAACTTACGCTAAGGACAACACACACCCATGCCCGAGGGACGACTCGAACCTCCGATAGGGGGAGTAGCGTGAACCATGGCAAGGCGCCTGAGACAGCACGAGCTGCAGTCATGGACTGTGCAGGTGATACCGGCGTTGGTTCGAGTCTTCCCTCGGGCCTGGGTGTGTGTGTGTGTGTGTGTGTGTGTGTGTGCTTAGGATAATTTAGGTTAAGTAGTGTGTAAGCTTAGGAACTGATGACCTTAGCAGTTAAGTCCCATAAGATTTCACACACATTTGAACATTTTTTTTAGACCACACGGCCTTGATACTTTCCAGTGAAGCCAGTATGTGGTATTCACCTAATGCAGACTCCACCATCGGCACACGGTGAATGTACAGCTAAATGTGACTGCCACCCTGCATGGGTCCCTGGTAGGTGGGATGTGGCACATAGAAGAGCGAAGATTAGCGTCGGACGTTCCCATCATTAGACATGTACCACGATCTCAGATAGGATAACGATGGCAGATGAAATCGGCTGTGTTCTATTCAAATTAATCGTCCCAGAATTCTCCTTGTCGATTTAGAGAAACCACTACTCTAAATCCAAATACCCAGTTCATCGCAACTGCGAGTCCAATGCTACAGCCACTGTGCCACCTCGTTCGACGCTCATAGTTCAGGTACCGCTCACATCAATCTTCATCATCATCTTCATCTTCTTCTTCTTCTTCTCTTCATTGCCTCTTCCGTCTTCACACTGTCTCCGATCATCTCCACCACGGTCTTAATGCATCCCTTTCTTCTCTAGTCTTACATTTTCATAGCTGGCTTTGGAAGAGAGACATCCTCCATTCTCTCGATATGCTGCGTCCGTCTGCGTCTGTTTCTAAAGCAAAATAGAAACATTTGTAAGTGTGGACAGTTTTGTCGCAACTACATCCTAATTATCACCAAAGCACTCTGGTTTGCACAAAGTGTGCAAGGGTACTAAAACAGCAACAATTCGCGAATAGCTAACGCACACGGAACAACAATGTTCAACCTAGCTTTACTTAGGGAAAGAAACATTCCAAAAGATAGAAGGCTCAGTAGTGAAGAAAAGATGTGTGAGGCTAGAGCAAATACAAACCTGAATAGTGCCTGAAAACAGCGGAACCAGTAGAAAGTACCCAAAAAAAAGGCACAACACAATCGAACAAATATGTCCAACTGCTATACGGTAGTTTAGACAGAGATGGTTTGGAGACCAGGAAATTGTGGCTGTGAGAATAGAAACTCAGGACAGGTTGTGAGTCGTGCCTGAGCAGTTCATTCGGTAAAGGCAATGTCTGCGAAACGCATTATCTTGCACTCGAATCAGAATTCGGCATACAGTTTCAATTTGACAGGTAGTTTCACATATGTCTGTATTAACATACTAGAACACAGGACCTGTCCCATTCAGTAAAAAGCAAAGTACTCCATCCTAAATGGAAAATTTGTTCTTTTACCATCAACACATCAAGATTCTACAGCTACAAACAGGAAATCTGCACACAATCCCGAAGAAGCTACTGTGGCGTCATGCCGTGAATGCCGTCAATATAGCGTCGAGAGCCCTTGTGCAGTTAATTTCACATCCGAACGCAGTCATCACATCGGTACATTAACGGTAGGTATGTTATCCAGTGTGCTCTCTACGACGCCATGACGTCGTCAGACGTTAAGCTCATAGCAACATTTCAGCTGAGGCCCGCTGACAGTATCACCTATTTTCTACGTTCTAAGCTCAGCGATGTAGGCTTTGTTTCCTCGTAAAACCTATATGTATGAATACTTTATTATCACGGTCACTAACACTAGCTGTAAGCCTGATAATGTAACACAATTTACACCGTTATGGAACACAAGGGCTATTTTCATACCAGTTTTCCGCTCAGGTGTGTTTGCCATTTTCTTTATTGGCAGTTGTCTTTGAAGCCGTAACGGTCATGCCGAGATGGTTACACCGGTTCCCGCCAGATCACCGAAGTTAAGCACCGTCGGGCCTGCTCAGCACTTGTATGGGTGACCGTCCAGGTACTTCGCGTGCTGTTGACGTTCAAATGGCTCTGAGCACTATGCGACTTAACTTCTGAAGTCATCAGTCGCCTAGAACTTAGAACCAATTAAACGTAACTAACCTAAGGACATCACACACATCCATGCCCGAGGCAGGGTTCCAACCTGCGACCGTAGCGGTCGCTCGGCTCCAGACTGTAGTGCCTAGAACCGCACGGCCATTCCGGCCGGCTGCTGTTGACATCTCACACTTTTCGTCTGCGGTGGAGGAGACAGGAGGGGGCGGTGGCGTCAAGACCCTGATCACCAGTCTTTGTGTCAAATGTTCACTAGTCTTTGCGTCAAGTGTCCTGGATTCAGTCCCAAACCTCTCTGCAGTGTCTCATGAAGTGCGGGTGCCGTAAGGCTCGGAATTCACCTTGCTGCTCTTCGAGAGACACCCTCATCACAGTCACCTACACTTAACAAATATGCTTACATACACAATCTCATACTTCGCGAAGGAAAGGGGCCTATGGGCGCGAAGGATAGAGAATACCTTACCAATTAGGTGGCTGAATCTGCCCTCCCATCCATTCCTGCCATACGACCTTACTTTACTTGGAAGCCTTTTACACCTTCATCTAAAGGCATTTTGTAACTGTTATCGAAAAGGATAAACCCTTAAGTACAGGATGCCCAGAAAAGGACTCCCTGATTTCAAAATTAAATATCTCGAAAACAAAGATCGATAGAGGAATGCAGTAAACGGTATGTTTATTGTGAAAGCTGTAAGAAGTTTATACAGCAGTTTGAAATAATAGTTACAAAAGCTGCTAACAGATGGCGCTGTAATCGCCATACGTAATGCCTAGTATAAATAGTGATCCGAAGCCCAGAGCGATTACTTCCACTATCGAAACGTGAAAGGAGGTTAGCGTATCGAAGGAAGAGATTAAAACCGTGTACTCCATTAACCAAGGCGTTTTTCTGGTGCTAGAGTACCACAGGTTAGAAGAGACTCCTACGGCAATAAGGTCAAGTTTTCAAGCACGATTTAATGTTCCAAAAGGGCCCGATGCGAAAACCATTCGTACGCTCTTCGCAAAATTTCAACGAACAGGCAGCATAACTGATGATCTAGTGGGGCATGTTGGCCGCAAGCAAACCGCAGTTACGCCTGAAAACATCGCCACAGTTTCTGGAATTATTCAGCGAAATCCAATGTCATCCGTCCGTAGAATTGCATCTGAGACTGGTTTGAAGCGTTCCAGCACGCAGAAAATACTGAGAAAGAGCCTACACATGTTTCCATTCAAAATTCAAACGCACCAGGCCATACCCGTACGAGCGGGTGGTAGGGACAGAGCATCGAGTGACATCATACTGAGTGCACTATCCGAAAATTACCTCGAGCAATTAAACAGAGAACCGACTCGTGGAGATAACATCTTGGACCTACTGATAACAAACAGACCCGAACTTTTCGACTCTGTATGTACAGAACAGGGAATCAGAGATCATAAGGCCGTTGCAGCATCCCTGAATATGGAAGTTAATAGGAATATAAAAAAGGGAGGAAGGTTTATCTGTTTAGCAAGAGTAATAGAAGGCAAATTTCAGACTACCTAACAGATCAAAACGAAAATTTCTGTTCCGACACTGACAATGTTGAGTGTCTATGGAAAAAGTTCAAGGCAATCGTAAAATGCGTTTTAGACAGGTACGTGCCGAGTAAAACTGTGAGGGACGGGAAAAACCCACCGTGGTACAACAACAAAGTTAGGAAACTACTGCAAAAGCAAAGAGAGCTCCACTCCAAGTTTAAACGCAGCCAAAACCTCTCAGACAAACAGAAGCTAAACGATGTCAAAGTTAGCGTAAGGAGGGCTATGCGTGAAGCGTTCATTGAATTCGAAAGTAAAATTCTATGTACCGACTTGACAGAAAATCCTAGGTAGTTCTGGTCTTACGTTAAATCAGTAAGTGGCTCGAAACAGCATATCCAGACACTACGGGATGATGATGGCATTGAAACAGAGGATGACACGCGTAAAGCTGAAATACTAAACACCTTTTTCCAAAGCTGTTTCACAGAGGAAGACCGCACTGCAGTTCCTTCTCTAAATCCTCGCACAAACGAAAAAATGGCTGACATCGAAATAAGTGTCCAAGGAATAGAAAAGCAACTGGAATCACTCAATAGAGGAAAGTCCACTGGACCTGATGGGATACCAATTCGATTCTACACAGAGTACGCGAAAGAACTTGCCCCCCTTCTAACAGCCGTGTACCGCAAGTCTCTAGAGGAACGGAGGGTTCCAAATGATTCGAAAAGAGCACAGGTAGTCCCAGTCTTCAAGAAGGGTCGTCGAGCAGATGCGCAAAACTATAGACCTATATCTCTGACGTCGATCTCTTGTAGAATTTTAGAACATGTTTTTTGCTCGCGTATCATGTCATTTCTGGAAACCCAGAATCTACTATGTAGGAATCAACATGGATTCCGAAAACAGCGATCGTGTGAGACCCAACTCGCTTTATTTGTTCATGAGACCCAGAAAATATTAGATACAGGCTCCCAGGTAGATGCTATTTTTCTTGACTTCCGGAAGGCGTTCGATACAGTTCCGCACTGTCGCCTGATAAACAAAGTAAGAGCCTACGGAATATCAGACCAGCTGTGTGGCTGGATTGAAGAGTTTTTAGCAAACAGAACACAGCATGTTGTTATCAATGGAGAGACGTCTACAGACGTTAAAGTAACCTCTGGCGTGCCACAGGGGAGTGTTATGGGACCATTGCTTTTCACAATATATATAAATGACCTAGTAGATAGTGTCGGAAGTTCCATGCGGCTTTTCGCGGATGATGCTGTAGTATACAGAGAAGTTGCAGCATTAGAAAATTGTAGCGAAATGCAGGAAGATCTGCAGCGGACAGGCACTTGGTGCAGGGAGTGGCAACTGACCCTTAACATAGACAAATGTAATGTATTGCGAATACATAGAAAGAAGGATCCTTTATTGTATGATTTTGTGATAGCGGAACAAACACTGGCAGCAGTTACTTCTGTAAAATATCTGGGAGTATGTGTGCGGAACGATTTGAAGTGGAATGATCATATAAAATTAATTGTTGGTAAGGCGGGTACCAGGTTGAGATTCATTGGGAGAGTGCTTAGAAAATGTAGTCCATCAACAAAGGAGGTGGCTTACAAAACACTCGTTCGACCTATACTTGAGTATTGCTCATCAGTGTGGGATCCGTACCAGATCGGGTTGACGGAGGAGATAGAGAAGATCCAAAGAAGAGCGGCGCGTTTCGTCACAGGGTTATTTGGTAACCGTGATAGCGTTACGGAGATGTTTAACAAACTCAAGTGGCAGACTCTGCAAGAGAGGCGCTCTGCATCGCGGTGTAGCTTGCTCGCCAGGTTTCGAGAGGGTGCGTTTCTGGATGAGGTATCGAATATATTGCTTCCCCCTAATTATACCTCCCGAGGAGATCACGAATGTAAAATTAGAGAGATTAGAGCGCGCACGGAGGCTTTCAGACAGTCGTTCTTCCCGCGAACCATACGCGACTGGAACAGGAAAAGGGAGGTAATGACAGTGGCACGTAAAGTGCCCTCCGCCACACACCGTTGGGTGGCTTGCGGAGTATCAATGTAGATGTAGATGTAGCTGTGCAACAATGGGTTGCCTTTGGTAATCAGCTGCTCACATTGATTGATAGTGAAGGATTTGATGTTGGCTGCATCTGGTTTACAGATGAAGCACACTTCCACCTGAATGGATACGTGAATAAGCAGAACTAGCGATTTTGGGGTTCCGAAAAGCCATATTGGTGTGAAGCAAAACCCCTGTGTTTTCCTAAAGTTACTGTGTGGGCTGCAGTATGCAGCAGAGGCATTATTGGCCCTTTTTTCATTCGAGAAACGGTCACTGGTGCAAGTTACGTCGTAATTTTGGAACAATTTGTCGCCACACAGCAAGCGTTAGAGGATCGACCAGGTACTGAATGGTTTATGCAAGATGGAGCCCGACCACATCGGACCGTACAAGTGTTTTGAGGAATACTTCGGGAATCGAGTCATTGCTTTGGAATATCCCAAATTTACTGGTGCAGGCATGGACTGGCCTCCATATTCGCCGGATTTGACTCCCTGTGACTCTTTTTTGTGGGGCACAGTGAAAGACATGGTCAACCCGAAGCATTCCGCCACGCTGGACGAGCTTGAATCGGCGATCTCTGTGGCTTGTGAATCCATTTCCGTTGAGACACTACGAAATGTGATGGCGAATTTCGTTCTTCGTTTGCGCCACCTCTGTAGTGCCAATGGTGAACATTTTGAAAACATTGTGATGTGATTGTTTGCAAAGATTGTTTTCATACGATTATTTCACTTATGTATGCTGATATGACCTGTACAGCGTACAGCGCCATCTGTTAGCAGCTTTTGTAACTATTATTTCAAACTGCTGTATAAACTTCTTACAGCTTTCACAATAAACATACCGCTTACTGCATTCCTCTATCGATCTTTGTTTTCGAGATATTTAATTTTGAAATCAAGGAGTCCTTTTCTAGACACCCTGTATATTCTCTTGCTATACCACAACATCTTCTGTGGTAAACATACGATTTTAGGTCTTTGTGATATCAGGTCTACCATCCGCCATACGCAATAAAGGCGGCCTTCGAAGTATCGATGTAAATATAGAACTTGGGCTCCAGCAATGGAATTAGTTTATCAAGTTCATGTCACTTTTAACTTTGCAACAACAAGTTATACTATTTAGTGATTTTATGTAGTTGCTGCCATACCACATCTTTGACGCACCACAAAAGCCACTACGTATCTCCTAACTTGTCACAAGCACATGCTAAAAGGAGGGGCCATTTACATCCAATGTTTTCGTAACTGCTAACAATTTATAAGTGAGGTCTGCTCTGCTGATTACAATGGTGATGTTTATCCAGTATGATTATATTCTACTCCAAAATATATCTCAATATAACAAAAAGTTCATGCCTTTATAAACCCTATTTTATTTTCTGATACAGAGTGTCCCAAAATTCGTAATTACAAGCTTCTTTGGACTGTTCAGGAGACCTACCAGATAAAGACTTTTAAGGAACACAGGTCCGTAAATGTACCGTTTGGGTGTAAAATAAGATTGCTCATCGGATCACGTAGAAGTCTTCCGCTTCACGATACACACACAGCGGAAATAATGATAGCTGTGAGTTCCACAGGAAATGGCGCAAGTGGTGCTCCTGATATCCGTTGTACAAGGTTTATCTGCGACGCAAACACTGATGCTCGTCCGTGGAGAATCACAGTCAACCCTTCTAATTGCGAGCGTACCAGTTTCCAGCAGCCGGGCGAAAATATCATATGATGTACTGCGGTGATCTGGGAAACGTTATCGGTACATACGTTGTGCAGTTGTATCAGTGAAGTGATTTGATCTTCAATTTATTTTGTATGCAAACGGTGTATGTCCGGACACGGATTCCGTACTAAAATTTTATCCAGTACGCCTTCTCTATAATCCCTACAAGCCTGCAATATTCACCACAATTTATGCAGATAAAATTACAAGTCTGTTACATTAAGAATAAAATAAGCACGTCGAAATGAATAAATAGGTTTTTATTGACGTGAACATCTCACATTTTATGGCAACAACTTTAATCTTATAGCTACTGTTCAGATCAATGACCGAAAGTGTCAAAGCATCCGTTACAACTAATTCATTGACAGAATTGACTTACACATGAAAAATCATTTGGCCTCACTGCTTGCGTGTTTTCTTGATCATAGAAGTGTAGCTGCTGTTTTATTCGTAGTCTTAGAAATGTCTATTTCTAGGGAAATTTGACGACTATCTATTCATGAATCGTCTCACTCACGATCCATCATCATCTCCTTTAACTACAGTATCTGAAAAGTTATAGGACGAAAACCGTTGTCTATTCTCTGTGGTTTCAACGAGACGGTTTCTCGTAAGTCTCTATCAAGGGCGGTAATTTTAAATTAAAATGGCCACTACAGCGACACATTTCTCAGAACATTCGTCCAGCGGATCCGTAACAAACACAAAGTCAAAGTGATTTTTCGCCCTCCACCAAAGGCAGGAACACTCCTAGGTTCCGTTAAAGGTGATTCTATGCTTCGCAAGCCTGGGACCTACAAAATCCCCTGTGAGTATGGCCGTTCATAAATAGGACAGACGACACGTACGGTCAATGAGAGATGCACAGAGCAATGAAGGTTCTCCCGACTGTTTCAGCCTATTAAATCGGCGCTGGCAGAGCACTGTTCTGACACTTGGCACTCTATGGTGTACGATAACATCGAAATTTTAGCCTTGACTTCATCTTTCTGGGACTCAATAGTGAAAGAAGCAACCGAAATTCGGTTTGCGACGAATTTAATCAATAGAGATAGCAGCTTCAGCTTGGACAAATCATGGAATCCGGCACTTTCTATCATAAACTCACAAATACGTCGAAACGGTGCAGCTCGTAGTGATACATCGATATCACCGTGTGGATCTAACTTCCTGCGTATGTTGTTCCTCTGTGCCGCCAATCAGTTTGAGTCGTCGCATGTCATTTATCTCACTATTTAACCTGTAAGTCTATTCGACTGCTTATCGCCATTGTTCTATCAGCTGATGTCCCCCTTACATCCAATCCCCTCTTTAGGAAACAAAAAGTTAGGACTGTTTCCTCCTTCTTTCTCTATAGTGAGTTATGTACTCGCATTCATCAAAAAATGCTATTGTTTAGAATGGTATCCCCATCTCACAATTACCACCTGCCACCCGTATCTTCCGTTGGGCATGTGAAATTAATAGTGTGACAAGGTTTTAATCTCTGAATTCACATACTTCATCAAAAAATTTCTACTGTTCATAAATGTCCTTCCCACCCACCAAACCGCCACCACCAACCCCCCCCCTCCACAATCCCCTCCCCCCCCCCCCACATCTTCCACTGGATGTGTGAAGTTAAAAATGTAATAAAGTTTTACTCTCAATGTTACTGTTATAACATATTTTCTTATAGCATACTGCATGAGGTTGGCTTTCTCTTTATTCACACTGTACATGAAATTTTACTTAATAGTACATGCTATTTTGATTTTTATCCGTTAACATAACAACATCCTAAGCCAGTTGTTCATCTTGTTGACTTAGTTTTCCTTAATTACGATGTTTTGTAATATACAAAATTTCGCCAGTGTGGTTTTACCTGGTGTACTGATGTCATTAAATGGTTTCCTGTGGTTTAAGCTGATTTGCTTTCGGCAGTTAGGACAAAGGACGCCAGTGCGGTATTTCTTGATGTATTGTATTTGTATATACGGAATTTCACAATCTAGCTCAGTAATGTACGATGTTCACTTGGAATCAAAGATCATAAGTAACTCTTAGTAAACTGATACTGCAATTGCTAGCATGTACTATAGTTCTATGTCTGACACGGCGTTGTCTTTGACTGTTTGGCCTAGTTACAGCCGTCAGAGTGTAACTAGCTGTCGATTGGACTTGCTGTTGACGGAAATTATCGTACAAGTTATTATTCTGAGAAATTATTTACGTACTATGGCGAGCTTAAGAGGGCAAATTACTTTTATTCAAATTACGGTATAACTTCCCTAGCGTTTATGCCAGTAAGTGAAATGCTGTTTAATCTCATATTTCCCTGTAATCTCTAATTGTTTGAGTTATCCCGTTTAGACTAAACTTGAAAATGGCCATTGACCGAAAATTGTAGTGAATTGTGCAAAATAAATGACAGCTGAAGGTTTCTCCATGAATTGCTTGGACCCTTATTCACTTTCTACAAATGTCTCCTCTCCGTTTCAACATCATCTCTGCTAAAAATCCTAGGAGACTTGCCCCCTCTCACTCTATTAAAGGAATGTTAGCAGACCTCAGCCCACAGTGCCGTCAACGTTCGATTCCCGGCGGGGTCAGGGATTTTCTCTGCCTCGTGATGACTGTGTGTTGTGTGATGTCCTTAGGTTAGTTAGGTTTAAGTAGTTCTAAGTTCTAGGGGACTGATGACCACTGCAGTTAAGTCCCACAGTGCTCAGAGCCATTTGAACCATTTTTTTGCCGTCAACGTTCCGACTGCGCCACACATGTGGAACGTGGCATTATCCTCTGTATGTGTGAATAAACAGCAGAATTCTCGATGATCTATCTCCCGTAAGCAGTGATCGGGCTAGTCGCTGTGTTCTTAGTAAGATTAGAATTAAGCCCTTAAGTGGACATCACTTCCTGCTCGTCGTTATTGCTTCGACGGATAGATCCATCTGCAGCATTCTGTGGGTTGTAGCTAACGGGAATTGCGAATTAAAGGACTGGATGTGTTGTAATGGTGTTAGTCAATGCTTCTCCCACTAGATGGTACCACTCGTCAGTCAAGATAATATATTCTCTGTCAGTTACAATGTTTTTCTGTGTTCATAATGATAAGTACAAGAATTTCGGCACTCTATGCTGACAACAAGTTCTCGAACTGTTTTGGAGCTTGCTCACTATTTAGTCGGGAAATGTTGCTGTATTTACCTCGAGAACTAGTATATATCCTAGATTTGGTTGATGAAGAAGCGAGTAAGAACACTGACGTTATCGTCGCAATGAGCCTAAAAGGAAAGAAGTTCCCTGGATTGATGAAAAATTCAAAACTAAAAAATAACGGGTAGCTAAAGGCGTACAAACACAAGCACGTCTCGATTAAATGGAAAGAGAAAAGAGACATCGTGATGGTCGGCACGTTTCATAGCAAAGTATTTCAAGAAGTAAATTCAAAGAAGAGCATTGTTCAAAAGTCAAATGTTGTTGTGGTTTACAACGAGAATGTGGGAAGCGAGAATAGGAGCAATACCAAGATAGAAACCACCAAGTGCCCAGTAGCTGCCTGAAAAGAATATCAAAAGATTATCCGTCATTTATTCCACTTTTTATGGATCAGTACATAAGTTCTGTACAAAAAATATGGCGAAGAATAAAGAAAATTGGATAAATTTAAGGAAACAGCTGCATCCTCCCCCACAAAACGGAAGTTTGCCGAGGGTAATGCAGAAATTACCAAGAAGGGGGCGTGGGGTACGAACGAGAGGCACCGTTCGAAATGAGACAATTTACTGATGTGCAGAAGGCTAAGTTGTTCACTGACCAGCGTTATGTTTTAAAATACTTCACACAAAAAACTACCTGTGGTAACGTCGAAGAGTGAAAATAACTTTTAAAACTCTACTTTTTAACATTTTATTCGGTCTTAATCCATTTTAGTTTTGTTCCATAAGCTAAAAACCAACATGTGAGCAGGGCAACTGGTGCTACAGTGGTAGCCAGTGCTAGGGGAAACTATCCACTGAAGCAGAGGAGCGCCCACGAAAAATACTCATTTCAGAGGTTAAAATAACAGTAGTTGCCAGTGTTTTCATCCAGAGGCTGCAACATACTTGGATAGATTCTGTAGTGTTAGTAAAGTATAGGAATGGGAAAAACCGACCAGTTAAAACCTGTACCGGTAATTTAGTTCTCAATAACCGGTATTTTTCGATATTTATTTGTTCTAGGTTATAACTGGTGTTTTTTATTTTTTATTAATAACCGGGGGGAAAACCGAAATATTGATTTCCCATAGTAGCTGTGCTAAAATTTTTGGTTTCAAATAAATCTTTTTAAAGAAATGAGTAATTTTTGTTCGTGAAATTTGCATTGACTGGAAATATTGTGTTATTACGGGAAATGGGAAAAGCGAACAGTGCTCTTTGAATAACAGAGCCGAAAGAAACGAGCAACAAACACATGGCGTAAGAAATGGTACAGCACTCCCGAGACAATACTGTGCCTGTTACGTTGTGTTGTGGCCTCTTAGATGGTATGCGTGTACATGCAGGGTATAAAACTAGCCATATCTGATCTGTATGGTAACTTTCCGCTGTCGTCATCGCTTAACGGTTGTATCACAGAACGCCACCATACCCAATGTGGAATTATTTTACAAAGCTTGTTATCAATGAAGTATAATGCCCCATTTGCTTAAATATTAAAAACATAACAAACCACAACACACTTGCGACGTCATATAAAGAGAAAACTTAAAACTTTCAATTCTTTCATAGTTGCAATAAAAATAAAATGTACATTATCTGCTGTCTGTGTCTACATAATATACCTTTATCTGCTTGTATCCTTCAGAACGGAAAAATTAACATGAAAAATAGAGTCCCTCAACTTCACTTTTCACCCTTTTAGCGCTGACTATTCGTAGTGCCCAAACACTGGTATGATCCTCGATTACAACATATTATTTCAGCAGAGTTTCAAACAGTTAGAGTCAATAGGAGAATACTGGTGATTTTTGTAGTATTCAGCAACTTACCGCTTTTGAGAAAAGCAGTAAGCAGTGGACAGACAAAGTTTTCTTTTATTTTTCCATTTCATTTTAATATTTTGATTCTATGTATCATACCTCGATACCTCGACTGAGGGACTCACTATTTTTCAGTCTTTGTTCGACATCTATTTTTGTTATAGGATGTTATACAGGGTGAAAAGTATTTAAACCGACAAACTTTGAGAGGTTGTAGGGGACATCAAAACAAATATTTTTCCCCAATGTCAGTTTTTCCTACGAGCAGTATTTAAACCGGTAGAGGAAGATTTCTTTGGCGACATATTAATTAACCCAATGAAAAAGTCCAGAGGGGAGATATCTGGGATCGAGCAGGCCATGGTACGGGATCACCTCTGCCAATCCACGTTTCTGGGAACCGTCGGTCCAGGAATAGACGCACACGACGACTGAAATGTGCCGGCGCCCCGTCATG
The DNA here is from genome assembly GCF_021461385.2 of Schistocerca piceifrons. Classification (NCBI taxonomy): domain Eukaryota; kingdom Metazoa; phylum Arthropoda; class Insecta; order Orthoptera; family Acrididae; genus Schistocerca; species Schistocerca piceifrons. The sequence continues at coordinate 153,501,742 of NC_060141.1, forward strand.
TTGGAACCACATGCGTTGTCTTGTAGTGAGCGGGACTTTTCCAGCAATCCTGGCAATGCTCTGGCGAGAAAATTGTAATAGTGCCTGCTATTTAATGGCCTAAGTAGCAGATACGGCCCATTTAAACAGTCCCCAACAACACCGGCCCACACATTAACGAAGAACCGCACTTGATGAGCGCTAGTAACTGTGGCATGTGGGTTATCCTCACTCCAAACATGCGAATTGTGCGTGTTGAAGACTCCATCACGCCCGAACGTTGCTTCATCGGTAAACAACACATAGGATGGAAATGTAGGATGCAATTCACAGTGTCCCAGGTACCTGCGAAAACTGTGCTCTGTGGTCTGGATGGATAATCAACTGGTTCCAGGTTGTGGACACGCTGTAAGTGAAATGGACGTAACAATTGCTATCGAAGGACTGTTCTTGCATTCGTCTGATTCGTCCCCATGTTACGTGCAATTGCACGAGTGCTGATTGAAGGATCCCGTCTCCACATGCTGCAAGACAGCTTCCTCAAATTGTAGCGTTCTTACCGTGCGACGGCGTCTCTGTCCAGGTAATCTCCTAAATGACCCGATATCACGCAGACGTTGGTACACAGCAGCAAAGGTCGCATGATGCGTGATACGGCGATTAGGATATTGCTGTTGATAAACCCGCAGTGCAGCTCGTCCGTTGTGGTGCTCTACGTAGTACGCACCAAGCGTGTCAGTGTACTCACTCCAGGTGTATCGCTCCATTAGTAAAGAGAGACAATGCACTACTACATTGGTGGACAGCAGTTGCCTACAACCGGAGAGCCTAATACGCCCTCTAACAACTGAAGATCGTAATACGGCCTCTAATAACTGAAGAGCGTAATACGGCCTCCACCGGTTTAAATAATCCTCATAAGAAAAAATGACATTAGGGAAAAATATTTGTTTTGATGTCCCCTACAACCACCCACAGTTTGTCGGTTTAAATACTTTTCACCATGTAGAAATAACGACCCGAAAATCGGTTATTTTAAACTGTTTTAACGGCCAGGCTAAACTGGTATTGAAAGAAAACCAGCATAACCGAAAACTCTTTGTTTCAGCGACAACTGCCGTTCCTAGTACAGTATGTGAGACCGTGCGGAGACAGGCTGATGGGGCGGCGAGAGCGACCGGCAGGTGGCGGCCGGTGGCCGGCGACCGCGTGTGATTAATGCGGCGTTGCGCGGGTGTGCCTACCCGCAGGCGCTGACATCTGACCCGGCCGGCCGCGCCTGGCCACGCCGCGCCGTGATGTATGGCGCCGCCCCGGATTACGCCGCTCCGGCAGTCTTCGCCATCTGACGACCGGCCGGCTGGTCCGGCTGTCGCTGCCGACCCCTCAGCGACCTCCGTACACCCTGCGACAAGGGTCGCGGATCTGAAACAAAGGTGACCACGGAGGCAGTAAAGAAGTAGGTACGTCGAACAGAAGCAAGGAGAGTAATACAAGTGGAAGTTGTCACATTTCTCACAGAATGTCTTCGAAAACTACAACAGTTTTGTAACACTCCTCATTCACTGGGAGTCATGTAAAGCTATCATGAGTCGGAAGGTTGGTTTATAAAACTCCGTGCTTTACTGGGTATGGTCCTACTGAACTTTCCTTTGTAGAGGACCGCAGTCATATAGCATTTTCTAAATCAAATTTCCATCATTTGACCAGTAATTGTTCATTTATTTTTTTCACAACCATGATTTCGGCTCAACAGCAATTCTCAAGTGCTTTTTGAAATGTTAAAATATATCCGACGTGCCTGTGACTTGTTATCAACGAAAAAACATATTTCTGTTCTTGTAGACCAGTTGTCTTATTACAAGATATGAGAATATATCGATGATACATAATATGGCTGACATAACGCACAGTGGAAAACTGTTAAAACATTGACGTATTTAACAGCTAATACACAACTGGCCATTAAAATTGTTACACCACGAAGATGACGCGCTACACACGCGAAATTTAACCGACAGGAAGAACATGCTGTGATATGCAGATGATTAGCTTTTCAGAGCATTCACACATGACTGGCGCCGGTGGCGACACATACAACGTGCTGACATGAGGAAAGTTGCCAAGCGATTTCTCATACACAAACAGCAGTTGACCGGCGTTGCCTGGTGAAACGTTGTTGTGATGCCTCGTGTAAGGAGGAGAAATGCATACCATCACGTTTCCGACCATGATAACGGTCGGATTGTAGCCTATCACCATTGCAGTTTATCGTATCGCGACATTGCTGCTCGTGTTGGTCGGTTGGTCGAGATCCAATGACTGTTAGCAGAATATGGAATCGGTGGGTTCAGGAGGGTAATATGGAACGTGTTGGTGGATCCCAACGGCCTCGTATCACTAGCAGTCGAGATGACAGGCATCTTATCCGCATGGCTGTAACGGATCGTGCCGCCACGTCTCGGTCCCTGAGTCAACACGACGTTTTCAAGACAACAACCATCTGCACGAACAGTTCGACGACGTTTGCAGCAGCATGGACTATCAGCTCGGAGACCATGGCTGCGGTTACCCTTGACGCTGCATCACAGACAGGAGCGCCTGCGATGGTGTACTCAACGACGAACCTGGGTGCACGAATGGCTAAACGTCATTTTTTTCGGATGAATACAGGTTCTGTTTACATCTTCATGATGGTCGCATCCGTGTCTGGCGACATCGCGGTTAACGCACATTGGAAGCGTGTATTCGTCATCGCCATACTGGCGTATCACCCGGCGTGATGGAATGGGGTGACATTGGTTACACGTCTCGGTCACCTCTCGTTCGCATTGACGGCACTTTGAACAGTGGACGTTACATTTCAGATGTGTTACGATCCGTGGCTCTACCCTTCATTCGATCCTTGCGAAACCCTACATTTCAGCAGGATAATGCACGACCGCATGTTGCAGGTCCTGTACGGACCTTTCTGGATACAGAAAACGTTCGACTGCTGCCCTGGCCAGCACATTCTCCAGATCTCTCACCAATTGAAAACGTCTGGTCAATGGTGGCCGAGCAACTGGCTCGTCACAATAAGCTACTCACTACTCTTGATGAACTGTGGTATTGTGTTGACGCTGCATGGGCAGCTGCACCTGTACATGCCACCCAAGCTCTGTTTGACTCAATGCCCAGGCGTATCAGGGCCGTTATTACGGCCAGAGGTGGTTGTTCTGGGTACTGATTTCTCAATATCTATGCACCCAAACTGCGTGAAAAGGTAATCACATGTCAGTTCTAGTATAATATGTTTGTCCAATGAGTACCCGTCTATCAACTGCATTTCTTCTTGGTGTAGCAATTTTAATGGACAGTAGTGTATATTCCTGTAACATTAACGTCAGTTAAACAGAAGTGACGAATGCAGGGCTCAGGCATGTATTGGCTGTTAAATGCGCTGCACTGTGTGTTAATGGTTTGCCACCGTGCCCAATCTCGGCCATAGTATGTATCTTCGATATGGTGTACAAGAACAGACATATGTTTTTCCTACGATGACATGTCAAGACAGGTCAGACAAATTTAAACATTTCGGCATGCACTTAAGAGTAGCTATAAAGTCGAAATCTGATTGAACAATTAACGATCAAATGGCGGAAATTTATAACCGTCCTACTGAAGGTGTTATTATGTTGTAGCCTGCCTTTGACGTTTGAGGTGACTTGCCCGGCTAGTTATAGCCTCCGAACTATGGTGAACGTGGCTTGTTTCACATTAACCACCATTGTCAGAGATGAAACAATGATAAGTGACGGACCAAAATCATAGGACAATCGCTAGAATTTCGGCAGGAAAACATCTAATCGTTATTAAGGAACAAGCGCAACGAGATACGCCATTTTTTGATTTCCGTGTCTGCGTAACCACGATTACCGAGGTGTCATTTGCAATGCACAGTGGTCTATCGTTGCATTTGTGCCTGTAAAATGACGAGAAGCTTCAAATCTAAATGCAGGCACTTGTCGAGGACGTTACTCAACTGCAGTCCAGTAATTTATTTTAACATAAAAAATTATAGGCTTATCAGTCTTCTCTCTGAAATGTACAACATATTCTCTTTAATCGTTTCCAACATCAATGGAAAGTCTATGTATTGAAATGAAGTAAAAAAGTTTGGAGTTTGAAATGAAACACGAAATAATTTATAGAACAGAATAATAAGTATGATTACCAGTGTGATGGGATTCATAGGATTCAAGATATGATTTGAGTTGGTACTGACAGGATTTGGTAAAAAGGGTTGACTCGGTATGCATTAGTATGCTAAAGAACATTTACATCAGTGTTACACTTTTACTAAATTCAGGGAAGTGTAAAACCGAGGCTTGAGAGAGGAGTGATGCAAGGAGATTTCTTATCACTTTAACAATTGTCAGCAGACCCGGAGGACGTTTCAGATTCTTGGTATAGGAAAAAGAACAAGAAACACATATTATTGCAACACATCTGGATTACATTCCTTTTGCCGATGATGACATATTACCTCCAACACAGACGAACTTCGAGAGGGAATGGAAGTTTAATACAGCTTGTTTATCAGCACAACTCAAAATCAATTACAGTGCTGTGCATGTAGCTCAAGAGGTACACAGAAGCACCACGAGTGACGACAATCACATAGGCACACCATTCGTCATACACCCTCTCACTTCCGAACAGCAGCCTCGCCAACCGGGACTATCTTCTGCTTCCGCAGCACGTCCGTCAGGGATTCATCTCCATCCGCCAATAGTGTAGCCAGCTACCAAAAAGATCGCTGTCAACCGTGAAATACTTCGCTTCTGCTAAGTATATGTACAGATGGAGATCCTTCCGCTAACATGGACAAATGACGAAGATCCGCCGACACTCGCTCAGTTCCACAGCAGCTCCACCATCAGTCACTATTTATTTAATCGTATGGCTAGAGCCCCCCGTCGGGCAGACCGTTCGCCGGGTGCCGGTCTTTCAATTTGACGCCACTTCGGCGACCTGCAGTCGATGAGGATGATAGGGTGATGACGAGGACAGCACAACACTCAGTCCCTCGGCGGAGAAAATTCCCCGACCCAGCCGGGAATCGAACCTGGGCCCAGCCGTCACGCTGACCATTCAGCTACCGGGGCCGGACAACAGCAGTCGCTATCTATAGCGCAATAGGAACAGTTAACTATGAGTGTCTGAAAAGCGCTTTCACTCCTAATGACTAAATCATAGACTGCTAAGAGACAGCGAAGTTATTTGAATTCATTCCATTGTAGTAATAACAGAACTTCAGCTGGCCAGAGTGGCCGAGCGGTTAAAGGCGCTACAGTCTGGAACCGCACGACCGCTACGTCGCAGTTTCGAATCCTGCCTCGGGCATGGATGTGTGTGACGTCCTTAGGTTAGTTAGGTTTAAGTAGTTCTAAGTTCTAGGGGACTTATGACCACAGCAGTTGAGTCCCATAGTGCTCAGAGCCATTTGAACCATTTGAACAGAACTTCAAGTGCCAGTCATCAAACAGAAATGTTCGCAATTCTCAGGGGGAATGACACCCAATTAGAGAAAAAATAATAATTTTTTGAAGACAATGACGAGATTAGGGGCAAGTTGAAGTATTGTTTTGTTAAAATTACTGTCTAAGAAATTGACTTTAAGTACACGTAAGTCAAGTTAATTGTTAAATATAACTGAGGACATTCTATTACCTATTTATTACGATGAACAATACGTCAAACGGCAATAAAAGATCGACGTGGTACAGAGGATATTGGTAATAGTCATATGGTCGTAGATCTTAATCCTCTCTCGTTCGCCTCTGTGTAACATCTGTACCCCCAAATAAATGATTCTTTATCAAAAATGGCGACCACTAAATTCATATTCTAAATATACCGGAAGGGGGGAGGGGAGACAGATGGTGAGAAGCGTTACAAGCTGATGAAATCTTCATGGGTAATCAGCCGAGTGGTGGTATTGTTTTGTCGCAACGTTTCAATGAGTTTCGTAGTCAACATCTTCAAGTGAAGTGTTAGAAGCTGGCGACAGTAGCAGGATGGCCAGGAAAAGAAATAAACACAAGAGCGAAACAATATACGGGCGTTTGCTAAACTGGATACTCTTCAAAAGTAAGCTTCAAATTTTTCTCAATAGGAAAGCTTACAACACTTTTTGACATGATAGTGAGATATGGATTATAAATCAATAACCGTTACAAAATAGGAACTATCAACCAAGCAGTGTAGCGATGCGTGATGGGAATTGCTAGGTGAGACAGGAAGACAAACAACTGAAAGGGTTTTGGGAGAAGTAATTACGACCGTAATGAAACAAATGGTTGGAGGACAGACTCACGATATATTTTGCAAGATTCGAAGAAAAAAGCACTTAATGCAAGACAAGTAGACGAAATGCACGTTGCTAAAGATCCCCATGGATGGAAATCTGGCAGAAGGCATGGATATCTAGTAAGACGACGAAGGACGGTAACGACCTACAGAAATTCTTTGAACTATGTCTCATTTTACCACGACCAGTTAAAATTCTCTTGTTTGTTGTAGAAACGGATAAGAGAAGGGCTTCCAGCCGGCATCGAACCCTGTACAGACTGTGTATTGGATTAGTGTTTTGAGGAAGACTCGGATATGGCCCTATGAAAGAATTTTGAGATTTTAAGGCATACTTCCGAGTTTAAAGAGACCGTTTCTCACTGCAATTAATTGTGCAGAAGCAGTCTTAAAACTTACGACCCGCCAGGGTAGCCGAGAGCGCTAACGCGCTGCTTCCTGGACTCGGGTAGGCGCACCGGCCTCAGATCGAATCCGCCCGGCGGATTGACGACGAGAGCCGGTGTGCCGGCCAGCTTAGATGTGGTTTTTAGGCGCTTTTCCACATCCCGCTAGATGAATACCAGGCTGGTCCCCACGTTCCGCCTCAGTTATACAGCTCGCAGACATCTGAACACATTCACACTATTTCATGGATTCTACTAGACACAGACAGTTGGAGTACACTAATTCCGTCCTGGGGGGTACGGGGTGGCGGCAGGAAGGGCATCCGGCCACCCCTTACAATTAACATGCCAAATCCGATTTACCACGGCTGACCCTGCGTAACCTCGGGACAAGGCGCAAGCGATAGAATAGAATAGAATAGTTTTAAAACTTCCAGAAGAAGTCTGTGTATTATGCACATCGAGAAAGACCGCCGTAGTTTGGTTGAGATTTTGTTTTTTTTCTTTCAGGGGAACAAGCAGCAGACGCTTCCGTAGGTTCTCCGAGCTAGTTGCAAAGGTAAATGGAGAAAAGATTTCCTCTATTCGCATTTGTTAGCGGATAGGTGCTGCCTCAGCGGTGTAGTAGCTAACATTACAGGCTGTTAACGTGGATGTCATAGGTCTAACTCCCTGCGACCAGCTGAGATTTTCCTATGATGACACCTTCGAGGACTGAGCCTTGTGAGGGCGTAAGAGAGTCTGCTTGATCAAATAAATAGCGACGTCCACTCGCAAGCAGCCGACATGGCGTTAGTAGAAAGGCTTGTGGTAGGCTGGTAGCCTATTTGCCGGATAGGCGGACTTTCACTAATATGAGAATGACTTTTGGCAGAGGTCTGCGTTGTTCATAGAGTATTCCTTACAGCGCACTCTGGGCTTACTTAAGTGGTCAAAGATTTCCAGTAATCATGTAACCACGATCAGTTGTAGGACGGTAGTTTTGTTCTGAGACGCAAATCAACACTGATTTTGATAAGTCATTTATTTATACTGATGTCTCTACACATATCTCACTAAATTAATAGAGAATAATTTTCCAACGAAATTAATATAAAGATTCGCAATGCTGACTGTGAAACTGCCCCAACACAGCGAACACAAAGTCACCTAAAACACTGAAACACTAAGCTCTCTAGAAGCTCAGTCTGGAGGGAGAAAGAGATTAGTGTTTAACGTCCCGTCGATAACGAGGTCATTCGAGACATCTCAGAAGCTCGAATTAGGAAAGGACGGAGAATGTCTGTGCCCTTTCAAAGGAACCATCCCGGCATTTGCCTTAAGCGATTTAGGGAAAATAGAAAAAAAAGGTCTCACAGGCCGGCCGCGGGCTTGAATTGTCGTCCTTCCAAACGCGAATTGAGTGTGCTAGCCACTGCGCTACCTTGGTCGATAAGCTCAATTCAGGCATGAATGTCTGGATAACGCTAGGGGGGGGGGGGGGGGGGGAGAGGTGGAGGAGGTTCCTCATGTATGTGGAAGACTGCTTGGAAAATGCCAGAAGATTTCTTAATATGTGCAGCTCACAAATGTAATGTACTCCAGTCCATGGTCCATGAAACAATATAATTAATCTGGCAACACAAGGTGTGTAGCAAATCCTGCAGATTGTGAGCTCCTTAAAAAGTGGATACGGCAAAAATGAATTGCAACACTTACTCCAAACTCAGCAAACGGTGATCTAATGGTCGCCAGGAACAGAAACCTCTCTCTCTCTCTCTCTCTCTCTCTCTCTCCTCTCTCTCTCCTCTCTTTCTCTCCACTGCAGAACCGCAAGTATATATATATATATATATATATATATATATATATATATATATATATATATATATATATATATATATATCTCTTCACGGCAGAACGGCAAGTGCCCAAAATTATTCTCCTCTATGCCAAGCTTCTCACTTTTAGACAAATTCTACATGAGCGGCGAACACCCAGCCGTCGTTACAGTAACCAGCGAGAATTTCACTTTATTTATGTGTATACAGGGGAACCCTGCAGAAATGTGCCATTCTAGTCTTGCAGAATCAACTGCTAGCCACGTTTCACTGATTGGTCGAGTCCTTCGAGCCTAAGCACGGTGGCGAGCAAGACACATTTGATTTGATAACAAGATCTGGAGGGAAAGGTCACGAATTTCCCCAAAGTGGCTGAGCTGTGCCGTGGCGTCCCGTTATTAGATCCGCATACGGGTGAATTCATCACGTACAGTTATACACTAGGGACTTGGGTGGCATAGCGGCAGCTGCCTTCGAAGAAGGCATTCGCGGCCAAAGCGCGAAGCAGGCGCCTACTGCAACCGCTTCGGCGAACTGCAGTACCCTGGGGATCCAGTCCTTTCCCTAGACCCTCTGCGACTGAGCTCTTGTTGTCAGCCAGACCATTGGACCTAACAAAATTTGACGACTTCTTCCTGAGTTAGCAAGCCTTATACTCTCCTCAAAAATAACCAATAAGTGGGCAAGAACAAAATCAAACATCACTCAGTGATATGTGACAGGTATGTCACAAAAGCTACACTGACAGCAGACCACGTCTTCCAGTGCAGTTTGTAACCCTCGATCATCGCCACATGCCGACAGTGGATTCATGAGATAACTCACTTTGCACGAGGACACTGCGGGCACGACTGTGGTATTTTTTTTAATTCGTGCCAAAGGCATCACTTACAAGGGAATTAACAGTTATAAAACTTATAAGTAGACAATGGACATTAACATGAAAAAGGACAAAGAAATCTATAATTAACTTGCTTTTGCCCAAAAGTTATCTACTTTCAAAGCATTACAGTTAGCATACAATTAGACGTAATTGTACATAAATGAACATACATAAATTCACTTAAGTATAGACTAACAGACATTGAATTAAACTGTCTTCACCCAGAAGCGGGCAACGTCGAAGGCGTTAGAGCTGGCCAGCATCAACTCTTCTTCGGTGCATGATGATTGGCACAGACGGCAGTTGTGCAGGTGAGACATCGTCTGCTCCTCTCAACACTTACAAGTTGAGGATTCTCTAGCCTATCCCCATTTTTCAAGAGCTTCTCTGCACCACCCCAGTTCGTAATCTGTTCAGGGACTTCCGGGTACACCAGCTCTCATTATCACCGGGAGGTACTTCTTTACGTTGTCTCCAGCCTATAGGAGCATCTCTACTCTATTTCTCCACATGCTTAGCCAATGGTCTGGCTGACAACAAGAGCTCAGTCGCAGAGGGTCTAGGGAAAGGACTGGATCCCCAGGGTACTGCAGTTCGCCGAAGCGGTTGCAGTAGGCGCCTGCTTCGCGCTTTGGTTTGTGTTGTTGTTGTTTACATAGACCCTTAAAAAACTTTTTCGGGACTTCAAGCGAGACGGTGCTGGCGAATGGCCAAATAATGGGTGAGTGTCAGAAGTCACGGCTCTACGTCCTTCTGCTTGAGCAACTGCTTCACGCCTGATGTCGGGCGGAGCTACACCTGCTAGATGGTACAGTTGCTCCACTTTAGTGGGTCTCAGGCACCCTGTGATTATGCGGCACGTCTCATTCAGAGCGGTGTCTACGTGCCTAGCATGGCAGGAGTTATGCCAGACAGGAGCTGTATATCCGCCCGCAGAGTAGCACGACGCCAGAGCCTAAGTCCGAATAGTGACTGCTGTGCACCCCAGTTAGATCCCCTTAGTTTTCGTATGATATTATTCCTTGCGGACACTTTCATTTTGGTGTTTAGACAATGTGTTTTGAACGTTAGTGTTCGATCTAAGGTCACCCCAAGATACTTTGGGGAAAATGAATGTTCAAGTTGAGTGCCATTCCATGATATATTTAGTTGTTGGTTTACCTGTCTGTTTTTTAGGTGGAAAGAACAGAATTGCGTTTTTGTAGGGTCAGGCCTTAAGTCATTATTTTTGTAGAACCGTTCTACTTCTTCCAGTGCCTTAGCTTATTTTCGACGTCATGGAAATCCTTTCCCTGGATGGCCAATGCAGGATCATCCGCATACAGAAAACTCCTGGTGTACAGCGGGAGTGGTTGATCGTTCGTATACATATTAAAGAGTATAGGGGCCAGAACACTGCCCTGGGGTAGTCCATTCCTCTGTAGCCTCCATCTACTGCGCCGTTCTTGAAATTCCACGAAAAATCTCCTGCTGCTAATGAAGTTGGCTATTAAGGTGGTTAAAACAGTGGTGGTATCATGGCATGTAATAATTATATATCACGAAACAGCAGCCTAAGATCAGCTGTAATTGCTCTTCACAGACAAACCGTACAACAATTTAAAGTTAATGAGTAAAAGGTCACACGAAAACAACACATTTTATCATTCAAATGGTTCAAATGGCTCTAAGCACTATGGGACTTAACATCTGAGGTCATCAGTCCCCTAGACTTAGAACTACTTAAACCTAACTAACCTAAGGAAATCACACACATCCATGCCCGAGGCAGGATTCGAACCTGCGACCGTAGCGGTCGCGCGGTTCCAGACTGAAGCGCCTAGAACCGCTTTCATCTCTCCAAGTCTGTCACGTTCATTAAGAACCACCTCCATACTACTAATGGCTGAACACTACGATGTGGTTCCTTTTCCAATCGAAAATATGCGGAGTCCCTATAATATAACACTCACCTAGAAACCCGGAAAGTACCGAAGCCGAATCCACACCTTGACATAGTAACACACTTAATTATTTCAGTAATAATTGCGCACTGGAAAAATTTTATTGGTAGCCAAGACACTGACTACTGATATCAGAGCCGTTAAGTACCTTGTAGCGCCAGCTGCACTCCAGAGAGCCTACAACTTGCCTCATACAGAGATGAGGGCTTCCAGCTGACTTCTTGATTTCCCGAGTCCCGGGCAATTCAGAGTAAATAAAGTACACTCCTGGAAATGGAAAAAAGAACACATTGACACCGGTGTGTCAGACCCACCATACTTGCTCCGGACACTGCGAGTGGGCTGTACAAGCAATGATCACACGCACGGCACAGTGGACACACCAGGAACCGCGGTGTTGGCCGTCGAATGGCGCTAGCTGCGCAGCATTTGTGCACCGCCGCCGTCAGTGTCAGCCAGTTTGCCGTGGCATACGGAGCTCCATCGCAGTCTTTAACACTGGTAGCATGCCGCGACAGCGTTGACGTGAACCGTATGTGCAGTTGACGGACTTTGAGCGAGGGCGTATAGTGGGCATGCGGGAGGCCGGGTGGACGTACCGCCGAATTGCTCAACACGTGGGGCGTGAGGTCTCCACAGTACATCGATGTTGTCGCCAGTGGTCGGCGGAAGGTGCACGTGCCCGTCGACCTGCGACCGGACCGCAGCGACGCACGGATGCACGCCAAGACCGTAGGATCCTACGCAGTGCCGTAGGGGACCGCACCGCCACTTCCCAGCAAATTAGGGACACTGTTGTTCCTGGGGTATCGGCGAGGACCATTCCCAACCGTCTCCATGAAGCTGGGCTACGGTCCCGCACACCGTTAGGCCGTCTTCCGCTCACGCCCCAACATCGTGCAGCCCGCCTCCAGTGGTGTCGCGACAGGCGTGAATGGAGGGACGAATGGAGACGTGTCGTCTTCAGCGATGAGAGTCGCTTGTGCCTTGGTGCCAATGATGGTCGTATGCGTGTTTGGCGCCGTGCAGGTGAGCGCCACAATCAGGACTGCATACGACCGAGGCACACAGGGCCAACACCCGGCATCATGGTGTGGGGAGCGATCTCCTACACTGGCCGTACACCACTGGTGATCGTCGAGGGGACACTGAATAGTGCACGGTACATCCAAACCGTCATCGAACCCATCGTTCTACCATTCCTAGACCGGTAAGGGAACTTGCTGTTCCAACAGGACAATGCACGTCCGCATGTATCCCGTGCCACCCAACGTGCTCTAGAAGGTGTAAGTCAACTACCCTGGCCAGCAAGATCTCCGGATCTGTCCCCCATTGAGCATGTTTGGGACTGGATGAAGCGTCGTCTCACGCGGTCTGCACGTTCAGCACGAACGCTGGTCCAACTGAGGCGCCAGGTGGAAATGGCATGGCAAGCCGTTCCACAGGACTACATCCAGCATCTCTACGACCGTCTCCATGGGAGAATAGCAGCCTGCATTGCTGCGAAAGGTGGATATACACTGTACTAGTGCCGACATTGTGCATGCTCTGTTGCCTGTGTCTATGTGCCTGTGGTTCTGTCAGTGTGATCATGTGATGTATCTGACCCCAGGAATGTGTCAATAAAGTTTCCCCTTCCTGGGACAATGAATTCACGGTGTTCTTAATTCAATTTCCAGGAGTGTATATTAAATTCCATCAGATAGAACTACACTACGTCCTTTAGTCTCAAAAACTAATGTCTATCTTGGTTATAAAAAGGTAAACTAATTAAGCTGATCAATAAAATAGTTATAAATAAATCATTGGGGGAAGTGGCAACAAAACGACTATTCACGTTGGTGTGTAGAATATATGAGTCGGGCGATATACCATCTGACTTTCGGAAAAGCATCATCCACACAATTCCAAAGACGGCAAGAGCCGACAAGTGCGAGGATTATCGCACAATCAGCTTAACAGCTCATGCATCGAAGCTGCTTACAAGAATAATATACAGAAGAATGGAAATGAAAATTGAGAATGCGCTACGTGACGATCAGTTTGGCTTTAGGAAAAGTAAAGGGACGAGAGAGGCAATTCTGACGTTACGGCTAATAATGGAAGCAAGGCTAAAGAAAAATCAAGACACTTTCATAGGATTTGTCGACCTGGAAAAAGCGTTTGACAATATAAAATGGTGCAAGCTGTTCGAGATTCTCTAAAAAGTAGGGGTAAGCTATAGGGAGAGACGGGTCATATACAATATGTACAACAACCAAGAGGGAATAATAAGAGTGCACGATCAAGAACGAAGTGCTCGTATTAAGAAGGGTGTAAGACAAGGCTGTAGCCTTTCGCCCCTACTCTTCAATCTGTACATCGAGGAAGCAATGATGGAAATAAAAGAAAGGTTCAGGAGTGGAATTAAAATACAAGGTGAAAGGATATCAATGATACGATTCGCTGATGACATTGCTATCCTGAGTGAAAGTGAAGAAGAATTAAATGATGTGCTGAACGGAAAGAACAGTCTAATGAGTACACAGTATGGTTTGAGAGTAAATCGGAGAAAGACGAAGGTAATGAGAAGTAGTAGAAATGAGAACAGCGAGAAACTTAACATCAGGATTGATGGTCACGAAGTCAATGAAATTAAGGAATTCTGCTACCTAGGCAGTAAAATAACCAATGACGGACGGAGCAAGGAGGACATCAAAAGCAGACTCGCTACGGGAAAAAAGGCATTTCTGGCCAAGAGAAGTCTACTAATATCAAATACCGGCCTTAATTTGAGGAAGAAATTTCTGAGGATGTACGTGTGGAGTACAACATTGTATGGTAGTGAAACATGGACCGTGGGAAAACCAGAACAGAAGGGAATCGAAGCATATGAGATGTGGTGCTATAGACGAATGTTGAAAATTAGGTGGACTGATAAGGTAAGGAATGAGGAGGTTCTACGCAGAATCGGAGAGGAAAGGAATATGTGGACAACACTGATAAGGAGAAGGGACAGGATGATTGGACATCTGCTAAGACATGAGGGAATGACTTCCATGGTACTAGAGGGAGCTGTAGAGGGCAAAAACTGTAGAGGAAGACAGAGATTGGAATACGTCAAGCAAATAATTGAGGACGTAGGTTGCAAGTGCTACTCTGAGATGAAGAGGTTAGCACAGGAAAGGAATTCGTGGCGGGCCGCATCAAACCAGTCAGTAGACTGATGACCAAAAAAAATAATAAAAAAAAAATAAATCTTTCAATGTACGGGCGATCCAAAAGTATTACAGAGCTTTTTGATTTAGCCTTTCAGCCAGTCAGCTCCAGAAGTAGAATCTGTGGTTTTTCATTGCTTGTTTCCTGCTCTTCTTAACAGCTAGTGCTACTTCGTGCGAGGAAGTTTTGCAATTTTATTTCAGACAGGAGCTGGGAAACACCAACTGTCGTGGGAAATTCCCTAGCCCTCTGGTAACCTCCGTCCACAAACCACTTAAGTCATATTTTGGAAAGACCGACCCACCAGCTCCGGCCTGGTTGATGACACCCGAGCACAAAATATAAGAAACGAGCTCTGGCATCCCAGTTGCCAAGTGGACGACCCCAAAATGTGACCAATAATTGTATATTACCCTGTTAATTGGTCTGAATGTTACAAAGAGTTCCCTCCTAATTCCTTTGCAACTGACAATTAATATTTAGTGCAGTCAGTCAGCAAACTGATGAGCGACAGGCGCTCTTAGTAGGGGAAATGATCTTCCCGGGAAGGACCTTACAACTGCCCTACAGGCACACCCAAAATCAGTTTCCCCTTCCCAGTCCGAAAGCGTTTCGCAGCGTGCGGTGATTTACGTTGATTCTGCTCGAGAGCTTAACTTGTTATTTTGTCATATGCTTAGTTACTCAGAAATGATTGGTACGCGCACGACATCGTAATAAAAAGTGCACAATACCAAGAAGAGACGTTTTCGGAGTAAACAACGTTCTAATTTTAATTTTAATAATTAACAGCCTAAGTTGCTCCGTTTACCTAGAATTTACCTAGGTTTCAGTTGGGATAACCCAACCTTCTTCAGAATAACAGTAACTACCGTTTGTCCATAGCTTGACACAGCCTCAGTTGCACCGTTTACCTAGAATTTACGTAGGTTTCAGTCGGGATAACCCCACCATCTTCAGAATAACAGTAACTACCGTTTGTCCATAGTGGACATCGTCAAGCTATGGACAAACGGTTACTGTTATTCTGAAGAAGATTGGGTTATCCCGACTGAAACCTAGGTAAATTCTAGGTAAACGGTGCAACTGAGGCTGTTAATTATTAAAATAAAAATTAATATTTACACAGTTGCTGACAGGACCGCGAAATGTAGAAGATATTTAAACAACGTTCAATCGTCTCTAACGTAATTAGCGCCTGCTTTAAAGACTTGAAACAAGACGAACTGTTGGTTAATGTTGCCAGTCTCAAACAAAGGACTGCAGTTTATACAAAAGTTAGCCATGCCACAGTAGAAGCAGCAGAAAGGAACGCGAATGTAAATCACATGGTTTACTGGAATCACCAAGATACAGTGTTAAGAATTTTGGAAAGAAAGCTATCGTTAAAGACAGTTTTAAAAATAGGTAATTCGGTAAGCAATGGAGAACTTTTAAACCAATAAAAAAAATAGTGTCGACATTCGGCAAATTATTTAGTCCAATAAAACAAAAAGAATCCATTTCTCTTGTCAGAAAGTTTTTTGCACAAGACACTGCGCGAAATGGGATATCTCTGGAAGAGATCTGTAAGTTCAGGAGGAGGATTTTGGTAGAGAGGACTGTTGTAATTGACTGTCGATGCAAATACTTGTTACAAGCAAGAAAGTGAAGAAAGCAAGGTGAAAAACTCTTATATAAACGAAATTTGGGTGGGCAATATTAATTATAGAGAATGTTATGTTGATGGTATCATGGTCAGTGTTAGTGAAAGCAACAGAATTATTGTGGTGAACACTGGATCTAATGCTGGCTTTATTTACTTGTCTACATCAGTGTTATTCTCTTCGAAATATTCCGCGTTACATACGATGCAGTTTGTCAGCACTTCTTCAAGAACCCGGAAAGCTTCTGGAACTCTAACTTTGGAGCAGCTTCTAGTTCTCTCAGCGAAGCGTTTTTAAACTTACCTATATTTGTAAAAGACTGTCATTTAAAGTGAACAGAAAGGCACATGATTGAATATGGAGGCTAGGGCATCATTACAATATTGTTCTTGGGCAAAAATTCACGAAAACGCAAAGAAACGTAATAGGCGCATTATCGTTGTGAAAAAACCAAGAATTCCTCAGCCACAAATCCAGA
This sequence comes from Schistocerca piceifrons, assembly GCF_021461385.2. Taxonomy (NCBI): domain Eukaryota; kingdom Metazoa; phylum Arthropoda; class Insecta; order Orthoptera; family Acrididae; genus Schistocerca; species Schistocerca piceifrons. The sequence continues at coordinate 153,518,429 of NC_060141.1, forward strand.
TTTTTTTTTTTTTAAAATTGCTTCACGCCAACCACATTGAACTTTTCACTAGTACTCCTTACTGTTGGTTTCACCTTGTGGCAAGAACTCATAGTAGAGTATGAAGTTCAAGTCGAAGAACGCTGAGAGCATAATCTTCACATTTTGACAGCACTTGTCGAGTTTTTTTTTTTAGTCTTGGCGATCCACTACGTCGACTGAGCCTTAGTTTCAGTGTCATATCGCTCATCTCATGTTTCGTCACCTATTCTGACTTGTTTCAATAGCTCTATACCGTTGCTAACTTCATCCAGTGATTCCTGACTAACTGACACCCGCCGTTGTTTTTGTTCAAAAGTCAACAATTTTGGAACAAATTTATCTGAAACGTCCGGAACTATGTCATGGCATGAGACAATTGATATGCCAACATCATCGCCGACTTCTCTGACTGAGATTTGGCGAGCTTTCGTAGTCATTTCTTTCACTTTTTCACGATTACATCGGCTGACGTGTTGAGCGTCGTGGGTGGTCATCTTCAGCGCCCTGACGACCTTCTTCAAACCGCTTATGCCTCTTGTAAACCCGTATTTTAATCATAGCAGGCTCATCAAAACCAGTATTTAACATTGCCAAAACTGTTATGCGCTTTATTCCTTCCTGATGACAAAAGATAGTTCAAGTTGTCTAATCCATTTTTATACAAAACAAATAATCGCAGATATTACCAAGAAACCTGTAACCTTTCTGACAGCCAACCAGAGACTAAATATCCATCATGCCTAACACTGTACAGATACGAAATTATAAATTCCTCCTTAGTTTTTAAAGGTACTCGTGTCACAAGAATTGTTGCGTTTCAGCGCAGCCCTTCGAAGAAAACTTCTTCGACTTAGCACAAACACAAAGTAAGCACAACTCTTAAGACAGATAGTAGACCACGCATTCAGATGAACAGGTGTCCGATTCTATGTCTGTAGTGGATATATGAATCTTGATTTCGATTCATACGTTAGTATAATTTACTCTATAATACTGTTTTTCGGAGGAAGGCAATCGTCTCTTGTGTTCCGTATGTTGTTAACGCTTTCACCTAAAAATAAAAATAAAAAATAGAAATAAAATTTAGGCGCTCAGTCCGGAACCGCGCGACTGCTACGGTCGCAGGTTCGAATCCTGCCTCGGGCATGGATGTGTGTGGTGTCCTTAGGTTAGTTAGGTTTAAGTAGTTCTAAGTTCTAGGGGACTGATGACCATAGATGTTAAGTCCCATAGTGCTCAGAGCCATTTGAACCATTTTTTAGAAATAAAATTAAACGCTGCCAGGACGTATCTGTACACTGTGTCACTACAGATTTAAAGCTCCAGCGCGGCAGACTGGTACAGTTTTGTGAAACAACCTGTAGTAGCATCTGGTGATATAGCTGGGTGGGCAAAGTGGGGCTCGCTCGTTCGCTTACGAGTTTATAGACTATACACTGAAAACCAAGACATTATGACCACTGCCCAGCGCGAGGTTGAATGTCGCCTGGTGGCGTTGCAGGAACGCGACACGGTAAGGAAAGTGTATAAGTGGGCCAAAGACTGATGGTGAATCATACTGGCGACCTCACGGGCCGCATATGGGTAAATCTACTGACATAAGCGACTTTGACAAAGGTGATGTTATATCCCGTAGCCCGTGGACGAGTATCTCTAAAACAGAATATCCGGTCGAATGTTCAAGTACTATTGTAGTGAGCATCTGTGGAAAGTGATAGAACGACAGTGAAACTACCATTGTGCGACGAGTCGTTGGACGTCCACGACTCGTGCGATCGGAAGGCTTGTCTGTAAAGTAGGATGGTGGCAATCTGTATCTCTGCCGAAAGTGCACATTGCTCGTGCAAGCATAAGTGTCTCGGAGCACGACTTTCGATGTACTTGGTTTTGAACATGGGGCTCCGCAGTAGCAACCCCTATATGTTCACATGTAGGCCCAACGACGGTTACGGTTGCAGTGGCCACCGGAACATTGTGACTGGATTGCGGATCAATGGAAAACTGTTGCCTCGTCGGATGATTCACGTTTTTTGCCACATCAAGTCGATAGTGATCACCACAAACGCCATCATCCACATGAACGGCGGTTCGAAGCGTGCACCGCGCCAAAGACGCAGGCTGGTTCAAAAAATGGCTCTGAGCACTATGGGACTTAACTTCTCAGGTCATCAGTCCCCTAGAACTTAGAACTACTTAAACCTAACTAACCTAAGGACATCACACACATCCATGCCCCAGGCAGTATTCGAACCTGCGACCGTAGCGGTCGCGCGGTTCCAGACTGTAGCGCCTAGAACCGCTCGGCCGCCATGGCCGGCGCAGGCTGGTTTTGGCGGAGACATTTTTCTGCGCTCGCATGGGACCTGTAAGCACCTGCGTCGCTTCATGCTTAATGACTCCCCCGACGGTGATGTCATCTTTGAGCAGAATAAATGCCCGTGTTTCAAAACCAGAGCATTGCTACAGTGTTTAAAGGAACATGATAGTGAACTCACCTTGACATCTTGGCCACCAAATTCGCCTGATGTGAATCCAGTAGAACCCATGTGGGTCATTATCAGGCGCCAATGTCGAGCCTACAAACCAGCAGCCCATTGTTTACAAAAATTACATGACTTATGCGTAGAAATCTGGTGCCACATACCTCCAGAACCGAGCAACAAACTTTCGGATCCATGAAACGTAGAATCGGTGATGTATTGCGTTCCAGTGATAGCCCAATAAGCTACTGGAAAGGTGGTCATAATGTTTTGGCTCGTCAGTATAGTTACACTAGTTCCTGTTACACTACTGGCCATTAAAATTGCTACACCACGAAGATGACGTGCTACAGAAGCGAAATTTAAACGACAGGAAGAAGATACTGTGATATGCAAATGATTAGCTTTTCAGAGCATTCACACAAGGTTGGTGCCGGTGGCGACACCTACAACGTGCTGACATGAGGAAAGTTTCCTACCGATTTCTCATACACAAACAGCAGTTGACCGGCGTTGCCTGGTGAAACGTTGTTGTGACGCCTCGTGTAAGGAGGAGGAATGCGTACAATCACGATTCCGACTTTGATAAAGGTCTGATTCTAGCCTATCGCGATTGCGGTTTATTGTATCGCAACATTGCTGCTCCAGGTTCTGTTTACAGCATCATGATGGTCGCATCCTGTTTGGCGACATCGCGGTGAACGCACACTGGAAGCGTGTATTCATCATCGCCATACAGGCGTATCACCCGGCGAGATGGTCATTGGTTACACGTCCCGGTCACCTCTTGTTCGCAATGACGGCACTTTGAACAGTGGACGTTACATTTCAGATGTGTTACGACCCGTGGCTCTACCCTTAATTCGATCCCTGCGAAACCCTACATTTCAGCAGGATAATGCACGATCGCATGTTGCAGGTCTTGTACGGGCCTTTCTGGATACAGAAAATGTTCGACTGCTGCCCTGGCCAGCACATTCTCCAGATCTCTCACCAATTGGAAACGTCTGGTCAATGGTGGCCGAGCAACTGGCTCGTCACAATACGCCAGTCACTACTCTTGATGAACTGTGGTATCGTGTTGAAGCTGCATGTGCAGCTGTACCTGTACACGTGATCCACTCAATGCCCAGGCGTATCAAGGCCGTTATTACGGCTAGACGTGGTTGTGTTGGGTACTGATTTCTCAGGATCAATGCACCCAAATTGCGTGAAGATGTTATCACATGTCAGTTCTAGTATAATATATTTGTCCAATGAATACCCGTTTATCATCTCCATTTCTTCTTGGTGTAGTAATTTTAATGGCCAGTAGTGTAAGTAGCAAATGCGAAGGGGAAAGGGCAAGAATGGATGTTTTCACAGATCATTTCCGCCCTCTACTAACAGCATTTCTCTGCGAAGTGATGTTTTATGTCAGGAGTGTTCACAGTTTTATTGTAAACAGAACCTGAAGGCCAATGTTGTCGTGGGAAAGTTGCCAGTCTTCCGTGATAATACACCCTACATTTCTAAGCCAGGTTCCTGAGACACTGAGAGGGTCGGATAGTGTGATATCGTGTCGCTGTTCCGGTTGTCTTTGTCTACGGAAAGAGATTCCCGAGCAGAGCTTGTCTGGGGTGACAAATCGCGCATCGGGCATACCTGCGGCAGGGAACATGACGGACGCTCGCGGCGCGTCTGTAAGCAAGACGGATGAGCCCCCAGGAGCGGCGCGGAGGGCGAGAGGCGCCGATCTGCGGCTGTCGGCCGTGTTTGCTGACACCGGCACGCTGAGGACGGACGTCTGCACATCTCGCCACTGACGAGCTGCCGGAACCCGGCGCTGAAGCGGAAGCGACGTCGGAAGCGAAACGGACCGCCACCTTTAAACCGAGAAGGCCCCGGCTTCTTAGCATTGATGGACACCGACAGCCACCAGCGTTGAAAATCTCTACCGTCCTGCGTTGGGAATACTGATATTGTTCATTACCTGGCTCTTTGCTTTTCTTATGCTTCCGCCTTTTTCTGTGCTTCCTATCAGCAAGTCCTCTAACTCGTCCTTATTTTCGGCCAGGAGAGCAATGCAGTCTGTGATGGACCTTGACATCTGTTCCCACTGCAAATTAATCCTCTTCCGACATTATCCTTCTTTGTCAATTCGATGTACAAGGTGAACAATAAATGTGATAAATTACTACTCTACCTTAGCTCTTAACAGGAACCAAGCGAGGGAGGTGGCGCAGCGGTATTGTATTAGACACGCATTCGGGAAGACAGTGGTTAATATCTTCGTGATGGCATTCAGTCCTTCACAACCCTACAGGTAAAATGTTAGTCACCTCCGTAAAAGAGCTGTAGATAGAGCATAACTTTCACCAAATGGTCGTATGAACCTCCGCCGCTGACATAAGCCATGGCAGTGAAGTAGTTTGTATGTGCCAGTCGGATACACTGAATCAGCGCATTAAGATGGATCGGCGGAAAAAATGGTTCAAATGGTTCTGAGCACTATGGTACTTAACTTCTGAGGTCATCAGTCCCCTAGAACTTAGAACAACTTAAACCTCACTAACCTAAGGACATCACACACATCCATGCCCGAGGCAGGATTCGAACCTGCGACCGTAGTGGTCGCGCAGTTACTGACTGTAGCGCCTAGAACCGCTCGGCGATCGGTGGAAAGATGTGATAGGTTAGCAGAAAGTACTGAGAGGTGATTGAAGACACATTTAACATCAGTTACAATGTCCTTGGATGAATTTATACACAACTACATTCAACAGAACCCCAGAGTCGTAGTAGGCGGTCGCCATGAAGACCTGGGGCGTTACTGGGCCGGTATATGGTGGCTGAAGTGGTGCTGGTGAAGACCACGACGCACTGGACTGTGTCTGCAGCATGGAACTGTGTCCGCAGCATGGAGCGCTGAGACGAAACTACTGGTGTTCTCAACTAGCAGTACTGGAGCTGAACTGCTGATATAGCCGGACGAAAATCTAGTATTACTGTCTTGAGACATAGGGCGTAAATGACTTTGCACGGGTCGACGATGGCATAAATAGTCGGGAGCGGATAGCCGTCCACGTGGCGCTGCGAGTGCTTCGTGAACTGGCGCAGCAACATAGTGTCCTAGTGTCCTGCTGGCAGCACTCTCTGCTGCGACAGGCACGACATCTGTCGGCGAGGTTAGCACCCCAAACGCAGTGGAAGCGACGCATAAATCCGTAATAAATAGCCCAGGCCATACGAGGAAATATTTGGTTGTCTCGTAAGTTCGACGCTTCTCGTTACAGTGCAGTCACAAAGAACGTCTGGGAACATAACTCCCTGCAGCACAGCAATGATAAAGTGGTTGCTGGCCTGTCTGCTTAGACACTTTACACACAAGGTTGTGTACAATATAACAAAACAAGGCGGGTCGGTTTTGTAAGAAAAATATTTGTTTCCAGTAGTATATACCATTATTGCCGAAAATACATTCTACATCTACATCTACATGATTACTCTGCTATTTACAACAAAGTGCCTGGCAGAGGGTTCAATGAGGCCAACGGCCTTGCCGCAGAGATAACACCGGTTCCCGTCAGATCACCGTAGTTTAGCGCTGTCAGGCTGGGCTAACACTTGGATGGGTGACCATCCGGTCTGCCGAGCGCTGTTTACAAGCGGGGGTGCTCTCAGCCCTTGTGAGGCAAACTGAGGAGCTAATTGATTGAGAAGTAGTGTCTCCGGTCTCGTAAACTGACATACGGCCGGGAGAGCGGTGTGCTGACCACATGCCCCTCCATATCCGCATCCAGTGACGCCTGTGGGCTGAGCATGACACGGCGACCGGTCGGTACCTTCGGGTATTTATGGCCTGTCCGGGAGGAGAGGAGATGGTTCAATGACCCACCCTCAAGCTGTCTCTCTACCGTTTCACTCTCGAACGGCACGAAGGAAAAACGAGCACTTAAATTTTTCTGTGCGAGCCCTGATTTCTGTTATTTTTATCTTGATGACCATTTCTCCCTATGTAGGTGGGTGCCAATAGAATTATTCCGCAATCGGAGAAGAAAACTGGAGATTGAAATTTCATGAGATGAACCCGTCGCAACAAAAAATGCCTTTCGTTTTAGAGATTGCCACTCCAATTCACGTACCATGTCTGTGGTACTATCTCCCCTATTTCGCAATAGTAAAAAACGAGCTCCCTTTCTTTGAACTTTTTCGATGTCACCCGTCAGTCCCACCTGGTGCGGATCCCACACCGCACAGCAGTACTCAAGGATAGGGCGGGCAAGCGTGTTGTAAGAAATCTCTTTAGCAGACCTCTTGCATCTTCTAAGTGTTCTGACAATCAATTGCAGTCTTTGCTTTGCTCTACACACAACATTATCTATGTGATCGTTCCATTGTAGGTTATTTGTAGTTGTAATACCTAAGTATTTACTTGAATTTACAGCCGTCAGATTTGTGCGACTTACCGCTTAATCGAAATTTAGTGGCATTCTTTTAGTACGCACGTGAATAACTTCACACTTTTCTTTATTCAGGATCAGTTGCCACTTTTCGCAGCATACAGATATCTTATCTAAATCATTTTGCAATTCGTTTTGGTCATCTGACAACTTTACAAGACGGTAAATGACAGCATCATCTGCAAACACTATGAGGGCTGCTCAGATTGTCCCCCACGTCGTTAATATAGATCAGGAACATTAGAGGGCCTATAACACTTTCTTGGGGAACGCCAGATTTTACTTGTGTATTACTCGATGACTTTCCGTCTATTACTACGAACTGTGATCTTTCTGACAGGAAATCACGAATTCAGTCGCACAACTGAGGCGATATTCAATAGGCACGCAGTTTGGTTATAGTTCCCAGCTCGAATTCGACTAAGCCACTTTTGGCATACTCGAGCCGTAACTGCATCGCCCCTGTATACAGCAAAAACACAGTAAGATGCCGGAAATGTTTCTTCTTGCTTTTCATAGCTTGTAAACACACGTTCACGCTGTTCCATCCAACGTCAGGCTCAAACACACACTGAAAAATCCAATGGCGCGTCAGGTTGCCGACCTGTACGTTGTAGGGCGATTAGCCAACTGTGTTACACTGGATGGAAGGTGCAATAGATGCAAGGCGCCAGCAAAACGAACGACTCACGAGACAACCCAATATATCGGTGGTGATGAAATCGGTTTACCCGCGTTCTCCTTGCGGTATGACTGCACACACGGCCTACCTGGTGTGTGGTGGAAAAGACTATCTCATGGATGCAACAGAGAGGAACCATCGTTTCTGGACGTTCCAGAGACCACACCGTTAATGCAGCTGCCCGATTTGTACGTGTATTTAGCGTGAATTGACCTACATGTAATGGTGTACCACTCGAAGCCTTGTAATACTTCATAACAACAGTGGTCCTACAAATACTCTACCTGACAGCAACTAGAAACGAATTCCACATCTTATCAATGAACATGTCCATCTCGACTAGCTTCCGAGCATACGTTCGAAACGGAACTTCGTGCATCAACCATTCGGATTCAAGGACCACACAAGAGATTGAAACGTCCCTTTTTGAACAATTGTACCTGACTGTGCTTAACCTGACACACAATATTTTTAGCGCAACGCAATCTGACTTTCAAAAATCCCTACAAAAGAATGGCCCTGACGAGCATTAACCTATACGTTTCACAAATCACTTACCTCACAAAAATCTTTGTTACTCGAACTACTGCAATACAGCGAGCGCCACTACTGCCAGCTAAATAAAAGATTAAAACTACGGAAGGCACTAACTGCTGATAGGCATAGTTAGCAAATGAAAGATTTTGACAGAGAACAAACAATGTATTTACCTTAATATTGTTGAAAAATCATAATATACATAACAGATCATGACATCCAGTCTTAGAAATTTCCAAACTCCGCCATCTCTCTCCCCACATCCACCACTGCTGGCGGCTCACCTCCAACTGCGCAACGCTACGCGCTGTTCACATGCAGCTGCCGCTGGCCAACACTACAATGGCAGACAACAATGCAAACTAGCCACAGACTGCATACAGCACAGCCAGTGATTTTCATACAGAGCGCTACGTAACGTTGCCAACAAGAAAACATAAACAGCCTACTTAATAGCCCCCATGCTCCCCACAAAAAAATTTTACAAATTGTTTTGGGCAGTGGCCAATAATGATTTGATAAAATTTTCCATAATTACAATAACAAAGATATCAAATGCACACACTTATTGATACAATGTTGGTCAAAAGCTAAACTTTCTCACAGTCCATAAAGACAGTCCTGATCGTTCATCACAGTAAAATAGCAGTGTTTTTCCCAAAGTCTGAGCAGTAAAAGATAATGCACACAGAAGTAGTGGATTTCCATGTTGTCTTGAAGAAGTAGTGTTGTCCTTCCAATGGAAAGACAGTGCTGACTCTTGACATGCAGACAGGTAATGGGCCACAACAGAGCAAACCCACAGCAGAGTCAGTCGAAATTTTGAAGAGTATTGGTAGGTAGGTCATCACAGAGCAGGCCCACTGTAGTCCTGGTAAAGATTACGGCATGGTGGGCCACCAGAGGTGCAGACCCACTGCAGTCCTTGTAGAAATAATGGTACTAGTGAGTCAGCAAAAGTGTAGACCCACTGTAGTCCTTGTAGAAATAATGGTATTGGTGGGTCATCAAAGATGCAGACCCACTGCAGTCCATGTAGAGACGGCCAGCAGCCATCTGTTGCAACTGTGCAGGTACACAATCACCATCGAAGAGTTTTGTGGACAATATAGCAAGTCCATAAACCACCACTTGTGCACTCACAAAGTTTTTGGAATTGTCCTTAGAACCAGCAATGCTGTTAACCAGTCCCTTGCTGAATTATCAGCACACCTGCGAGCACTAACAGTCCCTTTTTTTTAATATATTGTGCATATACTATGACCAACAGAAATATGTGCAGTGAAATGTAACTTACAAGTTGCTTAATTTGATGAACTGGTGTCAATTACAATTTTATAACATGAGAATACAATAACAAAGGTACAAAATACATCATTGAAGGACATAACAATACAGATAACATTTGTAGTACAGGCTTTACAAAAGAATCGAAATAACATATACGTCAGTGTTACAGGAATTATGACATGAGTACATACATAAAAGATCAGAATAACTTTCGAAACACCAACTTCACACATGAACATTAAGACAGAACAGAATAAACAATGTACGAGTATAAACATCTTTACAAAGAAAATAACATAGTATTTGAAAAATTCTACAACGTAAATCTTATTAGCTAAACACATAAAGACAGGAAAAAGACAAATACACAAGGGTACATAAACACATACCAGAATAACACAGGAGGAAAGGACAGGGTTTGTTTTCAGTGTAACATTTGGTACTGCAGTCCAACCCAAAACTTCATTCCATAGATCTTTCGTCTTATTTCAACATTTGTTTCCACCAAAAAAATCCTGTCCAAGCATGCTTTCTGTAATTATATGTTCACATATTTCTTACCTCATTATTTATTTTCCATTATCTTACATCATTTATTTCCAAGAAATCCTACCTAAAGTTGTTGTCTCTAAAATCTACCTTTTTGTTCATATCCTCTTTCAAAATACTCTGTTGGGTAAACCATATTCTTATAGCTTCTCAATGCATTTCTTCCAATTCATCACAACTCGTTCTCTTATATAGCCTACCCCATTTTAAGCTAACTTAAATCTACTGAGCTCAGATATATATACTAAGGGACGAGGCAATGCAGCAGCACAAAACAATTAACACAAAGAGCAATGACAAAAAAATGGAAATTGCAAAGCAAGCTACAGTAAATCTAAATTACCAAGCAATGCAACATTACAACTAATATGAGCCAATGTGCAGCAACAAGAAAAATAAATTAGTAGTAAAACTAGCTTAACAGAGTAATACAAAGTGAAATCGTGTATTTGTATTTTTCCTGTCTTTATGTGTTTAGCTAATACGATTTATGTTGTAGAATTTTTCTAGTAAAAAGCTACATTCACTATGAAGAGGAGTACTGTTATCCTCAAATATAATTTGCATTAATAATATGTTATTTTCTTTGTAAAGATGTTTATCGACATTATTAATTCTGTTCTGTTTCAATGCTCATGTGTGAAATTAATGTTTCGAAAACCATTCTCATTATTTTATATATTTACTTATGTCATAATTCCTGTAACACTGATGTACATGTTTATTTCTATTCTTTTGTAAAGCCTGTTTTATTACAAATGTTATCTGTTTTGTTATGTTCTTTAATGATGTATTTTGTACCTTTGTTATTGTATTCTTATGTTATAAAATTGTAATTGACACCAGTTCATCAAATTAAGTATCATTTCACTGCACACGTTTCTGATGGTCATAGTATATGGACAATATGTGAGAAGTAGGGACTGATAGTGTTTGCACGTGTGTTAATAATTCAGCAAGGGACTGGATAACAGCATTGCTGGTTCTAAGGACATTTCAAACAAATTTTTTGTGAATGGACAAGTGGTGGTTTATGGATTTGCTATATTCTCCGCAAGACTCTTTGATGGTGATTGTGCAACTGCACATTCACAACAGATGGCTGCTGGCCATCTCTACAAGGACTACAGTGGGTCTACACCTTTGCTGACTCACCAATACCATTATTTCTACAAGGACTGCAGTGTGTCTGCACCTCCGGTGGCACACCAGTACCATAACCTCTACGAGTACTACAGTGGGTCTGCTCTGTGATGACCTACATACCAGTATTCTTCAAAATTTCGACTGACTCTGCTGTGGGTTTGCTCTGTTGTGGACCAATACCTGTCTGCATGTCAAGAGTCAGCACTGTCTTTCCGTCGGAACGACAACACTACTTCTTCAAGACTGCATGGAAATCCACTACTTCCGTGTGCATTTTCTTTTACTGCTCAGACTTTGAGAAAAAAAAAACAATGCAATTTTACTGTGATGGATGATCAGGACTGTCTTTATGGACAGTGAGAAAATTTTAGCTTTTGACCAACATTGTACCAATAAGTGTGTGCATTTGATTTCTTTGTTATTGTAATTATGGAAAATTTTATCAAATCTGTATTGGCCACTGCCCAAAACAATTTGTAAAATTTTTTGTGGGGAGCATGGGGGCTATGTAAGTAGGCTGTTTAGGTTTCCTTATTGGTAACGCCACGTAGCGCTCTGTATGAAAATCATTGGCTGTGCTGTGTGCAGTCTGTGGCTAGTTTGCATTGTTGTCTGCCATTGTAGTGTTGGGCAGCGGCAGCTGGATGTGAACAGCGCGTAGCGTTGCGCAGTTGGAGGTGAGCCGCCAGCAGTGGTGGATGTGGGGAGAGAAATGGCGGAGTTTCGAAATTTGTAAGACTGGATGTCATGAACTGCTATGTATATTATGATTTTTCAACATTATTAAGGTAAATACATAGTTTGTTCTCTATTAAAATCTTTCATTTGCTAACTATGCCTATCAGCAGTTAGTGCCTTCCGTAGTTTGAATCTTTTATTTAGCTGGCAGTAGTGGCGCTCGCTGTATTGCAGTAGTTCGAGTAACGAAGATTTTTGTGAGGTAAGTGATTTGTGAAAGGTATAGTTTAATGTTAGTCAGGGCCATTATTTTGTAGGGAATTCTGAAAGTCAGATTGCGTTGCGCTAAAAAAATATTGTGTGTCAGTACAAGCACAGTCATTTGTAATTTTTCTAAGGGGACGTTTCGTTGTAAGGGGACGTTTCATGTCGCCATATGAAACGTCCCCTTTGAACAATTATACCTGACTGTGCTTAACCTGACACACAATATTTTTAGCGCAACGCAGTCTGACTTTCAAAAATCCCTACAAAAGAATGGCCCTGACTAGCATTAACCTATACGTTTCACAAATCACTTACCTCACAAAAATCTTCGTTTCTCGAACTACTGCCATACAGGGAGCGCCACTACTGCCAGCTAAATAAAAGATTCAAACTACGGAAGGCACTAACTACTGATAGGCATAGTTAGGAAATGAATGATTTTGAAGGAGAACAAACAATGTATTTACCTTAATATTGTTGAAAAATCATAATATACATAACAGATCATGACATTAAGTCTTAGAAATTTCCAATCTCCGCCATCTCTCTCCCCACATCCACCACTGCTGGCGGTTCACCTCCAACTGCGCAACGCTACGCGCTGTTCACATCCAGCTGCCGCTGGCCAACACTACAATGGCAGGCAACAATGCAAACTAGCCACAGACTGCACACAGCACAGCCAGTGATATTCATACAGAGCGCTACGTAACGTTGCCAACAAGAAAACATAAACAGCCTACTTACAAGATCATGGTCCACAGCTACGCTTAAACCTGCTCATCTTCAAAGGGCCAATCAACACAGAAGCTGAAAAGTAGCTGACTGAAGACGCGTGTGCGGTCCGACGAGTAGCGAATTACCTTCTTTTAAAATGATGCACGGAGTCCAGTGAACCGAAGGCTCAATGAGCTGTAGAATTCGGAATAGGTGGAGGTTGTAATTGAGGCCAAGGTGATTCTGTGAGGTTTTTTGGGGGGTTTTCGTACCACTAGTTACCACCCCCCCGCCCCCCTCTGCCCCCAGTCACTCATATTACCTAGTACGGGATATCTGGTGCAACATTCCTGATGCCCAAGTGTTGCCCTTTCTTGTGTAGCTTTATGATGATTATGCTGTGGATACTCGCGTCTTCGGAGATGAGGACAGGTGTGTTCGTAGCGCTGTACACATACGTTCCTGGTTTGACAAGTATTCAGCACCCTGTGGTTCTATCTAAATGAGCGAATTTAACCCCAATGAAAATGTTTGGCACTGTTCGTAACAACCCCGTAATATGGTACCTCTATGGGATCTAATTGTCGATGAGCGCCTTCAGAAGTAACTTCTGTTCCTCACTGAACTGAGGCCATTATTAGGAATAGAGGCGGTGTTATGCAGTATTAGTGTGATGTCTCCTGCGGACCCGGAATGGGACGGGGGAGGGAAGTAGGGAGGTTGACTAATGTTTTGATTGTTGTGCTTCCACTGAGGAGCCAAAGTATTATGATCACTTGCTTAATAGCGTTTGAACAATCGTTAAAACACAATACAGCACCGATGCTACTTGGCATGGATTCAACAAGTCATTGGTAGATTTCCGGAGGTAGGTATCAGAAGATATTAACGTAAATTACGTTACGGTGGTTTGTGTGCGAGGACGCAACCATACGTGTTCTAGATGGTCCAGATCAGGCGAACCTGACGCCCAAGACTTCGCCGTGAGTTCACTACCGAGCTCCTCAATCTACTGTAGCGCGATTCTGGCTTTTGACATTGACATTATCCTGTTAAAAATGCCATCAGCGTCCGAAAGATATCACACGTAATGGAATGGAGGTGGACCACAATAATTTTTACGTAATTTACAGCTGACTAGGTCCTTCGATTACTACCGCAAAGCCTATGCAAGCTCAGGTGAATGTCTCCCATACAATAACACTGTCCCCACCGCCCGTGTATGTAGTGCAGTGTGTGGTTTCAGCAGTCGCTCGCTTGGATAACTGGCGTAGCTGGACACTCCCATCAACCTGGTATCAAGAAACGCGATTCATCCGACCAGACGACACGTTTCGGTTGGTGCATGATCCAGTCATTACGATACTGCGACAACTTGCAATAGTAGTAACTGACGATTTCGTTGGGTGAACATGCCAATTTGTAGCTGTCATCTGCTGCGGAGTCTCATTATCAACATTGAGCTCTAAATGGTGTTATCAGAAACACCGACATTGTATTCTGTCGTTAGCTCTGTCACAGATCGTCGCCTATCCTGCTGGGCAAGCCTCCGACCTCCACATTCCATGGTGACGCGCCATGTCTCCTTCTCGTGGTGTCGCCGTTCTTCAACACATTCCGTAGATGCTCAAGACAGTAGCAAGGCAATAGTGAATCAGCTTCGCTTAGTCATTCCAAGGCTCCAGGCCACAACAACGTGCACTTTATTAAAAACACCTTTGGGAGTGCATGTCCTCATTTGTGTGTCGCTAGAATAAATCCCCATTTCGCTTCTAGAACTTCATGGAGTATCTCGGCCCTCCGAAGATGGTGGAGTTTGCATCTCGAAGTGCTTTGCCTCCCACGGTCGTGATGAAAGTGGTCTTCTGATTTCGATTGTCATCTGTTTTTTCCATCTGTTTGCTTTCTCCTCCAGAGGCTTCTTATGCAGCAAGGGGATGTAGTCAATAGTCATCTTGCTGCGACGCGGCGCAGAATCTTTTGGCTCTTCGTGTTCCTGGACTGCCATTTCTTTGACTCAGAGGTACGGACAATCGTTCGGAAACGGTCTTGCAGGGGTGTGACTGCTGCGACATCGTGGAGTGTTCCGGATGGAAAGTCTCTTGGTAGATGCAGGGCTAGGGGGAGAGGGTGAGTCTGTACAAATTGGAGGTTCTTCTTGTATTCTTTAGCCTTCCCCCGGACGATGGCTGCATAGTCAGTGACAGAGCGGGGCAGCGCCTTGTACAGTGTGACTCCAGGATACGGAGAAAGTGTCGACATCGGGTTCAGCAGAGTACACAGCTTGCGTAAACGTTTTCGGAGCCTGGATTACACTTCCCGGATGTGTTGGTGCCAAGTAAGCCGACGAACCAGAGTGACGCCAAGATGCGTCCAGCGTATAGGGCTGCCGCCGACGTTGATAGATGCACATCATCTAGAGTGGCGCGAAGTGTGTCTCCGCGCCGTTGAACTTGAGCTGCCACTCGGCAAGAGTGTCGGGGTGACGTCAGTGTAGAGAGCCAGCTGGATGTGGTCAGTCTTGGACGTGTCGGTCATGTAGAGCGTATAAAGGAGCTGTCCTAAGAGGAAGCCCTCTGTCACGCCTGCTCGGGTTCGACGAATTGTATACAGTCCATACTCCTCCCATTCATGGAAGGTCTTAAAGTCTAGGTACGAGCGAATGAGGCGTCCCCTGCATCCCCTGCTCTTGTAGTTTGAACAAGAGGCGCATGCGCCAGATGCTGTCAAACACTCGTGAGACGTCCAATAACATCACACCAAAGTAGTCAAGGGGTTCCATCGTATCGAAAGCCTCTTCAACCAGTCACAGAAGTTGACGTTCTGTGACAATCACTTGAGGCAGACTACCTCGAAAACCTTGGAGAGCGTCGGCAGGAGACTAATAGAGCGGCTACTATGTGTACGACGAAGATCTATCTACATCTTTGGGATGGCAACCATGAATACGCTTCCGTCTCCGCTGCGGTTATGGATTCTCCTTGCCGCATCACGTGCTCACAGCGCCACAAGGAGGCATTCATCATTCAACCTCACGGTGGGAGATAGAGATATAGTTTCTCCACAACAGAGTACTTTATCTTAACACTCCTTGTCTTTTTTATCTTTGACTTTAATTATTCCCAACTTGAGAAATGCACAAAATTTTACCCTATTTGACGTGTTTTGGCGTATCAGCAGTTGTCATTCACGTCTTCTCTGAATGTTAGGCGCAGTAGTGGAGAAAATAGAAAATGACGTGGAACACTGTCGCATAGCATGCTGCAATAGAGCACGCGCCTGCCTGTAGGCAGCGGCGCTAATGAATCCCGCCAGCTGAGCCGGTAGTCCCTCCAGCTGAGTGGAGGCGGCAGCGACTGTACGGCGCGCGGCCTATAGAAACAAATCCGTGCCGCTTGCGCGCTCGTCCATCATCGTGTCGTGTCGCAGACCCCGTGGATTACGTCGCGGCCGCTCTCCCACTCGCCGACCGGCCTCCTGCGGCGTTTGTCCCCTCCCCTCCCCCGAGGAATCCGGCTTCCGCCTATTGAGACCACATCCCCGACCGCATCCGCATTCGCTACATTCTACAAGTCCTTTTCCACAAATGCCAGTTGTCGCTTCGCTGCAGGTGGCTTTGGCTGCAAACAAGTTTGCATAGAGCGACGTATGTCCAGTAACTCGGAAACACGGAGATTCTTTTACTGAATCTTACTGGCACACTAAAAGTGTGTTCCATACCGGGATTCGAACTCGGATTCCTGCCTTTCGTGGACAGTGCCCTTACAAATGAGCTATCCATGTGTCACTCACAACCTGTCCTCACATCTTTCATTCAGCCTGTATCTGTCCGACATTCCACATTTCACAGAATCTCTCCCACATACCTTGCAGCACTTGTACCTGTGAAAAAAACTATATCGTAGACAAATGGTGTAGATATTGTTTTCAGAACGCAAACAAGATGAGAGCATTGTCTTCGAAACTTCGAACTTTGAGCTTCAGGTCTTGGGCCAGCTCACAGCTTTAATCCGCAAAAATGTATCAAATCAGGGCCTGTTCAGTTAGAGAGTGAAATATTTACTCCAGGCCTTGTTATTAGTGCACTTATGGTTTCAAATTCTGAAGGTGGCAGGGGTAAAATACAGGGAGCGAAAGGCTATTTACAATTTGTACAGAAACCAGATGGCAGTTATAAGAGTCGAGGGACATGAAAGGGAAGTAGTGGTTGGGAAGGGAGTGAGACAGGGTTGTAGCCTCTCCCCGATGTTATTCAATCTGTATATTGAGCAACCAGCAAAGGAAACAAAAGAAAAATTCGGAGTAGGTATTAAAATCCATGGAGAAGAAATAAAAACTTTGAGGTTCGCCGATGACACTGTAATCCTGTCAGAGACAGCAAAGGACGGAAGAGCAGTTGAATGGAATGGACAGTGTCATGAAAGGAGGGTATAAGATGAACATCAACAAAAGCAAAACGAGGATAATGGAATGTAGTCGAATTACGTCGGGTGACGCTGAGGGAATTAGATTAGGAAATGAGACACTTATACTAGTAAAGGAGTTTTGCTATTTGGGAAGCAAAATAACTGATCATGGTCGAAGTAGAGAGGGTATAAAATTTAGACTGGCAATGGCAAGGAAAGCGTTTCCAAAGAAGAGAAATTTGATAACATCGAGTATAGATTTGAGCGTCAGGAAGTCATTTCTGAAAGTCTTTGTATGGAGTGTAGCCATGTATAGAAGTGAAACATGGACGATAAATAGTTTGGACAAGAAGAGAATAGAAGATTTCGAAATGTGGTGCTACAGAAGAATGCTGAAGATTAGATGGGTAGATCATATAACTAATGAGGTGGTATTGAATAGAAATGGGGAGAAGAGGAGTTTGTGGCACAACTTGACTAGAAGAAGTGATCGGTTGGTAGGACAAGTTCTACGGCATCAAGGGATCACCAATTTAGTATTGGAGGGCACCGTGGAGGGTAAAAAATCGTTGAGGGAGACCAAGAGATGAATACACTAAGCAGATTCGGAAGGATGTAGGTTGCAGTAGGTACTGGAAGATGAAGAAGCTTGCACAGGATAGAGTAGCATGGAGAGCTGCATCAAACCAGTCTCAGGACTGAAGACCACATCAACAACAACATAGTAAATAAAAGTTATATTTTAAATGTAGACTTTCATAATCAATATAATTATCCTGTATACTGAGGAGAAAGAGTAGACTATGGTGCCAGGACCCTCCGAACGTAATGAACTTTAAGTACGCTCACTTGTTTTAGAGATCCATGAACAGACATGAGATGCAGCCATAGTATATGCCCTACAGTCGCACTGCAAACAGGTGCAGATACAGGATATTGGAAAACCGACAGCGAGTAGTCGAGGTGACCATCAGAGGCAAGGCGGAGAAAGAGCAGCGGCCTATGACGACGATCTAACATCTATAATGGCTCTGCACTAGTACATATAGAATGCATTCGTGTGACAATACAGAGAATTTGTGTGACAGCATAAGGCGAGGTAACTAAAACATCTTAACCAAAATACACCCAGAACGATTAAATCCTAAATGTATCGAGCGGTGGTTTCGCTAAGTTATAGTGGACAATGCGGGAAATCTTCTGAGGTAGACAAGTATTTTTTGACACTTAGCTCTATATAAGACACATGCGGCGTAGCGCCATTCATCGCTCGTATAGACACAACTGGCCATTAAAATTGCTACACCAAGAAGAAATGCAGATGATAAACGGGTATTCATTGGACAAATATATTATACTAGAACTGACATGTGATCACATTATCACGCAATTTGGGTGCATAGATCCTGAAAAATCAGTCCCAGGAAAACCACCTCTGGCCGTAATAAGGGCCTTGATACGCCTGGGCATTCAGTCAAACATAGGTTGGATGGCGTGTGTAGGTACAGCTGCCCATACAGCTTCAACAAAATACCACAGTTCACCAAGAGTAGTGACTGGCGTATTTGGGTGCATAGATCCTGAAAAATCAGTCCCAGGAAAACCACCTCTGGCCGTAATAAGGGCCTTGATACGCCTGGGCATTCAGTCAAACATAGGTTGGATGGCGTGTGTAGGTACAGCTGCCCATACAGCTTCAACAAAATACCACAGTTCACCAAGAGTAGTGACTGGCGTATTGTGACGAGACAGTTGCGCGGCCACCATTGACCAGAGGTTTTCAATTGGTGAGAGATCAGGAGAATGTGCTGGCCAGGGCAGCAGTCGAACATTTTCTGTATCCAGAAAGGCACTTCCAGGACCTGCAACATGCGGTCGTGCATTATCCTGCTGAAATGAAGTGTTTCGCAGGGATCGAGCGAAGGGTAGAGCCACGGGTCGTAACACATCTGAAATGTAACGTCCACTGTTCAAAGTGCCGTCAATGCGAACAAGAGGTGACCGGGACGTGTAACCAATGGCACCCCATACCATCACGCCGGGTGATACGCCAGTATAGCGATGACGAATACACACTTACAATGGGCGTTCACCGCGATGTCGCCAAACACGGATGCGACCATCGTGATGCTTTAAACAGAACCTGGATTCATCCGAAAAAATGACGTTTTGCCATTCGTGCACCCAGGTTCGTCGATGAGTACACCATCGCAGGCGCTCCTGTCTGTGATGCAGCGTCAAGGGTAACCGCAGCCATGGTCTCCGAGCTGATAGTCCATGCTGCTGCAAATGTCGTCGAAATGTTCGTGCAGATGGTTGTTGTCTTGCAAACGTCCCCATCCGTTGACTCTGGGATCGAGACGTGGCTGCACGATCCGTTACAGCCATGCAGATGCTTGTTGTCTTGCAAACGTCCCCATCTGTTGACTCTGGGATCGAGAGGTGGCTACACGATCCCTTACAGCCATGCAAATAAGATGCCTGTCATCTCGACTGCTAGTGGTGTGAGGGCCTTGGGACCCATACGGTGTTCCGTATTACCCTCCTGAACCCACCGATTCCATATTCTGCTAACAGTCATTGGATCTCGACCAACGTGAACAGCAATGTCGCTATACGATAAACCGCAATCGCTATAGACTACAATCCGACCTTTATCAAAGTCGGAAACGTGATGGTACGCATTTCTCTTCCTTACACGAGGCATCACATCAACGTTTCACCAGGCAACGCCGGTCTGTTGTGTCTGATTAATTGGTTGGAAACTTCCCTCATGTCAGCACGTTGTAGGAGTCGCCACCGGCGCCAACCTTGTGTGAATGCTCTGAAAAGCTAATCATTTGCACATAACAGCATCTTCTTCCCGTCGGTTAAATTTCGCTTCTGTAGCACGTCATCTTCGTGGTGTAGCAATTTTAATGGCCAGTAGTGGAAATCTTACGATAGCAAGGTACCTTCATATAGATGGTGAGCCACGGGTCCTTTGTGACAGATATTCACTCAATTTGCTAATAGTACCGCTCTGACCGAGACGTATCACAATCGAACAGGCGACAAAATATTAAGTATACTATTGTAAAATTGAATGCGACGTTTGCCATATAGCAGATAGAATAAAAGTTCACACTATACTTACGTACTTCAATATAACAGCGCCAACGGCCGTACCGCAGTAGAAACACCGGTTCCCGTCAGATCATCGAAGTTAAGTGCTGTCGGGATTATCTAGCTCTTGGATGCGTCAACGTCCAGGTCTGCTGGGTGCTGTTGCCAAGCGGGCTGCACTCAGCCCTTGTGATGTCAGTTGAGGAGCTACTTGACTGAGAATTAGCGGCACCGGTCACGAAAACTGACAACGGCCGGGAGAGCGGTGTGCTGACCACATGCCGCTCCGTATCCGCTCCCAGCGAGGGATAAGGGCTGGGGAGGACACGGCAGCCGGTAGGTACCGTTGCACCTTAAAGGCTTCATCCGACAGTGTATTAATAGATAACACCAAAGTAAGATGCAGCCTAATACTTGTTATACCTTTAGAGATACGAAAAATCACAAAAAAATCGGAATTTTAAGACATATGAATCAGTAACTTCTTATCAAGTACTAAGTATTAGGTAACCAGTGGTTAAAAGGTTTGAAGGCACATTTAGCTTTTAAGCAACAAGGGAAAACACTTTTAAGTAAAACACTTTATTTTTCGCGTAAGTTTCATCTTCTGCTGATATTGTTTTCTGTTAAGTACTGCCAATGTCATGTGTTTGATTATTTGAGTGAATGAAAGAGTAAATGCGATGGCCGTCATATGTGAATATTTGTATTTGTGTTAAGTGAGTGTATGACAGCGTGGGAATATCCATGTGAATCAGGCGAGTGAATCATATACTTCGCAAAAATCTATGGTTTGTTAGTCGCCAGCTTACAGTTTATAGTGCTGGGAAAACGAGAAATATACTTCGATATTCCAGTTATGTACAGGAGAGGTCAATCTGTTATTATTCAGTTTACTGAAACTGATTTTTTATATTTATTTTATTTTAACTGCTGACTGATTTGATGCTCTGCGCCAAGAATGTCTCTCCTGTGCCAACCTCTTCATCTCAGAGTACCCCTTACAACCTCCCTTCTCAATTATTTGCTGGATGTATTCCAACATCTTTTTTCCTCTACAGTTTTTTCCCTCTACAGCTCCCTGTAGTATCACGGAGGTTATTCCTTGGTGTCTTAACAGATATCCTCTCATTCTGTCCCTTCTCCTTGTCAGTGTTTTCCAGATATTCCTTTCCTCTCCGATTCTGCGCAGAACTTATTCATTCCTTACCTTATCAACAGACCTAATTTTCAACATTCGTCTGTAGCATCACATCTCAGATGCTTCGATTCCCTTCTGTTCCGATTTTCCCACAGTTCATGTTTCACTTCCATACAATGCTAATCTCCAAACGTACATTCTCAGAAATTTCTCCCTCAAATTAAGGCCTATGTTTGCTACTGTTAAACCTCTCTTGGACAAGAATGCACTTTTCGGCAGTGCTAGTCTGCTTTTAATGTCCTCCTAGCTCCGTCCATCATTGGTTATTTTACTGCCTAGGTAGCAGAGTTCCTTAACTTCATCTACTTTGTGGCCATCAATCCTGATGTTAAGTATCACATTGTTCTCGTTTCTGGTACTTCTCATTACTTTCGTCGTTCTTTGATTTACTCTCAGTACATACTCTCTACTCATTAGACCGTTCATTCCGTTCAGCAGATCATGTAATTCTCCTACACTTCCACCCAGGATAGCAGTGTCATCAGCGGATCGTATTATTGATATCCTTTTACCTTGAATTTGAATCCCAATTCTGAATCTCTCTTTTACTTCCGTAATTGCCCCTTCGATGTATATATTGAACATTAGGGGCGAGAGACTACGTTCCTGTCTTACACCCTTTTAATACGAGCATTTCGTTCTTAGTCGTCCTCTCCTATTATTCCCTCTTGGCTCTTGTACATATTGTGTATCATCTGTCTGTCTCTACAGCTTACCCCTATTTTTCTCAGAATTTCGAACATCTTGCACCATTTTACATTGTCGATCTCTTTCTCCGGATCAACGTGTAACCCTTTTTCTTTAGTCTTGCTGCCATTATGAGCCTCTCTGGTGCCTTTACCTTTCCTCTAGTCAAAACGATCGCCAGCTAACCCATTCTCAATTTTCTTTTACATTCTTCTGTGTATTATTCTTGTCATTGTCTCGGATGCATGAGCTTTTAACCTGATTGTGCGATAGTTCTTGCACATGTCAGCTCTTACAGTCTTCGGAATTGTGTGGATGATATTTCTCCGAAAGTCAGATAGATGGTAAGACTCATACATTCTACAAACTAACATGAATAGTCGTTTTGTTGCCACTTCCCCCAAATTATTTTAGAAATTATTTAATACATTGCTATAAATATATGTTGATTACGCGACAGTGCATAAAGAAGCTTAGAACTGCAAGCTGGTTGGCTACGATGGGTTCAAGCCTGTCAGAAGAGACAGGATTCGGGCGCATTTCATTCAGGAGGGGCCTTGCATTCTGTAGTGTAGAGAAGATTCGAGTCTCGGTCATCATAATGGTCAGGCATGTTAATACCTAACTCTGAAAAAATGTTTTAATTTTGAGCGATCTTAATTGTAACAAGACATTGGACTGTCGGAAAATCATTGCTGGGTGAACGATAAACACGAATGCACAAATTCCAGATTTTCTGTTTCAACTGTGATCTTTTCGAATACATAAATCCACTTGGTGTACTGTAAAATCGTAAAATAGAACTGACAGTTTGAGATGACGTTTGTGAATACTGAGCGAGGAATATATCCACAAACAACCCGTGTGTAGTTTTCCGGTAACGGGTTTGAGTATATACCAAAACTGGTTATTCAGAGTGACTGAGCTTGCGAGGCCGGCCGGAGTGACCGAGCGGTTCTAGGCGCTACAGTCTGGAACCGAGCGACCGCTATGGTCGCAGGTTCGAATCCTGCCTCTCATATGGATGTGTGTTATGTCCTTAGGTTAGTTAGGTTTAATTAGTTCTAAGTTCTAGGCGACTGATGACCTCAGAAGTTAAGTCGCATAGTGCTCAGAGCCATTTGAACCATTTTTTGAGCTTGCGAGTGACCGACGTAATTTAATTTGGTGCTTGACATTGTATCCAAAGAGTGAAAACATATCACAGTTTTCGTATAGTGACTTCCTCTCATTGCTAGATTGCCAGACATGAGCACGTAAATATTTGGTGCAGCCAGTTTCCACTACAGCTACTCTCGTCAAAGCGTGTGATGCACAAGAAGAAACCGAAAGGAGAGTTAACAATCCTGTCTAAGGGAAACACACTGTGCCGCCACGACACCAAATTTTCTTTAGTGTAACTTATACCTTTTTCTGTGACTCCGGGAAGAGTCTTTGAAGAGTACTTCTTCGAAATAGCATATACGGAATATGATCAACAGTAAGAAGATAAAAATGATGAACACATGCAAGAGCAGAAGACGTCCAAACGTCAGCTCTAGTTAACAAATTTAAGCACACACGTAACTGAGGAATGAATTCTTTTCTCCGTTTACAACACAGTGGCATCAACTTAGCGTCTTGGTCACACATCTTCCGTCACATAATCTATCTGTGGCGTCAAGAGGTTTCTCTGTATGCTTAGCGATTCGCACACGCGTAATCGACTTCTAAGGACAACCTATGGTTAGTTCGTTAAATGCTGAGTTTTTTTTCCCATAGTGAATAGCCTCAAAGTAAGGTTGAGCTGTAAGCGTTCCGCTCTGCTGTTGGATGATGCTATGGCTTCACTGAAGAACAGCTTCAGAGCTATAACAAGTGGGCCTCGAATTTAAGCGATGTATTTGTGGAGTGATTTAGTTTCTTCTGAAATAATGAAATGTAAATAACTATTCTGTTGCTGGCAGAAAGTTACTGCTAAATTCTGTGTAAATTTCCCGTCTTTTAAACAGAGACTTAAAAAAATCAAGTAAACTACCGTATCAAAACACGTACAGACCTCTGAAAGCGTGAAACATAGTTTGTTTTTCGCAATTTTTTGCCAAATCGAGAGTTGGAAATAGACACGAAAGTTTCTAACTTGACTCTGAGAAAAGTTTTAATCAGAAAAAAGATTTAGATAATCCACTTTATTCATGTTATGTGCACCATAAGATTAAAAAGCCTCAACTGATAGGTGGACACTGTCGTTTTCATTCAAGTAATTATCCAAGGACCTTAATTCTAGAAAGCATTTGAATTACCTAATCTAACCGCTGCACACTCTTCTATATCTTTAGTCACACTACTGCCTATTGCCATTTTTTTAGCAAAGTGTTGATCCTGGTTGTTGAAATTCACACACGTAGGAAATTAGCTAGACAACTTAAAAGGCGATTTACCAGAAATACAAGCCAGTTCACGTACAGTTTCTTCCGTTCAACAAAGCTGGGATGTGGCATGGGAAATATGTCAAATCTTAGCACTATCAGTCCTGGAATCTTACCTGCGTGAGTTGGTGGTTGAGCAGTACAGCATAACGCTAAGATACTACAAGTCCGATCCCTGGCGACCTAGGAAAGGGAAGCTCCCCGTAAGTTTATGCACATTTTAAGGAAATATCAATGTCACAAAGTCTTATTTAATGACAACTAATAGGGCTGGCCCAAGAAAGCATTAAAATATTGGTGCCATACCAAACGTGGATATATTACTATCAAGGGGGCTCATCTATCTACAACAGAAGTAAGCTGTCACTGTAACAATCAGGTTACCATAAAGCATAAACATATGAATTACTCACTGAGATACGTAACTGAACATTTAATAAATGATAAGAGATTATAACTGGGAAATCTAATCTTGGCATAGGTGGGTGAGGTCAATGAAACCACAATGAGTTAATGCTTAAAGAATGGTTAATGGTATTGCTGTAATTATCTGGTTGGTTCAAATGGCTCTGAGCACTATGGGACTTAACAGCTGAGGTCATCAGTCCCCTAGAACTTAGAACTACTTAAACCTAACTAACCTAAGGACATCACACACATCCATGCCCGAGACAGGATTCGAACCTGCGACCGCAGCGGTCACGCGGTTCCAGACTGTAGCGCTTAGAACGGCTCGGCCACAACGGCAGGCAAATTACCTGGGAATATAACTAGAAACACCAGTAGAATCGCCAAAGTGCTGGATGGAAGCAGCTAGCTATCTCTGAACGTTAAAACTGCAACAATCTCCTGATGAAATTCAACTGGAATCGTATCCCCCAACTCAGTATCTGCATCGCCAGCTCAGTCTACCATTCTTATAGAGTGTGAAGCTGGAAGACGGAGGCAGTAACGGCTGGCAGTTCTGAGTCCAGGTCACACTGTGTACTCAGTACTAAAGGGGAGACATCCTTCTGCACCACAGCATGTCTCGTCTCGTCAATTTTCAGGTAGTAAGTCTTTACTCTTCTAGCTTCCAGCAGCAAGTGTTGTCTATTTTAAACGTTTGAAAGGTGGCTGTTTCTGCCAGTTTAGGAACATTGCCGGGTAACTGCAACAGACCCTGTGACTTCCAACTCTCTCCCACTCCATGACAGGATATTAAATCTGATGAATCAAAGCGATTGCACGTTAAAACACATGGGAAAGCACGCGTTCTACAAAAATAAATATTGTGAATTAATCAGAAACCCCATTGTAAGGATTTTAACGAATATCCTTCCGTGACATGGATGCTGAAAAGAATGTTGGGTCTTATGCTCTACCATTTCAGATGGATACACCCAGCTTGAATGTTATCTTTCCTAAAACTTACCTGAAATGATTTCTCCTAGCATCTGTAAAGATATTCTTTTATGGCAGGTAGCCTCTGGGCCTCCCGGCCCTTGGAGGTGGAACGAAGCAAATTCTGCTCGCCTACCTGCTCTCAAAGGCAGCTTTCACCTCTCCCTTGTCCATTCAAGCAAACTTCCCGGCTGCAGTCCAGCTAGAAAAAGCTCTCCAAGGCTTCAGAAAATGACAGGCATCAGAGCATAATAAAATGAGGCGAGCAGAAGAAGTAAATTAGCTGGGCACTCACTGCTAGCATTGAATATTGTCTGCAGTTATGCAGTGTTAAACGCTCGATTACATTGACCATGGGGACGCGCATATAACATTATGAAACATGTTGCATGACAGTTCGGTGACCACCTGGCACGTAATATCAGCTCCCCATTGCAAGTAAAATAGATGTCGAAGAAAATGTGCTGTGATTCATCACTAGCACAAGTTAATCAAACACATTTTGAGTGGGGTATGGATACAATTATTGTTTTTTGTTTCATTGTCTGATGAATATCACGCCATGACTTGAAAGGGTTAGCCTTGTGCCAAGGTAAACAATATGAAAATGTGCGACCACACTTACGCAAAGCCACCCACATCCATTCACCTCTAATGATGCAAGGCTGTATTTATTCGTGAGAACACATAATAAGAAGGGGAGATACCTTGGTGGCCAAGGCAGGGTTTGGCAAGCACTAAAATAAGAAGTAGAAACTCTCACTATGTCCAGATGGACATTATTTTACTGAAATGTAAGCCCAGTATGGTTTGCCCAGAAGAGCAACAAAATGGGACGTAGAATATCATAGAAGCACCGCTACGCTGTAAGGGTGTCTCAGATGACGAAGAAAGGGGTCCAGATATAAAAAGAAATTCACCCCAGACCATCACTCCTGATTGTCGGACACTATAGTGGGCAACGATCAAATTGGTATCTAACGTTGCCTGGGGCATCTCCAGACACATCTTTGCTGTTTATTACGGGAATCATCACTGAAAACAACACTTCTCCAGTCAATGAGATACCAGGCCAAAGACGTGCCTCGTAACGCCCCAGACAGCGGTCGAACACCAACCTTAATGACACCAACTATATGGTCCGACACCCAGGAGTGATGGTGTTGGGTTCCATTTCTTTTCATAGCAGCCATACCTTTAGTGCTCATCTGCAGCACCTTTACACGACATTCTACAACCTGTTTTGTTGGTCTTCATTGCAAACCATCTTGCCTTTAAATTTCAGTAAAGTAAAGTCTACCTGCACACGGCAAGAATTTCTACAGCTTGTCTTCATTCTTACCAAACTCTATCTCGTCCAGCAAGGCCGCTGTATCTCTCCTTAATTGATAACGTTAGAAACACTATAGGCTGCGCCCTCCAATCATCTTGGGATTTTGACACTCTAACGCGCCAGTTGGACATAATTTGGCATGATATCCCTCAGGAGGACATACAACGATGTCAAGCCGAGTACCTCATTACACAAGGGCCAAAGGTAGACCACTGTGTTCTTGACTTGCTCAGTTTCTGAAGCTCTTTCTCATGAACAAATCATCCAATTTCTCTGAAATTGTAATTATTTGTTTTTCTGTACTTGTACATCACTTCCACCGATTTCCGTCCCATTTCAGATGGTTCCTTCGTGGTGCATCGCTTTTTTGTGTTGCGTTGTACTTCGTAACAATTTTTTTTATATTTTCCAAAATATTTTGTAGTAGCTTTATAGAAACAACAAGCTAATTTCAAAATTATTTCATCAAGCAACAGCAATTTGCCTTCATATAATTAACCTATATTTGTAATTGCGCAGTATTTGCTTCTCATAAATAATGTGGCGTTGTAGAAATATCCAACACCAACGATTGCAATTATGTGAAATGCTGCACGGTTCTTTTAGCACAGAATGCATATTACAGCGTTGCACTTGAGTGCATTTGTCAAGATTATGCAAACTCCTGTCTCTATGTAGGCGCAAAAAATTCGGAATGAAAATTTACACTACTGGCCATTAAAATTGCTACACCACGAGGATGACGTGCAACAGACGCGACATTTAACCGATAGGAAGAATATGCTGTGATATGCAAATGATTAGCTTTTCAGAGCATTCACGCAAGGTTCTCGCCGGTGGTGACACCTACAACATGCTGACATGAGGAAAGTTTCCAACCGATTTCTCATACACAAACACCAGTTGACCGGCGTTGCCTGGTGAAACGTTGTTGTGATGCCTCGTGTAAGGAGGAGAAATGCGCACCATCACGTTTCCGACTTTGATAAAGGTCGGATTGTAGCCTATCGCGATTGCGGTTTATCGTATCACGACATTGCTGCTCGCGTTGGTCGAGATGGCTCTGAGCACTATGCGACTTAACTTCTGAGGTCATCAGTCGCCTAGAACTTAGAAGTAATTAAACCTAACTAACCTAAGGACATCACACACATCCATGTCCGAAGCAGGATTCGAACCTGCGACCGTAGCGGTCCATCGGCTCCAGACTGTAGCGCCTAGAACCGCACGGCCACTCCGGCCGGCCTGGTAGAGATGCAATGACTGTTAGCAAAATATGGAATCGCTGGGTTCAGGAGGGTAATACGGAACGCCGTGCTGGACTCCAACGGCCTCGTATCACTAGCAGTCGAGATGACATGCATCTTATGCATATGGCTGTAACAGATCGTGCAAACACGTCTCGATCCCTGAGTCAACAAATGGGGAGGTTTGTAGCAGCATGGACTATCAGCTCGGAGACCATGGCTGCGGTTACCCTTGACGCTGCATCACAGACACGAGTGCCTGTGATGGTGTACTCAACGACGCACAACTGGCAAAACGTCATTTTTTCGGATGAATGCAGGTTCTGTTTACAGCACCGTGATGGTCGCGTCCGTGTTTGGCGACATCGCGCTGAACACACATTGGAAGCGTGTATTCGTCATCGCCATACTGGCGTATCAATCGGCGTGATGGTAAGGGGTGCCATTGGTTACACTTCTCGGTCACCTCTTGTTCATATTGACGGCATTTTGAACAGTGGACATTACATTTCAGATGTGTTACGACCCGTGGCTCTACCCTTCATTCGATCCCTGCGAAACCCTACATTTCAGCAGGATAATGCACGACCGCATGTTGCAGGTCCTGTACGGGCCTTTCTGGATACAGAAAACGTTGGACTGCTGCCCTGGCCAGCACATTCTCCAGATCTCTCACCAATTGAAAACCTCTGGTCAATGGTGGCCGAACAACTGGCTCGTCACAATACGCTAGTCACTACTCTTGATGAACTATGGTATTTTGTTGAAGCTGCATGGGCAGCTGTACCTGTACACGCCATCCAAGCTCTGTTTGACTCAATGCCCTGGCGTATCAAGGTCGTTATTACGGCCAGAGGTGGTTGTTCTGGGTACTGATCTCTCAAGATCTATGCACCCAAATTGCGTGAAAATGTAATCACACGTTGGTTCCAGTATAATCTATTTGTCCAATGAATACGCGTTTACCATCTGCATTTCTTCTTGGTGCAGCAATTTTAATGGCCACTAGTGTATTTGCACAGAATAACTTAATATCTACACTACGCAACTCTCAAAAAATAGGGAGAGCTGAATTCATTGTTCTTTACTTTTCACCATGCTTAACTCAAAAACTACACAATATTACGCTAAGCCCATGAATATAATGGATAATTTACCGTGATAATGAATTTTGTGTTTGCAGTTTTAATAGTCTCAGTTTCAATTAAACATCGATAAAAGTTTAACAACTTCTGAACTATAGCTCGCAGGAGTATAAAACTTCAGAATTTGGTGTATTTATGCATTCCAAACACTAATCCTCAATCTAAATAATGGGTAATCATTGAATGCCATTTCAACAGTGGCTGATTCGCGGACCATTAAATGATTCAAACGGCTCTGAGCACTAAGGGGCCTAACATCTGAGGTCATCAGTCCCCTAGACTTGGAACTACTTAAACATAACTAACCAAAGGACGCCACACACATCCGTGCCCGAGGCAGGGTTCGAACCTGCGACAGTAACAGCAGAGCAGTTCCGGACTGAAGCGCCTAGAACCGCTCGGCCACAACGGCCGGACGCGGACCATTAGCTTCTATAAGGTCACACCTGTAGACTTGGCAGTTTACTGTGTTTCTCACCTCACCAACATGTCACCTCATGGGTGTCTCGTCAAATATCTGCCAGCCCGTTTGAAGATGTCAGTTACTGTTCATCAGACTCCAGGCATGTACGTTGCACAGTGTTTCGCATACGTAGCAAATGCTGTTGACACTTTTAGATGTAAAATTTTCTCTGGGCACCTTATAAAATCGACATCTGTATTCATTCCTAATCTATAAACATTCACTGGAACTCGTTCAAGGTCAACAGTCTATTATGATAAATAGTACAGATGTCGAAATAATGATACAATTGGTAATGGACGAATTCGTTATAATTTTGTATGATTCTTATCTCTGACATTGATGATTTATAATGGGGGAGGTAATTTTTTAAAGATTTGTGGGGATAATAATAATCGATTGCCAACGCCTTACCGAAGTGGTAACACCATATCTCGTCATATCAACGAAGTTACGTGCTGTGTGGTTTGACTAAGCACAGGGATGGGTCACGTTCTGGATCTGATGATTGCTGTTGGTAAGTGAGGTACACTCAGCCCTTGTAAAGCTAATTGAGGAGCTACTTTATTGAAAAATGGCGTCACCTATCACGAAAACTGACAATGACCGGGAAAGAGGTGTCCTGACTACATCTACATCTACATCTACATTGATACTCCGCAAGCCACCCAACGGTGTGTGGCGGAGGGCACTTTACGTGCCACTGTCATTACCTCCCTTTCCTGTTCCAGTCGCGTATGGTTCGCGGGAAGAACGACTGTCTGAAAGCCTCCGTGCGCGCTCTAA
Organism: Schistocerca piceifrons; assembly: GCF_021461385.2. NCBI lineage: Eukaryota > Metazoa > Arthropoda > Insecta > Orthoptera > Acrididae > Schistocerca > Schistocerca piceifrons. Next base: position 153,549,402 of record NC_060141.1, read on the forward strand.
TCTCTCTAATTTTACATTCGTGATCTCCTCGGGAAGTATAAGTAGGGGGAAGCAATATATTCGATACCTCATCCAGAAACGCACCCTCTCGAAACCTCGCGAGCAAGCTACACCGCGATGCAGAGCGCCTCTCTTGCAGAGTCTGCCACTTGAGTTTATTAAACATCTCCGTAACGCTATCACGGTTACCAAATAACCCAGTGACGAAACGCGCCGCTCTTCTTTGGATCTTCTCTATCTCCTCCGTCAACCCGACCTGGTACGGATCCCACACTGATGAGCAATACTCAAGTATAGGTCGAACGAGTGTTTTGTAAGCCACCTCCTTTGTTGATGGACTACATTTTCTAAGCACTCTCCCAATGAATCTCAACCTGGTACCCGCCTTACCAACAATTAGTTTTATATGATCATTCCACTTCAAATCGTTCCGTACGCATACTCCCAGATATTTTACAGAAGTAACTGCTACCAGTGTTTGTTCCGCTATCATATAATCATACAATAAAGGATCCTTCTTTCTATGTATTCGCAATACATTACATTTGTCTATGTTAAGGGTCAGTTGCCACTCCCTGCACCAAGTGCCTATCCGCTGCAGATCTTCCTGTATTTCGCTACAATTTTCTAATGCAGCAACTTCTCTGTATACTACAGCATCATCCGCGAAAAGCTCCTCCTTATCAGCATCTATTAACGCCCACAGGCTGAGGATGATACGACGGCCGGTCGGTACCGCTGGGTCATCAGGGCCTGTCTCTGGACGCGTCATTGATTCTATTGGTCGGTAACTAGAGTCAGTTGACATGGCGTCTGCCAACGTCCCCAAACGTCATGACATATTTGCGACGCATAGGGCAATTTCTTTGATACTTTGTTTGACGCTTATCTGGAACCAAATATAAAACGAAGATGCGTGGGGCAACAACGTTTGAAATAAAGATCTTTTAGTGAAGTACAAGACAGTAAGGAGACCTTCTGAGGCCGGTCGCTGTGGCCGAGCGGTTATAGGCGCTTTAGTCCGGAACCGCGCTGCTGCTACGGTCGCAGGTTCGACTCCTGCCTCGGGCATGGATGTGTGTGATGTCCTTAGGTTAGCTAGGTTTAAGTATAGGGGACTGATGACCTCAGATGTTAAGTTCCATAGTGCTTAGAGACATTTGAGCCATTTGAAGACCTTCTGTGAAGTCTGGAAGGAAGGAGTTGTTTCAAATGGCTCTGAGCACTATGGGACTTAACATCTATGGTCATCAGTCCCCTAGAACTTAGAACTACTTAAACCAAACTAACCTAAGGACATCACACAACACCCAGTCATCACGAGGCAGAGAAAATCCCTGACCTCGCCGGGAGGGAAGGAGTTGAGGTACCCGCCGAAGTAAGCTGTGAGGGCAGGTCGTAAGCTGTGCAAGGGTAGTTCAGTTGTCAACAGAAGGAAAGGTCCAAGGTTTGATTCCCGGTCTGGCCAAAAGTTTTAATCCGCTATGAAGTTTAAAATCAATTCACACTCCGCTGCAGAGTGAAAAGATACGAACGAAGCATACTTCGAGTACGCTGCAGAAAGCCCTTACATATCTTCCATACGGTTCTGATATCTCCGTCATGCGATTTCCATATGCTTCGAGCCCTGAAGGAAAGCGGTCAGGATCGTTGATTTGCTTAGGACAAAGAGGTTCATGCCTGGTTCTGTAGTCAACAGCAAACATTTTTTTTATGAAGGCACTGACCGATTGGTTACACACTGAGGTAAATTTGTTTATAGTTAAGGCGACTATTTTCCAACAGTAATTTTCGTTTGACTGCCCCGTATATCTAGACTTCCACGGTGTGCATTTCTTATTTCTGTAATCCAGTTTTTGCTATTTATCACTCTCTCTCTCTCTCTCTCTCTCTCTCTCTCTCTCTCTCTCTCTCTCTCACTCTCTCTCTCTATCACTCTCTTTCTCTATGTTCTGGTTTTCGACTTAGTTGTTTTTACTGAAATCCTTGATATGTTATTCATGAGAAATACCTGGCCTACAGCTGGAAGGAAGCTCTCGAAACCGTTGGCAATGGTGAGTAGACTAATGTAATTAATTTGTGTTTCTTCTGATTTATGATGTACTTTTATGTTAAACTTCACAGAAGGGCTTTCACTTAGTATCAACCTCTCCTGCCCCTCTTTTATTAATTATACCGGGGACTAGACAACAGACTCCTGTAAGTAACGAGGACGAATTCCTAAGCGGTCAAATGGCCGAAGATCAGTAGATGAGTGACTCCGTCACCATCTGATAAGAGAAAGGAGTTAGGCCATCAGTCGTTGTTTTAAACTCAGTCGCCACTGACTTGACAACCACTACATTCACTGTAATAATCCGTTACGGCCAACTCATCAAAAGCTCCATTTGTTACAAATTATGGTAAGATGACATAATAAGATTGCAGTAATGACGCTATTTTCAAAATTTCGTAATCATATTTCTGTAAAATATATTCTTACACCCAGAAAATCAGCGCTTCTAGTGTAATGTAGGTACTAATTTGGTGTACATCTACACTATTATGTCTTTCATAGTTACAAAATAACAAAAATATTTAATGCAAAAGTATCAAGTGAAATGTGTCTGGACCCTAAGCTCTTGGGTTCTAGGCGCGCAGTCCGGAACCGCGCGACTGCTACGGTCGCAGGTTCGAATACTGCCTCGGGATGGATGTGTGTGATGTCCTTAGGTAAGTTAGGTTTAAGTAGTTCTAAGTTCTAGGGAACTGATGACCACAGCTGTTAAGTCCCATAGTGCTCAGAGCCATTTGAACCTAAGCTCTTGCGCAATATATTTGTTGCTCTTTATTTTAACGTGACAACAAACTTCATTGTGAATCTATTTTTTGAAGTGTTCTCTGACGTTAATGACATCAAAGTATTATATGCATGGAAATATACATCGCTAAGAACCACTCGAGGACCTAAAGACCACTATGTAAAAACAGTGGATGAAAATGAAAATACGAAACTAGCACTGAAACCATGCACACCACACAGATAATTTACGAGCTTGAACTTTCAACTAACAATAATTCATTCATTAGATGATAATGTCAAAAATACTAGTAGTGAAACACGGATAACATCCCACGAGAAATTTCATCAATAATATCACAAGATTTAGGTTAACCTTAATGCATTAATGTAATATGGAAATTTATGTCAAGCTAAACATATAAACAAACATTTATTCCGAACGATCGCCTAATGATAAGACTCGGAACACCTGGCGACATGTATTAATTCATATAGCTTAAAACATAGCTTGATCGGTGACTAGCGCATAGTATAATGAAAATTAATAAATTTTCCATTTAATTGAGTTATTTAGTGAACACTATGCATAAAAAAGGAAGGTAACATAATTCGCGAGATGTAGTCCTGATTGACTTCAAATCATATCGAGTATTTTGTAAAAACAAAGACAATGACATAGACTTTGACATCTGAGCCACCTGCATTTGGGAAAGCAGGTGTAATGAAAAGGGAAAAGCAAACAGAGTGGGATTAGCTGGACAGGACCACCCTGTGATTCAGCGCGGAGTTTCTCGCGCGCCGACATCAACGGCTCGTCATTCGTGAATTAATCTCGGCGCCGCTGAAACAAATGCCATCGATCAAGGCCCCCGGTGTGCTATCTGCGCTTAAATCTGGTGCGAGCGAAGCGCCGACCAGCCGGCGATCGACTCGCCTTCCTTTTTCCCCAGCCTTCCAGGCCAGCGTGCCGTAGCGTTTATGATACGCCGTCGCCTGATTTACGGTCTGTTTGCTCTCAGATTGGCCTTTCATTCGCTCGCGCAGTGTATTTATGGCTTGCTTGCTCCTTGGCCGCTGTCAATCGAGGCCATTTCGCCGCGTTTGCTTCACGGCCACCCCGGTGGGCCGTGTTAGGAGGGCTCGTTTCACAGTTTTGTTCAGCAGTAGCTGCGTGCGCGCCGAGCACGTCAATCGGTGTTCCTCTCACAGTTTTTACCCTTACTGTGATGGCTCTTTAACTTATCTTGTACCACCATTATGCACACATACCAATTCAATTGGCACTTGTGGCAAAATTCCCTTAAAAGGCTCAACAAGTCCTAAATGGGCAATGGAAGTTGTTGCCGGTATCTTAACTTCACATTCACGTGTGATGCGATTTCTGTGACTTGGCATGTCCCCTAATACCGCGTACCTTCTGTGTCTATGTATTCACAGGCATAACCCAATATCCGATTATATAGTCAGGTACTTTAACACGTCGTCCTGGGTCGGGTTAAACAATGTAGAGGCCCGAGGCTAGAAAGCATGCGTGGCCCCTGCTTACTTCATGTAGGCCTAATACATTTCTGTGAAAGAACAGTAGGCAAGGTAAGGGAAAGCACGTACATCTGCGACATCAACCATGCCATGCACTGGATGACATTACACCAAACGGAGTTTTCGAATTGCGATTAAAAGAACCATACATAGCTACCCTACTAATTAAATGCAACAAATAAAAAAAGACTACCTTACAAATTTCCTTTCCTCCCTTTCATCCCAACAAAGTCGTTGATCACATCCTGGAAGTCAAGAGAACTGATCATCTCATGTTCAGTTGGTAATAAGGTGAGAGCGGAAATGCGTTCTTCTTGCATTTCAGCAAGTAATTTGTTGTTGATAAGGGCTTGGTTTAAGAATCATGAAAGAAGGTTGTATACATGGAAGAACCCTGGAGATACTAAAAGGTATCAGATAGATTATGTAATGGTAAGACAGAGATTTAGGAACCAGGTTTTAAATTGTAAGACATTTCCAGGGGCAGATGTGGACTCTGACCACAATCTATTGGTTATAAACTGTAGATTAAAACTGAAGAAACTGCAAAAAGGTGGGAATTTAAGGAGATGGGACCTGGATAAACTGAAAGAACCAGAGATTGTACAGAGTTTCAGGGAGAGCATAAGGGAACAATTGACAGGTATTGGGGAAAGAAATACGGTAGAAGAAGAATGGGTAGCTTTGAGGGATGAAGTAGTGAAGGCAGCAGAGGAACAAGTAGGTAAAAAGGCGAGGGCTAGTAGAAATCCTTGGGTAACAGAAGAAATATTGAATTTAATTGATGAAAGGAGAAAATACAAAAATGCAGTAAATGAAGCTGGCAAAAAGGATTACAAACGTCTCAAAAATGAGATCGACAGGAAGTGCAAAATGGCTAAGCAGGGATGGCTAGAGGACAAATGTAAGGATGTAGAGGCTTATCTCACTAGGGGTAAGATAGATACTGCCTACAGGAAAATTAAAGAGACCTTTGGAGATAAGAGAACGACTTGTATGAATATCAAGAGCTCAGATGGAAACCCAGTTCTACGCAAAGAAGGGAAAGCAGAAAGATGGAAGGAGTATAAAGAGGGTCTATACAAGGGCGATGTACTTGAGGACAATATTATGGAAATGGAAGAGGATGTAGATGAAGATGAAATGGGAGATACGATACTGCGTGAAGAGTTTGACAGAGCACTGAAAGACCTGAGTCGAAACAAGGCCCCCGGAGTAGACAACATTCCATTGGAACTACTGACGGCCCTGGGAGAGCCAGTCCTGACAAAACTCTACCATCTGGTGAACAAGATGTATGAAACAGGCGAAATACCCTCAGACTTCAAGAAGAATATAATAATTCCAATCCCAAAGAAAGCAGATGTTGACAGATGTGAAAATTACCGAACTATCAGTTTAATAAGTCACAGCTGCAAAATACTAACACGAATTCTTTACAGACGAATGGAAAAACTAGTAGAAGCCAACCTCGGGGAAGATCAGTTTGGATTCCGTAGAAACACTGGAACACGTGAGGCAATACTGACCTTACGATTTATCTTAGAAGAAAGATTAAGGAAAGGCAAACCTACGTTTCTAGCATTTGTAGACTTACAGAAAGCTTTTGACAATGTTGAGTGGAATACTCTCTTTCAAATTCTAAAGGTGGCAGGGGTAAAATACAGGGAGCAAAAAGCTATTTACAATTTGTACAGAAACCAGATGGCAGTTATAAGAGTCGAGGGACATGAAAGGGAAGCAGTGGTTGGGAAGGGAGTAAGACAGGGTTGTAGCCTCTCCCCGATGTTGTTCAATCTGTATATTGAGCAAGCAGTAAAGGAAACAAAAGAAAAATTCGGAGTAGGTATTAAAATCCATGGAGAAGAAATAAAAACTTTGAGGTTCGCCGATGACATTGTAATTCTGTCAGAGACAGCAAAGGACTTGAAGAGCAGTTGAATGGAATGGACAGTGTCTTGAAAGGAGGATATAAGATGAACATCAACAAAAGCAAAACGAGGATAATGGAATGTAGTCGAATTAAGTCGGGTGATACTGAGGGAATTAGATTAGGAAATGAGACACTTAAAGTAGTATAGGAGTTTTGCTATTTTGGGAGCAAAATAACTGATGATGGTCGAAGTAGAGAGGATGTAAAATGTAGACTGGCAATGGCAAGGAAAGCGTTTCTGAAGAAGAGAAATTTGTTAACATCGAGTATAGATTTAAGTGTCAGGAAGTCATTTCTGAAAGTATTTGTATGGTGAAAGGTCTCTGTTGGATTCCTTTCATGTTTAATTTCTTAAATCTGTTGTCATTTATGGAGTAAATTCCTCTCCTAAATTTACTGAGGCGTTTCTGACTATCTGGGAGGAGACTGAGTAGTGGAACGTGTTACTTTTACACATAAACAAGAACGATCTGTGACACTACTACACTTTAAAACACAGTTTATATGTAATTCATATCACACAGTCTCATACGGAACCTACATCCGCTTTCTTTTATATACTGTATATGATAAGATACTGTCATCCCCCTTCCCTTCTGTGTAAGAGTATGAATAAGCAAATGTATTTGTAGTTGCATGCTTGAGGGTAGCAGACAAGCCTGTCTGCTAGAGAACAGTAGGACCAACGTCGGAACAGGTAGCTACGCTTCCTAAAAGCAAAGAGGTTTCTATCCTTAGTATGGTTCTGTCCGTCCGTTGTCATGTTGGTATAGGAAGCTGCCCCTCTGGCCACTTCCGTTTGTCTTTGTGAACCACCCTCAGGAAGCACGCTCGGCAGTAGCGCGGTGGCAGTCTGGCGGTGGCGAGCGTCTGAAGTGGTAAGATCTCCGGCTAAGCGCGTGTCTGCTAAGTCCATAGGACAATGGATTTGTTAAGTTCAGCCTAACTGAAAATTTAATCATCTTTATTTCGGGTTTAGCTCTAAAATATCTAAGGTTATCTTAAATTGCAGCGTAGTGTAATTCTCGTGTGAAGTTCAGATTATTTTGCGGTAGTTGCTTTGTCATTACTTTGTGAGTAAAGTGGAACCACGTGTTGATCAGTAACTCTAACTAAGTTCATCAATCTTAAATGTGAATGCTTGTGTGACTATAACGTCTCGTCTTGACAATATTTTACAATATTGCAACTTTTCTTTATGCTTTTCTTTATGTTCAACCCACGTGGAGTGTACTTTGCGAGACCAGTACCACGTGCTTATATAACTGTTTGACCCATCAGGTTAATAGTAAGACGTTAGTAACCAGTTCAAGGTTTTTCTTTTGTCAATTGCTTTTCGATCGAATTTATTTTAATTATCAAAATTACTGTGGAGTTATACGCTTTCTGTAAACCAAGTTGACCACGTGGAGCATGTGGTGTAATCATCAAAGTAGCCTTCAGCTATTCTTTTTGGGAAGATTTCACAAAGAGTTAATATGAATTTAGTATACCAGTGTGTGGTAATTACATGACGGACAGGACTGTGTTACGAACGTAATTTCTTTGGGTGAAAACTGAATCTGTTGGTTGTGGTTAATTTCTTCTTGCTTATGTTTCAACGTTCTTTGGGTGTTGTTTTGTGAAGGCAGGGTTGTATGCAGTCTCCCAATCTTGGCTCCATATTTGATGTGTTCCGTAAGATTAAAATCTGTAATATTACTACATGAATTTGCTATGCCGAAATCGGGTGCTAATAGTAGAATAAAAGCGGGTTAAAAGCTGTGAGCTGTCTGGGGAGAAGTTAACCATGCATTACTGCGCAACTGTTTCACCAGGTAACTAGTGTAGGTTTACCACGTTACCAATCAGACTAACATTGATTATAATCTTTTACAGTCATACAACAACCGGTAATATATCTATATATAAAAAGGAGAATTTAAATAAAAAGAAAGAAATCAGTTTATATTTGGAAATTTATTTTAAGATTTATCATTGAAATTTCAGCATATTATACGTGAGTTATAACTGAGCGGGTGCCTTGTTTAAGGATTGTAAAAATGTGAGATTTTAATCTTACGGAACACATCAAATATGGAGCCAAGATTGGGAGACTGCATACAACCCTGCATTCACAAAACAACACCCAAAGAACGTTGAAACATAAGCAAGAAGAAATTAACCACAACCAACAGATTCAGTTTTCACCCAAAGAAATTACGTTCGTAACACAGTCCTGTCCGTCATGTAATTACCACACACTGGTATACTAAATTCATATTAACTCTTTGTGAAATCTTCCCAAAAAGAATAGCTGAAGGCTACTTTGATGATTACACCACATGCTCCACGTGGTCAACTTGGTTTACAGAAAGCGTATAACTCCACAGTAATTTTGATAATTAAAATAAATTCGATCGAAAAGCAATTGACAAAAGAAAAACCTTGAACTGGTTACTAACGTCTTACTATTAACCTGATGGGTCAAACAGTTATATAAGCACGTGGTACTGGTCTCGCAAAGTACACTCCACGTGGGTTGAACATAAAGAAAAGCATAAAGAAAAGTTGCAATATTGTAAAATATTGTCAAGACGAGACGTTATAGTCACACAAGCATTCACATTTAAGATTGATGAACTTAGTTAGAGTTACTGATCAACACGTGGTTCCACTTTACTCACAAAGTAATGACAAAGCAACTACCGCAAAATAATCTGAACTTCACACGAGAATTACACTACGCTGCAATTTAAGATAACCTTAGATATTTTAGAGCTAAACCCGAAATAAAGATGATTAAATTTTCAGTTAGGCTGAACTTAACAAATCCATTGTCCTATGGACTTAGCAGACACGCGCTTAGCCGGAGATCTTACCACTTCAGACGCTCGCCACCGCCAGACTGCCACCGCGCTACTGCCGAGCGTGCTTCCTGAGGGTGGTTCACAAAGACAAACGGAAGTGGCCAGAGGGGCAGCTTCCTATACCAACATGACAACGGACGGACAGAACCATACTAAGGATAGAAACCTCTTTGCTTTTAGGAAGCGTAGCTACCTATTCCGACGTTGGTCCTACTGTTCTCTAGCAGACAGGCTTGTCTGCTACCCTCAAGCATGCAACTACAAATACATTTGCTTATTCATACTCTTACACAGAAGGGAAGGGGGATGACAGTATCTTATCATATACAGTATATAAAAGAAAGCGGATGTAGGTTCCGTATGAGACTGTGTGATATGAATTACATATAAACTGTGTTTTAAAGTGTAGTAGTGTGACAGATCGTTCTTGTTTATGTGTAAAAGTAACACGTTCCACTACTCAGTCTCCTCCCAGATAGTCAGAAACGCCTCAGTAAATTTAGGAGAGGAATTTACTCCATAAATGACAACAGATTTAAGAAATTAAACATGAGAGGAATCCAATAGAGACCTTTCAATGGAGTGTAGCCATGTATGGAAGGGAAACATGGACGATAAATAGTTTGGACAAGAAGAGAATAGAAGATTTCGAAATGTGGTGCTAGAGAAGAATGCTGAAGATTAGATGGGTAGATCACATAACTAATGAGAAAGTATTGAATAGGATTGGGGAGAAGATAAGTTTGCAGTACAACTTGACCAGAAGAAGGGATCGGTTGATAGGACATGTTCTGAGGCATCAAGGGATCACCAATTTAGTATTGGAGGGCAGCGTGGAGGGTAAAAATCGTAGAGGGAGACCAAGAGATGAATACACTAAGCAGATTCAGAAGGATGTAGGTTGCAGTAGGTACTGGGAGATGAAGAAGCTTGCACAGGATAGAGTAGCATGGAGAGCTGCATCAAACCAGTCTCAGGACTGGAGACCACAACAAGAACAACAAGGGCTGGTTTGCAGAATCCTCTCTCGGCTTCACAACTGCAACACGTGCCACATCAAATTTATCACGTCCACTCAATTCTTCTTGTTTTTCTCCATAAGGGATTCTTCTTATTTTGCGATTCCTTTCATCACTACATTATTGTTACATATGCTCACTTAAAGTGCTAGTTTGGTTTTCATGTTCATCAAAATTTTCTCTAACACGGCTGAAAAACTGAATCAATGATCGCAACGCTTGACACCTGCTAGTTAGACCCAGCCCAGGGTTTCCAGAAATTTGTTACTTTTGTCCATTTGAGGCAACATATTATTCCAGAAAACAACCACTGTTGCTGTCTACAGTTTTCATAGATTTTTCCGAAGCATTTCTGCCTCACTTCTTGTTTCTACCTTTTCTTATGAGTTCTCGACATTGGTTTCAAGTGACACGTACACAGCATCGAAATTCTGTCAATCAGTTGATATTTCTTCCTCGCAGCATGATCATCTAGTCATCGGACAATGTCTTAAGTCGCCAATTATTCTTCACAAAAATTTGCCAACGATGAGAAGAAGCTACAAAAAAGACCTTTAGTCGCTGCAAAACTTGAAAACAACCAACTGATCCTCAGGAGTCCTCTTGACTGTTTTGGACTACAAGGACTACAGGACACATGAAAAGCTAATGAATTCGATTCTCTATCCTTGCAGTTAAACCAGAATATTTCCCATTCATGATGATGACATTGGTTTGTGGGACGCTCAACGGCGTGGTTATCAGTGCCTGTGCAAATTTCCAGTCTTCCCACATCCCATTCTCGCCGTATCCTGAATGATGGTGAAATGATTAGGACTACTCAACACATTGTCCCCGTCCGGGAATCGAAGCCGGGACTCCATGATCCAAGGGCGGCAGTTTCCCCTCTCCTGTTACTGGCATTGCCATAGTACTCCGAACGACAATACCTAACATTCTATTTACCAAAGGGATCTAGGAGGACCTTCCTCACACTTTCTCCCGCATGACTGTGTACAGGGATAAAACACAAAAATCTTTCGTGAACGCTTCCATCGAAGCAGTACCTTACTACAGCGGCTAGGTGATTTTCATGCATCTACATCTACATCTACATTTATACTCCGCAAGCTACCCAACGGTGTGTGGCCGAGGGCACTTTACGTGCCACTGTCATTAGCTCCCTTTTCTGTTCCAGTCGCCTATGGTTCGCGGGAAGAAGACTGTCTGAAAGCCTCCGTGCGCTCTCTAATCTCTCTAATTTTACATTCGTGATCTCCTCGGTAGGTATAAGTAGGGGGAAGCAATATATTCGATACCTCATCCAGAAACGCACCCTCTCGAAACCTGGCGAGCAAGCTACACCGCGATGCAGAGCGCCTCTCTTGCAGAGTCTGCCACTTGAGTTTGTTAAACATCTCCGTAACGCTATCACGGTTACCAAATAACCCTGTGACGAAACGCGCCGCTCTTCTTTGGATCTTCTCTATCTCCTCCGTCAACCCGATCTGGTACCGATCCCACACTGATGAGCAATACTCAAGTATAGGTCGAACGAGTGTTTTGTAAGCCACCTCCTTTATTGATGGACTACATTTTCTAAGGACTCTCCCAATGAATCTCAACCTGGTACCCGCCTTACCAACAATTAATTTTATATGATCATTCCACTTCAAATCGTTCTGCACTCATACTCCCAGATATTTTACAGAATTAACAGCTACCAGTATTTGTTCCGCTATCATATAATCATACAATAAAGGAGCCTTCCTTCTATGTATTCGCAATGCATTACATTTGTCTATGTTAAGGGTCAGTTGCCACTCCCTGCACCAAGTGCCTATCCGCTGCAGATCTTCCTGAATTTCGCTACAATTTTCTAATGCTGCAACTTCTCTGTACACTACATTATCATCCGCGAAAAGCCGCATGGAACTTCCGACACTATCTACTAGGTCATGTGAAAAGCAATGGTCCGATAACACTCCCCTGTGGCACGCCAGAGGTTACTTTAACGTCTGTAGACGTCTCTCCATTGATAACAACATGCTGTGTTCTGTTTGCTAAAAACTCTTCAATCCAGCCACACAGATGGTCTGATATTCCGTAGGCTCTTACTTTGTTTATCAGGCGACAGTGCGGAACTGTATCGAACGCCTTCCGGAAATCAAGAAAAATAGCATCTACCTGGGAGCCAGTATCTAATATTTTCTGGGTCTCATGAAGAAATAAAGCGAGTTAGGTCTCACAGGATCGCTGTTTCCGGAATCCATGTTGATTCCTACAGAGTAGATTCTGGGTTTCCAAAAATGACGTGATACTCGAGCAAAAAACATGTTCTAAAATTCTGCAACAGATCGACGTCAGAGATACAGGTCTATAGTTTTGCGCATCTGCTCGACGACCCTTCTTGGAGACTGGGACTACCTGTGCTCTTTTCCAATCATTTGGAACCTTCCAATCCTCTAGAGACTTGCGGTACACGGCTGTTAGAAGGGGGGCAAGTTCTTTCGCGTACTCTGTGTAGAATCGAATTGGTATCCCGTCAGGGCCAGTGGACTTTCCTCTGTTGAGTGATTCCAGTTGCTTTTCTATTCCTTGGACACTTATTTCGATGTCAGCCATTTTTTCGTTTGTGCGAGGATTTAGAGAAAGAAATGCAGTGCGATCTTCCTCTGTGAGACAGCTTTGAAAATAGGTGTTTAGTATTTCAGCTTTACGCTTGTTATCCTCTGTTTCAATGCCATCGTCGTCCCGGAGTGTCTGGCTATGCTGTTTCGAGCCACTTACTGATTTAACGTAAGACCAGAACTTCCTACGATTTTCTGTCAAGTCGGTACATAGAATTTTACCGTGTTCTACCATTGAATCTACAACTAGTCCGTAGAATTTTGCTGTTTGAATCTCGCCAACTACTTAACTGAATACCTTGTTTGCCATGATCTCTTCACAAATAGTCTTGGACAAATTTCAGTGAAAGTCACGATCTGTAGAGCCATACTCTTGGATGTATTGTTTCAAAAATGGGTTAAAACGCGCAATTAGCTCAAGGGAATCTAAATAGTTACCATTATTTGGGGCACCAATAATTTCGTTATCACCACGAAATGCAAGTCCTCCTATTGTAAAATGTTTAACTACTTCTAACATATGCCGAAGCATTTTTTGTCAATAATTTTCCTCGGTTTTAATGATAAGCTTCAGTTCACTGTCGATACATCCCTCGTTCTTCGATCGCAGAAGTCACGTCACTAAAACTTTGCGGTGATAAGCGCTGTTTTCATCAGACACCACTTTTTCTGCCCGCTTCTTCCAGTCAGAAAGTCAACAGGTTGAAAATTGAGTACGCATGTGCGTAGGTCCATGCTGTCACTGAATAGTTTACAAAAAATACGAAATATATTTCCTGTAGATTCGGAACATAACAGACATTTTGTTTCATTTTCTCCCCATTTAGCAGCTTTCTAAAGAGCAAGTTTTTAGATGCGTTTTTTATGTGGTTTGAGACACGTTCAGATTTATGCACACCTTTCGCTAAACACGGTTCCGCGATTTCGTTTTCACTTTTTCCATCTCGCCGGATCTTTCTCCAGTTTTGGAGACTTCACTTATTCACTGTAAATATTGTCATCGGTTTCGGTTTATACTCGCCTAGTTCAACATTCGCGCTCATCACCGTCTTACTTACAAAATTCTGCTCCACAACAATTTCAGATTTACCAGAACCTGTCAAACACTCTTTCGAAGAAGTAGGCACAGGTGCAGGAGGTTCTTGTTCAGTACATACTTCGCTAACGTTAACAAAGGAGTAACCTTTCTTCGTAAAACACAAAGTCGCTTTTGACAGTTTATTCACAAATTTAGCTGCCTCTTTCTGTGGTTTTCTTTTGCTGGTACCACTGGCAACTATCTCACCTGATGAATTCGATATCGAGTCCCGAAAACGAGAAATCTAACTCAAATATGAGTTATGCACTAATTGATATAATAAGCAATGTCACCCCACGTACTAACAACTGCCAATCTACACATCTTCTGTACGTTACAACGCACTGAACAATACTGCCACACGAATTAACAGTTCAGCTCTACAACAATATAAAAGAGATAGGATCACCAAACAAAGGAAGAAATAGGGGAGGGGTGAGTATCTCACAGGTAACAAAAGTGTTTGAAGTAACCCACCTACTGTTGTGGTCAAAAAATTATACCCGACTCCACGCATACGGAGTTTGTAAATAGACGGAACTCGCTGACACGGAAGAACTACAAAAAATGGTTCAAATGGCTCTGAGCACTATGCGACTTAACTTCTGTGGTCATCAGTCCCCTAGAACGTAGGACTACTTAAACCTAACTAACCCAAGGACATCACAAATATCCATGCCCGAAGCAGGATTCGAACCTGTGACCGTGGCGGTCGTGCGGTTCCAGACTGTAGCGCCTAGAACCGCTCGACCACTCCGGCCGGCAAGAACTACAGCTTACTGCATAATTACGCAGTCACTTAATTTTTTGCTGGATTGGACCTGGGGATTCTATAACTACATGAGCCTGCAGGACACGTCTGTTCGACGAGAAAATATGAATCAAGATTTTCATGTACTAAACCGATTTACGCTAATTTACTAAGATGCTGGACGTAGCAAATGAAGAAATTTGTTTCATATTTTTGGTCATATTTCATTCTATGATGATGATTGTATCCTGAATGACTGTTATTAGACAGCCAGTTGAGAACTCAGAGTGAAGGCCCCCCATCCAACTGAAAGTTCAGGTCTAGACCTCCCTAAGTCCCCTCTCCTTAATTCGGCCCTGCCCTTGTCCCACATGCTCTTGCTGCTCGAGGGCTTTTGTATTAACTTTTTTTTTCACCCGTTCCCATACATGCCGTAAAATCTTCACACCATTCTTCACTGACTCTCCATTTTCCCCAAATTTAGGTTTAATCACTTAAAAAGATGATGGCAGCTTTCTACCATACATCACTTTGTGAGGTGAAAGCACAACACTGTGATATACTTCAGTAATGTACACAGCTACGACAAAGGTAAGGGAAAAGTCCCAGTTGTTATGATGGCACTTCATATAATAACATATTGTCAAAAGTGCAATGGGTGCATTACATTCTTCTGTTTGATTAAGGATGGAGGGGACTGGGATCTACACAGTTATGAAATGTCCTGATCAGTACATAATAATTGTGTCAGGTACGCTAAAATTCAATAACTAGCTTTTTACCATTGCCATATGCCGCTGGACTCACGTGTTGATTCGATATTTCACTCATTGCCACATGTTCATTCCCGACGTTTAAGATACCTTGGAGACCTCTGGCAATCTTTGTAACGGTATGCTGTAATGACAGATATTGGCTTATTGTGCACTTGCTATAGGATTTCTCATATACTGGCCAACTCCTCGTCCTCCACCAGTATTAATCAGCTATTGAAAAGTCAGTTGTCCCGTATCCTCTTTGGCCTGCTAACACATGATTGTGCACTTCATGCAGCATTTTGTTTTTCAAAGCTGCAGATACCGAAGCGCATGGGCAGAATTTCATCATCCTGCATAATAGACCCACATGTATCGAATTCGCAAAGTGTGGCAGTCTGTGTCAGAAGTCTGGGTCTCTTGCCATTGTGCAAGGCTTCTGCCAAACCCTCATATCACCCCAATCTTTCTGCTCAAGCTGTTGGCATTATGTTTCCTGCCAGGTTTGTGTACTATCTTGTGACGAATTCACTCAACTTTAATTCCCAATGAGTTAATCTACTCAAAGCACCATTGCTTCATACATTACAACTTTGCATTCCTAGTTTACAGATAACAATGGAAATAGGTAATACCATATATGACACTCGACATCTCTACCTCTGTGATTGATGGTTGAAATCGCTCTAAGCACTATGGGACTTAACATCTGAGGTCGTCAGTCCCCTAGACTTACAACTACTTAAACCTAACTAACCTAAGGACATCACACACAGCCATGCCTGAGGCAGGATTAGAACCAGCGACCGTAGCAGCCGTGTGGTTCCGGACTGAAGCACCTGGAACCGCCCCACCACAGTGGCCAGCCTCTGAGATTGAGTAATTGTGCTTTATTCAACTGCCTTGATGTCTATGCTGCTGGGTGTTCCTTGCCATTTATATCCTGACGCAGAATACATCCAGTTGCCTGGTTACCTGTGGCACAGGGTACGATGATTTTGTTTTCGTAATTTGGTGATATTAATATAGGGATACTTGCAAGGGCCTCTTTCAATTTCCCAAATGTAGTTTGGCAGTTAGTTGTCTGCTAGAATTCCACACCTTCTTGTAACACATGAGATAACAGTTTAGCACTTTCAGCAAATCCTATGACAAATATTCTACACTCCTGGAAATTGAAATAAGAACACCGTGAATTCATTGTCCCAGGAAGGGGAAACTTTATTGACACATTCCTGGGGTCAGATACATCACATGATCACACTGACAGAACCACAGGCACATAGACACAGGCAACAGAGCATGCACTATGTCGGCACTAGTACAGTGTATATCCACCTTTCGCAGCAATGCAGGCTGCTATTCTCCCATGGAGACGATCGTAGAGATGCTGGATGTAGTCCTGTGGAACGGCTTGCCATGCCATTTCCACCTGGCGCCTCAGTTGGACCAGCGTTCGTGCTGGACGTGCAGACCGCGTGAGACGACGCTTCATCCAGTCCCAAACATGCTCAATGGGGGACAGATCCGGAGATCTTGCTGGCCAAGGTAGTTGACTTACACCTTCTAGAGCACGTTGGGTGGCACGGGATACATGCGGACGTGCATTGTCCTGTTGGAACAGCAAGTTCCCTTGCCGGTCTAGGAATGGTAGAACGATGGGTTCGATGACGGTTTGGATGTACCGTGAACTATTCAGTGTCCCCTCGACGATCACCAGTGGTGTACGGCCAGTGTAGGAGATCGCTCCCCACACCATGATGCCGGGTGTTGGCCCTGTGTGCCTCGGTCGTATGCAGTCCTGATTGTGGCGCTCACCTGCACGGCGCCAAACACGCATACGACCATCATTGGCACCAAGGCAGAAGCGACTCTCATCGCTGAAGACGACACGTCTCCATTCGTCCCTCCATTCACGCCTGTCGCGAC
The DNA here is from genome assembly GCF_021461385.2 of Schistocerca piceifrons. Taxonomy (NCBI): domain Eukaryota; kingdom Metazoa; phylum Arthropoda; class Insecta; order Orthoptera; family Acrididae; genus Schistocerca; species Schistocerca piceifrons. The sequence continues at coordinate 153,566,646 of NC_060141.1, forward strand.
ACCACTGGAGGCGGGCTGCACGATGTTGGGGCGTGAGCGGAAGACGGCCTAACGGTGTGCGGGACCGTAGCCCAGCTTCATGGAGACGGTTGCGAATGGTCCTCGCCGATACCCCAGGAGCAACAGTGCCCCTAATTTGCTGGGAAGTGGCGGTGCGGTCCCCTACGGCACTGCGTAGGATCCTACGGTCTTGGCGTGCATCCGTGCGTCGCTGCGGTCCGGTCCCAGGTCGACGGGCACGTGCACCTTCCGCCGACCACTGGCGACAACATCGATGTACTGCGGAGACCTTACGCCCCACGTGTTGAGCAATTCGGCGGTACGTCCACCCGGCCTCCCGCATGCCCACTATACGCCCTCGCTCAAAGTCCGTCAACTGCACATACGGTTCACGTCCACGATGTCGCGGCATGCTACCAGTGTTAAAGACTGCGATGGAGCTCCGTATGCCACGGCAAACTGGCTGACACTGACGGCGGCGGTGCACAAATGCTGCGCAGCTAGCGCCATTCGACGGCCAACACCGCGGTTCCTGGTGTGTCCGCTGTGCCGTGCGTGTGATCATTGCTTGTACAGCCCTCTCGCAGTGTTCGGAGCAAGTATGGTGGGTCTGACACACCGGTGTCAATGTGTTCTTTTTTCCATTTCCAGGAGTGTATAATAATTACACAAGCCGAAAAACGATGGAAGTTGTTTCACTATTTGCAGTGGTAAAAAATCATGAAAAAGTCATACCGCTGTCTTGGCTACTCATGTGACTGAGATAGTCATATGTGTACACAAAATGACAGTTTTCAATGCTTAAAATCAAATGTGCCAAATGCATTCTCTTCTAAATTTCCTGCAGTTGCTGCGAGTGCACCTCTAAATATTTACAAAACACAATAAAGTCATCTAAATAGACCTTACACTGACATAGTTTTGATTCCCCTAGGATTCCATGCAATAACCTCTGGAATGTGACTGGCACATTCTTAAGCCAAAACGCCTTCAACGGATACTGGTAGTGTCTCCGTAGAACAAAGAATGCGAACTCCAGCTGGCCTTCTGGAACTCCTTCCACTTGATGATGTCCAGTTTTTACATCCACTGTGGAGAAGAATTTACATTGACCTAGTTTTTCCAACCTTTCATTTATATTTGCTGTAGGATATTTACTCATCACTATTCACTCCTTCAGATATTGATAATCGCACCAAAACCTATATTTCTTCACCCCATATGGTGGTATCTTCGACAAAATGACAATAGATGTTTTCCATGACTATCGCCCTCTTTAATAATACCAGCCTGCAACTCTTGACTCACGAATTTCTCCATTAACTGATCTGTCTAAGTCATTCTTGTCTAGGACTTCCGAACTGGCAACCATTAACCCGTTCGCAGCTGCACTTCATTAGAGCCAAGTTATCCACACTCACTGGAACCATGTATCTCCATTTACTTTCCACATACGTGTCATGCTTCTACATACAAAACAAACTGAAGTATCCAATTCCTCATGTGTTCCAGTGGCTTTATAACATAGCAGGTCAGTACCTACACTCACGCAGATTAATTATCTCAATCCTATTTATTCTTTATCATGCGAATTAAGATTTAATGACAGTGTCTGCAGTTCACTCGTATCCACTTTCATGCCTGGCGAACGTATCGACAATGTATCATTTGTGGATATCGTTTCCAGCTTCAACAGTGTTCCACCAAGTTCAAGAATGTGTGCAGAAGATCAATTTTTAAATGATGCACTGTACCCCTCCCCAACAGGGGACAGAACTACCACATATTCCCGAAAATTCCTTGCTACAATGCCGAACTGTCACATCATTATCCTGCCTCGGGCATGGATGTGTGGGATGTCCTTAGGTTAGTTAGGTTTATACAGTTCTAAGTTCTAGGGGACTGATGAACTCAGATGTTAAGTCCAATAGTGCTCAGAGCCATTTGAACCATTTTACCACAGACAGGGAGAATGAGTCTGATTGAAGTACAGTTTATGTGAACCAGGTCGACTAGTGTTTCATCGTCACTTTAGCTAAGAAACCAAAACAAGTTAACGTGATCGCTCGCCTCCGTGAAGCAATTGTAAGTGCCCTTGGTCTGCTTTTCTCGCCTGGTCAGCTTTCCTGGGCATCCTGTCGCAGCTGAAAGGGTTCTCAGCTTCACTTTGTAGAAGTAGTGAAGAGAGTATTTTGTGGTGTTGATGTACTGAGTAAGCACTCTTTCACTTTGAATATATCTTCTTATTCAACAGTGCATGGTTACCATAATGACGGCACCTCGCGCCATTTGACGTCGTTTTGCTGTATTGGCGCCAGGCAGTTCTATGGTACAGATTAGGTCGTGGCGCAACAATACGAAAATTGAACCCAATGAACGTACATAATTATACATGAGAACACCAAACTATGGTCACAATTCCATGAGTCCAACGCAGCGTTTGTACGACGCTGTGTGAACTCTAATTTTTGTTGTTGTTATCGATTCTCAGACTATGACTATCTACCAGCTGTGACGACTGATATTGCAACTGAGGCAGTGCACTTTATCTTTCAATAAAACAAAATAAAATAATTATGCTTTTCTGATCAAGTTCCATACGAAAGTTTTATCTTATCGGGTGGTTGTTCCAGGTAGCTGTTCGAAAACACGCAAACACGTGATCTGGACCGTCATAACTGAGAATGCGGTTAATGGAAGTAACAAATCCTGACCTGACAGTCGTTCCTTGGTGTAATAATCAAGATACGTGTTCGAGCTTCGTCACTGTAGGCGCATGTTTAGTTGTAAAATGAAAAGAGAATTTTAATTGACTTAACAAATGGAATGGACCCTTTTTTTTAATTCTTCTATTACACATTTTACAAACAGGCTTCTTCGTCGTCCTCGCCATCTATGCCATCACATGAGTCATGAGCCCACTGCTTGCACTTGGGGCATGCAATCCAACCTTCAGTGGAAGTGGGATATAAGTCCTTGCAATATGTACATGCTGCATCTTCGTCGTTTCTAATATTTCACTCTCTGCAGAGTCAATTCCTTTTTCTTTTGTCCTCCTTCTCTTTGAATGAAGAGCTTTTCCTTTTCTTTTTATATTCTTCTTCTCTTCTAGAGCTAGCAGTTTGACCTTTGCTCTGTTCTCTTTTGCTTCTTTAGTTTCCATGGATTTTTTGACCGCTTCTTGTAACTCATTCTTGTACAGACATGATGTGACAATAGCGGTTTTACCTCCCTTCCTGTCACTCGTTTCTACATTGGGGTGACTGCTTCCTTCCACCTTACTCTTTTCTTCTTCTTCCTGTCTGTCTCTGTCGTTATGTGTATTTACTCCTTTTGTAAATATTGATTATCTTTACAATTATTCTAAAATAAAAAGATATCGTTCATGCACTACTGTTAGGCACTATGTGAAAGTATGCCCATGTAGGGGAGACTCGATGGCGCTATCTCTCGGTGGAATTTTATGCTACGTCGTGCTTATTTTCCAAGCGTCCGTTGAATGTATGGTGAGATGTTTTTACTGTTTTTTTTTCAAACTAACAGAAAAAAATCGACTTTCTGTAGAATTGGAGTAATGGAAGGTCAATTTTATTGTGTCATTAAATGCGATTTACTTTTGGAGAACTTTTATTTAGAGTTAGTGTTTTGGTTTGCTGCATCTTTAACTTAAGTCACTACCCGCCAGGTTAGCCGAGAGCGCTAATGCGCTGCTTTCTGGACTCGGGTAGGCGCGCCGGCCCCCGATCGAATCTGCCCCGCGGATTAACGATGCGAGCCTGGATGTGGTTTTTAGGCGGTTTTCCACACCCCACCAGGTGAATACCTCGCTGATCCCTCAGTTACACGACTTACAGACATCTGAACACGTTCGCACTATTTCATGGATTACACCAGAACGTCGACAGCTGTGGTACACTGTCCTGAAGAGTAAGGGGTGGCGGCAGGAAGGGCATCCGGCCACCCCTTAACATTAACATTCCCAAATCCGTACCTAACCATGCCGACCCTGCAAAACCACGGGATAAAGTCATCATTATGTTTCGAGATTTTAAAATGGGTTAGACATCTTGTAGCGATCTTTTTCTAGTCTGAGAGCGTCTGGAGCAAGATGGTCTTACTTTTCTTCAAGGGGACCGCTTTGCCCTAAACATATTCAAACCGATGACACGAGTTTTCTCTTGGAGAAAAGTCTTAAAAGGCTAGAAATCGACCTCGCAAGACTGCACAGTAATACTGGAGTCCAACAAAAATGCGACAGATTATTAAAGCAGTGAGAAGTGGCGAAGTGAGCTGCAAGAAAGCAAATAAAACATTTATCAATCGAAGAATGACATTGAAGACACAAGCGAACAATTTAAATCAAGCCAGAGCGGAAGACAAAAAGGACCCTCATTCAAAACGAGTTGTTTTGATCCCTGAACAGGAGAATAAACAATGTCGTTTGGCTTTACATTTTGAGAAATCAGAGTTCTTGCTTTTTATCTGGCCAAGAAGAACAAAATTGAAAATTCATTCAACAAAGAATCAGGTCTTGTTGAAGAAGACTGGTTCTATGGATTCAAGAGTCGTCAGCCAGAACTGACACTGCCATCGCCACCAGAAACATTATTGTCTGGTAATTTTTCAGGCTGGATGCAACTGGAAACGTTTTCTTCGTGGCTTGATCATTTCCTGAGGCATTCTGAGCCATCAAACAAGGATCCTGCTCTTCCCTTGCTTGATTGTCCCATGACACACACCAAGAATCTGGACGTCGTTAAGCGTGCTAGAGAAAACGATGTGACGTAGCTACAATTCCGCCTCACTGCAGCCATAAATTGCACACAATGGATGTGTCACTCATGTTTTCTATTAACACATGTTATGCTTCTGCTACAGAGACATTTCTCCGCAACAATCCTGGACGAGCAGTGACTCGATATCAACTGAGCAAGCGTTTTGGACAAGCATACCTGAGGGTGGTAACAACTACGAGTATAATAGCCAATAATGGATTTAAGAAAAGTGGCATTTGTCTTTTTAACCCCAATGTTTTGAAGAAGCAGACTTTGCTGTCTGCTGACAGACCTCTTATTCCTACGCACAGACCTATGTTTTCCAATTCTGAAACACTGCAAATTGAACCAGTTCCGCCTACATCCTCTAATAATGCACCACTTATTCCAGCTCCAATGTCACCGCAACCTAGTCCGTGTTTTGTGGTTACTCCCGAAGGTATCAGTCCGCCACCCACATCAGTTCAAGTTCGTTCCTAGAAGAGAAAAGGGCTCAGCTGCCATCCTAACAAGCAGACCATATAAGCAACAATTGACTGAATAATTTGAAAGAAGCGAAACAAAAGGAAAACGAGTGATGAGGAATGTGCAGACACGACAAACAGAAAAGGGAGGAAACATGCTGCTTCAGATAAGTAAAGGGAGACCAACAACAAGAGGAGGAAAGCTTTTGCTCTGAAGGGTACAGGCAGCGAGGTTGAAAATGGAGATGGCGCTGAGTGCATGTTCTCTAAGGATAAGTGGTCGAAAAGCGTTGAAGGATGGATATGTTTTTCATCATATTGCATGTTCTGATGAAGAGTGTGCTGGAGTTGACGATGACTGCGACCATTTAACTTGTGATCTTTGTAAACAAATGTAAAAGTAAACTGCATTTTCCTAGGGGCTGTTGTGTGTAAATATTAAATTCAATTCCAAAAAATTATTTTCAGATTTGTTTGTGATAATGTTTTAATTTCATTTAGTTACTATTTATAGGCATATATAGCCTATATTTGTATTAAAATTTATTACTACAGTCAATTATGTTTTCCTTTACGTGTAGCAGCATTCATTTAATATTGCCTTTCTTCACCAGCGGACCACATTACACAGGGTCCTGTGTCAAAGTGGTCACTGTGCAGACATTAAAATTATTGTTAGTAACATAAGTGTGTTTAAGTTTAAATTGGTAAACAAAATGGTTCAAATGGCTCTGAGCACTATGGGACTTAACATCTGTGGTCATCAGTCCCCTAGAACTTAGAACTACTTAAACCTAACTAACCTAAGGACATCACACACATCCATGCCCGAGGCAGGATTCGAACCTGCGACCGTAACAGTCCGAGGCTCCGGACTGAGCGCCTAGAACCGCGAGACCACCGCGGCCGGCATTGGTAAACAATTCAATAATTTTTTTTTTGTTTGTAACCACTTTGTAATTTGTAAAAGTACCGACTTTTCGGTCCCTGTTGCAAGTAATACCCTGAAGAAGCTCACTTGAGACAGGGGCCGAAACGTTGGTAGTTTTACATATTCACAATGCGTTCACAAACCCAGAAAGAAATTTTATTGAATGTGACAATGGCTGCGGAAGCCTACTTTTATATGGTAAACAGTTATTTAAATGTATATACAATAGTAGTTCGAATGGTGAAACTGGAGATAACAATTCTGAACGATGTAACTTGTAGTGCTTTATTCCTTAAGGGCGGCCACACTGCCCCAGTCTCCCTTATATTGTAAATGTGAAACGTGTGCGACATGTTTCAAGCTGGAGTCAGAAGCTGTAATCCGCTCAAGTAGTATCTCTGGATATTGATTCAAATTATGAACTGATGGAAAGCTCCCAGCTGCAAGAGGTGACTTTGCACGACAAGCGGCAGCAGGGAAATGGGAGGAGGAACTTGTTCGTCATGTTGGCCTCACTGTTAGCTGCAGCGAATCCGTAACAGCGTGGCGCTAGCAAACGCCACTCACTCAAAAGTTGATTAATTACTTCCAGATTCCTTACATGACGATACGTCAGGCCTGAAAGGGGATAATGAGTAGCCGATACTAAAACAGTGTTTACTAAACCAGCTCCTGCAATAGCACATGTTAAAGGCACTGGTACGTACCAGTCCGATATCTGCTCTGTTCTAAAGATGGTCGTTGGTCCAACGTGGAAAGTGTTTTAGTTTTATCAATAATTTCCAATCTAGTCTTAACTATTTTAAAAGACACGACCCTGTGCTCAAATAACATATTTTTTATGGTCAAAAGCGAATGGTTCAGAGATTGCAACAAAGCAACTAACACTGTTAACAAAATTACATGTGCCGCATTATCGTTGAAATGGCTCTGAGCACTATGGGACTTAACTTCTGAGGTCATCAGTCCCATAGAACTTAGAACTACTTAACCCTAACTAACGTAAGGACATCACACACATCCCTGCCCCAGGCAAGATTCGAACCTGCGACCGTAGCGGCCACGCGGTTCCAGACTGAAGCGCATAGAACCGATCGGCCACTCCGGCCGGCGCCGCATTATGTTTGGCAAAATGTACTGTAGATAAAACAGCAATCCACTGCGCTCACATCTCCCATTACAGTATAAGAACTGTTCTAGAGAGGAGGAATCCTAATGGTAATGAACAGCCTATGTAGCAGTAATGTTGAACCAAACCCAAATAATCTGTTTGCAGAGTGAAAAAGAGGGGCCAGTGATTATATACATTGTCAAGAATTTTGACGAAGCTCTCTACAAGACCACATTCCATCTGATAACAAGCTAGAAGCTAACATTTTATCCGACCGTATAGGTACAGTCTAACGAAAATGAGTGTTCTGTTCGTACAGCATTGAGATGTATTCCTCAATTCCTACAATTATGAAATTTACTAATAGCTAGCGTCATTCCATGGACACGAGGACACAATTTCATACCTATCGAAGGGTCCAAGTGACCTGTTTAACCAAAAGGACTACGGATGTTTTGTGTTGGACCAAGACTTTCAGAGAATAGCAACCAGAACTTTCAAAACAGATTTACAATAGGAAGACTTCGCAATCATATTCGTAACTACCACCAGTTTATCCATAAAGGTTGAAATTGTGCTCTTCAGGGATCTCTGTAACATGTCTACTGAATAAGTAGTGTCCATACCAGCATTCCTTCACTTACAACCCTAAAAGAAGCAGGGAAGTTCAAAACTACAGAACACAAAAAAGTTGACCTACATGATGTCTACGGAAGCAGCACTAACAACTTTCATCAGTAGTTTCAGGGACACACCAATGTCCAGGTGAATCCCTGCCGTTACCCGTGGCAGACTGTTCTTACAATGCTGTGTAGTTCAGACATAGGTGAAATGTATTTTGTTGACCACTTCTCAGTAATGTCACATACGTCTTGCAATAGTGGTCTCTTTGTATAGTCTACATATTATTTTGTTTGTTCAACATATCTAGTTCCGTAAGGCCAAAGGGAGTAGGCTGTCTTCATGGACTTGGAAAGAGCCACTAGATGAAATTGCATCAGAAAAGTTAATAATAATAAATAAAATTTACACGAATCCTATGCGGACGACAAGCTGCAGAGTATGTAGTCAACAATAATAAGAAGTTGCTTAAATTGTTTCCAGGAAATGCCCAGCAGAATAGAAACAATGAGCCACGGGAAATTCTTCAACTTAGAGTTGAAACTGTGAAGTTACCTGCTAATATTTTTTTAACTCTGGTGGTAGCTTATTGAAAGTAGGTGCACCAAACAACTATGAATTTTTGCACAAGAGTCAAGGAGAACGTGATACGACTACAGATCGGATGTCTGCCTTGTGTAAGCAACAAATTCTTGAGGATAAACTCATAATGTCAACAACAAATGACACTGAAGATAATATACATTGAGAGACCAATGTCGGAACTCTCAGCCTCCTGAACAGGGGTATTTTCGTTATACATTAATAAACACATAATCCGACAAGCATAAGAAATGAATAAATATAATAGCTAGTATAAAATCTGCAGCAAAAGAAAACGTAATTTACGTTGTCTTTTCTTCGCTTTATTTACCATTTTATGGTCATACCACAGCTTAACGTTTCTATTCCATTTTTTTTTAATACACAGCGAAAGCTGGGTGGATTCAGGTTACCTTATCAACAAGATTGAGGTTACGGATATGAAAGTAGCTAGGATGATTGCAGGTACTAGTAGATGGGAACAATGGCAGGAGGGTGTCCACGATGAGGAAATCAAAGAAAAACTGGGAATGAACTCTATAGATGTACCAGTCAGGGCGAACAGGCTTAGATGGTGGGGTCATGTTACACGCATGGGAGAAGCAAGGTTACCCAAGAGACTCATGGGTTCAGCAGTAGAGGGTAGGAGGAGTCGGGGCAGACCAAGGAGAAGGTACCTGGATTCGGTTAAGAATGATTTTGAAGTAATAGGTTTAACATCAGAAGAGGCACCAATGTTAGCACTAAATAGGGGATCATGGAGAAATTTTATAAGGGGGCTATGCTCCAGACTGAACGCTGAAAGGCATAATCAGTCTTAAATGATGATGATGATGATGATGCACATTTCGTGTTATCCTGTATCTCTTAGACATCTATTGACATAGGCAGACACAGTGCAGTGTTTTTTGATTCGGAGAACTATAAACCAAAACCGCTCTTACTAAATTTTAAGAATTCAAAGAAATCACTAGACTTTTTTCTTACAGCAACGTTAGCCTTCATTTATTGATAAAATACTTTTTGTACGGGACATGAATTCATACAGATTTAAACTACAGCACTTGTTGTACTTTGTTGACGCTGAACCTTGTAGTACGATTACTAACGTAGCGAGCCTAAAACTTCTTTACAGCTGCATTAGTAATGTATCACAGTAAGCATAATATTGTCCCAAACTTGGGTGAAGGTGCAAACATACATGTAGGGTGATAGCATTATGCAGGCATACAAGTAAGTTAAATATTCATTATTCACAGTTTGTTAGGATAACAACTTTTGCAGACCTTTGCGTATTTCGTCAGCTATGAGCATCTACATAGGAAATAAATCCAATACATTTCTCACCATATAATTTATCTTCTACAATTAAATGTTTCTCGATTTATTGTGTACGCCGCAATTCAACTGAAACAAGGAAAATATTTGCACATACATTTTCATACATGTCATTTTATTCTAGTTGCTGTAGACCACTTTATTTACTTCCAAGCTATACTACTCGTCAAACTCGTACATACACGTGGTTTCAGAAAATATCACTTACTTCTAATTTGGCTAGTCAAGCATGACAGTCAATATCTCAGCACTCTTTCTTTATGCTCAGACTGTCTTATGAACAATGTAGACGCTTCAAGGCAGACGTATGAGACGTCTCTAGTACAGTATTGGGTATCTGGAGACTTTCTACCTCAAAGTGTATATTGTGATTACAATGCAATGAGTATATATGAAATGATACTTAACTGCAGAAAATCAAATGACAATGATAAGACAAGTACACTACTGGCCATTAAAATTGCTACACCACGAAGATGACGTGCTACAGACGCGAAATTTAATCAAAAGGAAGAAGATGCTGTGATATGCAAATGATTACCTTTACATAGCATTCACACAAAGTTGGTGCCAGTGGCGACACCTACAACGTGCTGACATGAGGAAAGTTTCCATCCAATTTCTCATACACAAACAGCAGTTGACCGGCGTTGCCAGGTGAAACGTTGTTGTGATGCCTCGTGTAAGGAGGACAAATGCGTACCATCACGTTTCCGACGTTGATAAAGGTCGCATTGTAGCCTATTGCGATTGCGGTTTATCGTATCGCGACATTTCTGCTCGCGTTGGTCGAGATCCAATGACTGTTAGCAGAATATGCAATCGGTGGAATCAGGAGAGTAATACGGAACGCCGTGCTGGGTCCCAACGGCTTCGTATCACTAGCAGTCGAGATGACAGGCATCTTATCCGCATGGCTGTAACGGATCGTGCAGCCACGTCTCGATCCCTGAGTCCCCAAAGGGGGACGTTTGCAGGACAACAACCATCTGCACGAACAACTCGACGACGTTTGCAGCAGCATGGACTATCAGCTCGGAGACCATGGCTGCGGTTATCCTTGACGCTGCATCACAGACAGGAGCGCCTGCGATGGTTTACTCAAAGACGAACCTGGGAGCACGAATGGCAAAACGTCAATTTTCAGATGAATCCAGGTTCTGTTTACAGCATCATGATGCTGGCATCCGTGTTTAGTGACATCGCGGTGAACGCACAATGGAAGCGTGCATTCGTCATTGCCATACTGGCGTATCACGCGGCGCGATGGTACGGGGTGCCATTGGTTACACGTCTCGGTCACCTCTTGTTCGCATTGATGGCACTTTGAACAGCGGACGTTACATTTCAGATGTGTTACGACCCGTGGCTCTACCCTTCATTCGATCCCTGCGAAATCCTATATTTCAACAGGATAATGCACGACCGCATGTAGCATATCCTGTACGGGCCTTTCTGGATACAGAAAATGTTCGACTGCTGCCCTGGTCAGAACATTCTCCAGATCTCTCACCAACTGAAAACGTCTGGTCAATGGTGGTCGAGCAACTGGCTCGTCACAATACGCCAGTCACTATTCTTGATGAACTGTGGTATCGTGTTGAAGCTGCACGGGCAACTGTACCTGTACACGCCGTCCAAGCTCTGTTTGACTCAATGCCCAGGCGTATCAAGGCCGTTATTAGGGCCAGAGGTGGTTGTTCTGGGTACTGATTTCTCAGGATCTATGCACGCAAACTTCGTGAAAATGTAATCACATGTCAGATCTAGTATAATATGTTTGTCCAATGAATACCTGTTTATCATCTGCATTTCTTCTTGGTGTAGCAATTTTAATGGCCAGTAGTGTATATGTCGTCAAACGGTATTTTCTGCAATTTGTGAAAAACATTCAATTGTATGGTTCAAAGAGCTCTCAGAGACAAATTTAGATAATACGGTAGCAGGCATCTTGCTGGAAACTAGATTTCATCCTAACGAAAAGACTGTACGAGGCATGATGGAACCCAGGTAGTCTGCATATGACAACAGCATCGTCAAAATGGAGAACAATCACTACAGTGTTTCGGGAGGAATCAGTATTACGTCTGCTCTTGTTCTTGTTACACACTGTGGCATTCAGCTGCCTGTAGCGATTCTTTTATGCAACCTGCACTAGATCTGTCTCAGCAACGGTATGCACACGGCTGACAGCCACGTAATCGATGTAAGTTCCCTCTTAGAGCTTTGGGCACTGGGAATCATACGGTAAAAACTTCAAGTCAGGACTGGCCATAACTTACACGGTATTTTTGGACCAAGATGTATCTTACGTCTGCGGTACCTATCCAACTCTCTCCAATCTTTCTTTGTGTAAAAACAGCGGTTTAGTCATACAGATTTTGGACGTCTCTGTAAGTTTATCCCTTTTATAGAACTTAGTCTTTCGTATATGGTTCAGAAACTTTGCCTTACAAACCATGTTTCACCATCGGAAACGGAAATTAACAAGAGATATCCCACTGAGAAGCGTGGAAGTGACAACTTCCCGGTATATAATCCAATGAAAAGATTGTATGACTCGCTCTGCTGATACGGTGCTAAAATAGTTTCATAAAGAAAATTTGTACGATAGGTCTGAGATGTGTTTGTATACTTTACCAGTTATTGTCTGACATTTTGACAATGTGCTTCACATCTCCAGAGTGAAATAGCCAACCTCACTGTTCTGTCACGTGGGAATGCATAAAACGAAAGCAGTAGGGACAGGTAAGTCACCATGTACATTAATCTTTTCATTTGGATATATACCATAAAATTGTTACTTCAAGACTTCCCACTTTGATGTCTCCTATTAACTTCGTTGTTTTCGATGATGAAAAACACTTTATCAAGTAAACCAGTTACGAAAGACTAAGCACTACAAATGGAATAAACTTACAGAGGCATCCAAAACATGTACTACTACATCGCTAATTACGTAATGAATGATTGGAGACGTTTGGTTAGGTGTGGCCATAGTAAGATATGGCTTGGTGCAAATATATAACGTAACTCATGGTCATTCCTGAATTGTATTTTTTACAGTATGATTTCGTTTACTTACCGTCGCCCCATTCCTGATACAAACGTAGTGCGGGTTACATCAAACTGATCGATCGGAGGAGCTCAATAACACCATACAAGTGATACATCATCATTTATCTTTGTAGTTCAATTAAGTTTAATGGACAAATTTCAACAAAAATCAGATAAAACTTTAGTGACAGCCAGTGAGTCTGAACCTACATCAAACACAACACTTACAATTCTCTTCTGTCACATCGTTATGAATGAAACAGAACATTCAAAATTACTAGGTATTTATATTGGTGGGAATATTAACTGTAGGCAACAAGCTACAGATCCTAACTATTTAATCTCTGCAAATTTTACATTCCTAAAAGGCATAAAAACAAGAGGCATTCAATCCAAAATTAAAGCCATAACAACCATAGAACCATTAAAATTAAGAAGTTCTCATTCAACAAAAACTCTATAAACAATTATTAAATAATAGATACATAAAACAAAGATTATAATTCTTCAAAAACAACAAAGAACAAACTCAAAGAACAAAAAGAAAATAAATACACAGCCTAAGATAAAAAATGTCATATCATTGATCCCACAAAACAATATTTTAGTTAAAATACTTAAACCATTTAAACATAGAAATATTCATCCTTTAAACAAAGAATATTTAAAGGCAATCAGTGCAAAAGAAAAAGATGATATTCCCGAAAATAACCAAGAGAACAAGTTTAAACCCCAGAATAACAATTTCCATGCTGAGAATAAGAATATACACCACTGGCCATTAAAATTGCTATACCAAGAAGAAATGCAGATGATAAACGGGTAATCATTAGACAAATATATTCTACTAGAACTGACATGTGCTTACATTTTCACGCAATTTGGGTGCATAGATCCTGAGAAATCAGTACCCAGAACAACCACCTCTGGCAGTAATAACGCCCTTGATACGCCTGGGCATTGAGTCAAACAGAGCTTGGATGGCGTGTACAGGTACAGCTGCCCATGCAGCTTCAACGCGATACCACAGCTCATCAAGGGTAGTGACTGGCGTATTGTGACGAGCCAGTTGCTCGGCCACCATCGACAAGACGTTTTCAGTTGGTGAGAGATCTGGAGAATGTGCTGGCCAGGGCAGCAAAAGTCCTGCACAGAACCTGCAACATGCGGTCGTGCATTATCCCGCTGAAATGTAGGGTTTTGCACGGATCGAATGAAGGGTAGAGCCACGGGTCGTAACACATCTGAAATGTAACGTCCACTGTTCAAACTGCCGTCAATGCGAACGAAACGTGACCGAGACGTGTGACCAATGGCAGCCCTTACCATCACGCCGGGTGATACGCCAGTAAGGCGATGACGAATACACGCTTCCAATGTGCGTTAACCGCGATGTCGCGAAACACGGATACGACCATCATGATGTTGTAGACAGAACCTGGATTCATTCGAAAAAATGACGTCTTGCCATTCGTGCACCCAGGTTCGTCTTTGAGTAAACCATCGCAGACGCTCCTGTCTGTGATGCAGTGTAAAGGATAACCGCAGCCATGGTCTCCGAGCTGATTGTCCATGCTGACGCAAACGTCGTCGAACTGTTCGTGTAGATGGTTGTTGTCTTGCAAACGTCCCCATCTGTTGACTCTGGGATCGAGACGTGGCTGCACGATCCGTTACAGCCATGCGGATAAGATGCCTGTCATCTCGACTGCTAGTGATACGAGGCCGTTGGGATCCAGCGCGGCGTTCCATATTACCCTTCTGAACCCACCGGTTCCATATTCTGCTAACAGTCATTGGATCTCGACCAACGCGAGCAGAAATGTCGCGATACGATAAACCGCAATCGCGATAGGCTACAATCCGACCTTTATCAAAGTCGGAAACGTGATGGTACGCATTTCTCCACCTTACACGAGGCATCACAACGTTTCACCAGGCAACTCCGGTCAACTACTGTTTGTGTATGAGAAATCGGCTGGAAACTTTCCTCATGTCGTCACGTTGTAGTTGTCGCAACTTTGTGTGAATGCTCTGTAAAGCTACTCATTTCCACATCACAGCATCCTCTTCCTGTCGGTTAAGTTTAGCGTCACGTCGTCTTCGTGGTGTAGCAATTTTAATGGTCAGTAGTGTATATATAAAGTACAATCAGCTCTAAAGAAAGATAAAAAAATTAGAGCCGAAGTCTAAAAGAGGACCAAGACATAATTCTATTTAATAGCCTAAGTTCAGAAACGACATCGTCAAAATATTGACTTACTATCCCTGTTTTCATTCACTGAGTCTTATGACATCATACTCTGGTGAAACAATTCGCTGAGTAAGGGTTTCTTTCATAAAATTATGTAACAAGAATATGAGGTGTGTACTTTAAGCCTCTAGTAGACGTTTCTGTTAACAGGTGGACATACTGTCGAAATCCTCACAGTACGTTTACTCCTTTATAGAGCTTGTTGTCATCCATCAGTTTCAGTTCGAAACGACAGTAACATCCATAAATACAATAATAGAAGGCGGTACGATCTAAGCTATCATTCACTCAGCCTTACTGACGCACAGAAGGGAATGTGATACTCAGCCATAAATGCCTTTGACCACTTACACAGGCATGAGAAAAGTATGTAAAAAATGTTACAACTCTGAAGGCAACTTAAGAGTGATGTAAAAGACTGTCATCTTCCACACAGACTGCTTGATGATAAAATACGTCTACTGACTTTTCAGTAGCGCCCTTTACTTTGCCCGTGTATGACTACAAGGCATAACTTTGCCATGAGTGCTTCAGATGTTACGTAAGGAGTTTCAATGCGGCGTCAGCACGTCAACGCACCAGAAACGTGTACTGAACTCCAGTTTATGAGACTATGATGGAACATATAGCAGAACATACGTACAGTATGGTTAAGACTTTCAGTATTTTGCTGATTTCTGTAATGTATGCATACTTCACAGTGAAGTAACATTATCCTTACTGTTTACACACTTTTCTGACATGACATTAAAGGTTTCGAAGAGCGTCATGAATAACATGAATATTGTAGGGGCACAATAATAAAAAATAACTACATGTTACACAACATAACTGTCAGACAATTTTTTTCTTTCTTATTCTACAGAAAAATAATTCTTGTCAATGAAATTAAACATTCACGCTAGTATTACAGGCTACAAAACATAAATGAATTATTTTATAACCATGTGGCTTTCATACAGGAATAACTACTAACACATTTTTCAGGAAAACAATGTGCAAAAAACATTTGACGCAATGTTGTGGAAATAACCATTCACTGATGTTAAGCCGGCCGGCGTGGCTGAGCGGTTCTAGGCGCTTCAGTCTGGAACCGCGCGACCGCTACGGTAGCAGGTTCGAATCCTGCGTCGGGCATGGATGTGTGTGATGTCCTTAGGTTAGTTAGGTTTAAGTAGTTCTACGTTCTAGGGGACTGATGACCTCAGAAGTCCCATAGTGCTCAGAACCATTTGAACTGATGTTAAAAATAATAATGTTTATTAACAATGAACTCATAGGTGTAACCATATCGACTACTATGAGAGACGTAGTAGCTGATAGGAAAGATGAGAAGTTGCAAGGAGAACAGAGGTACTGTAAATGAATTTCAGGTAAAGTGTATGTGTGTGATGAGTGAGTGAGTCAGTATAAGTGTGTGTGTGTGTGTGTGTGTGTGTGTGTGTGTGTGTGTGTGTGTGTGTTTGCTTGCGTGCGTCCATTGTGCTGTCTAGGTTTTAACTAGAACTGCCACCATAACATCCACGAAATGTTAAGAATTTTTCCATTTTTCACCCTTTGAGAAAATGTATGTTCTATGAGAAAAAAAAGAACAACGCACTACGAAGGAATTTCCCGAATGAGGCAGAAATCCGTACATGTGATGTACAGTACATGCACAGAAAAACAAATGATTGCAATTTCAGAAAAAATTGATGGCGTGTTCAAGAGAAAGAGCTTCAAAAACTGAGAAAGTCATTAACGCATTGATCCACCTCGGCTCGACATTGCTTGATAGAGCTTTTGGATGTCATCCTGAGGGAGATCGTGCCAAATCCTGTCCAATCGGTGAGTTAGATGTCAAAATTCCCGAGGTGGTTAGAGGGCCCCGCCTATAGTGCTCCAAACATTCTCGACTGGGGAGAGATTCGCCGACCTTGCTTGGCAAGGTAGGATTTGGCAAGCACGAAGATAACCAGTAGATACCTTCGCCTTCTGCAGGCGGACGTTATCTTACTTCAGTGTACACCAATGAAGGCTTGCCATGAAGGGCAACATAACGAGTCGTAAAATATCATCGACGTAACACTATGCTGAAAGGGTTCCAAGGATGACAACCGAAGGTTTCTTGCCATGATAAAAAAATGGTACCCCAGATCATCACTCCTGGGTGTCGGGCCATATTATAGGCGAAAGTCAGGTTGGTATCCCAACGGTACTCGTGGCGTCTCCAGACGCATCTCTGCTGGACATCGGTGTTCAGCTGGAAGCGGGACTCACTACTGAAGACAATCCTAATCCAGTTACTCACATTCCAAACCGAAGACGTGCCTTGAGACGCACTGGGCATGGGTGGGATACCAACCTGACTGTCGCCTGCCATACGGCTCGACAACCAAGAGTGCTGGCCTGGGATGCCATTTCTTTTCGTAGCAGGAGGCTTTTGGTTGTCATCCGCCGGGCTCTTACAGCACAGCGGTACATCATCATCATTCTACGCACCGTTTTGTTGCCCTCCGTGGCAAGCCATCCTGGACTTGTTTTAGTGGTTTCCAAATGCTACCTGGGCCAGCAAGGTCGACGAATCTCTGTCAAACTGAGAAAGTTTGGGGTATTAAGGACAGGGACCTTCAACCAGCTCGGGATTTCATCAGTATTATTCGCCATTTGGACATAATTTGCGTGGACATGCAAAATCTCTATGAATCAATACCAAGGAGAGTAACAGGTTGCATTAAAGCCAGAGGTGGAACAGCGCGACAGTGAGTTGCTCACTTTTTGATATTCTTTCTCGTGAATAAGACATCCAATATTTCTGAAAATGTTACTTGTTTGTCTGTACATCTACTGATTTCCGCCCCATTCGGATGATTCCTTCTTGGTGCGTCGTTTCTTCTTTTTAATTTTTATTTTTGTGATCGAGTGTATCGCAGCAGTGAACGAGTGGCGTCGTATAATAGCGGGAGAGGGCCGTTATTGAGCATGCAAATAACGAAGCAACCATGATGATCTCCCTTAGTTCCTGACGACTCGGTGAGGTGGTTGCTCCGCCCTTGACCGCCGCAGCTGCTACGAGCGGGCTCGCCGATAGCTGTGGAGAGCCGAGTTTAGCGATGATTTCTAGCGCCGTTTCTTGGCGATCTCCCGCGATCGAGGAGCAGGGGCCCGCTCCGGGCCACCCCAGCGGCTCGCAATTAGAGGTCTGAGAAGTGCGCAGGTGGCCGTGACGCGGTAATGGCGGTCGGCCGTGATTTAGGGGCGTCGCGACGGTAAACAGTGTTCAGGCCTGGCCGGGGGGCGCCGCGCCGTGCCGTTCCGTGGCGTCGCTTGGCGTCGCGGCGCCCGCCGTCGCTTTATTGCGCCACCAGCTGGCGCGCCGCCCCGGCACACCCCGTGTCCAGTGCCGCCTTACACCTCCACCTAACACCAACCGCCTTTCTTCCAGGAGGAAATAGCAGGCGGTGTGGCACAGTGGTAGAAACACTATACGCGCATTTAGGTGCACCGGCATTCAGTTTCCCACTGGACCGTTAATCTGAATGCTGGGATGGTCCTTTTGAAAAGCACACATTAGCAACTCGCAATGCACGTGCACAAACACTATATATATATATATATATATATATATATATATATATATATATATATATATATAGTGTGTGTGCACGTCCTTTCAGCCTCTCTCTCTCTCTCTGTCTGTCTCTCTCTCTCTCTCTCTCTCTCTCTCTCTCTCTCTCTCCCTCCCTCGCTCTACCTCCATCCTCCTCTTCGTATTTACCATAATTAATTAATTTATTTATTTGTATACTTTATTTGATACTTTCCTAACAGACAAGCTACTGACTTTCCTAACTCTCAAAACTCAATACAACCACCCAAATAAAACCAGCACTTTCTACCCCTTCTCAGCCTGATATCACATACATCTGTTTACATTATTAAGACTATATCTACCTGGATATCTTTATTTCGTTGTCATTGTATTAATTTAACATTTACTTACGTGTAACAGATCTATGTTCAAAAAGACACACAGCTTTATCATACTCAGAATACCGAAACTATTATTTAGTTATACTTCAACATTTAATTACATGAAACGGATCTAAGTTTAAAACAGCCAACAGCTTTAGCGTATCCAGAATGCCAAAACTGTTATTTAATTATATATTCGTCACTGTTGGTGACATAATTATTGCACCTAAAGTTTTTTAACATGACACATGATTATATAAGCGAGTACGAAATTTACTCTACACAGATTTGGCAGAGAAAGATTCGTAAACCATTCGCAATATTTGCTCTAACACATGTATTCGACAGCTCAACCAAATGTTTTAAGACTTACTCTGAAAAAGTGATGTTCGCTATGTATTCTTCGTACTTTGTAATAGTGTTTCTGTCATTGCTGAATATAGTTTGCACCTAGTAATTTCCAGACACCATCTTTGTGATGTATTACGACAGAGAAAGCAGCCTGTGGCTACTGGAGGAATTCTACTTCAGTTATTTTATTTTCACATCTATATTTACTTTTAGTTTTTAGTCAAAGACCTTCACACACAAATGTATTATTGACTCGTATAAATGCGTTGTTATTTGATACTGTCAAATCGGAAGAAAGGTGATGTGTTACATTGAAATATCTGGATGAAAATCTTAGCTCAAGACCACTAAAATTCCTTTACTGATCACCATCTTTAGCTCATTGACAAGCCGCCTTCGGATCAATAACATTTATTACTTAATTTAGTATCATCAGCCACCGGGCTTTACACTTGCTCATAGTCTTTTGAGCTGACTCGCTCTTGCGCTACACAAGACAAAAACAAATTCCATACACTAGAAACTGTGCTTTCTTTCAGCTGTCATACCACGCCAAAACATTTTTCGAATATCATTAGCACTTTTCTTACTAATGCACCAGGGTCCGTGGAGCCATTGGGAACAAGGCTGTTTAGTCATGGAACGAATCACTACATAGTTTACAACATGTAGATTAGAAAATTTATAAAGAAATAAATTGTAGACTGAATGACGCATGAAAAAAATTGTAAGAGGTTTTACGGATAAATAACTCTGGACAGAGCAGACGTAGTGTGATCAAAAGGAAACTTTTCAATTTTGATTTGAATACTTGGAATTCATCAATCAACTTTTTCACTGCTGCTAGAAGCATAAGCAGATCGGTAGTACACATATATCACTACAATGTTTAAGGAATTTTTATCAAAATGCAAATAATATTCATATCTACTGAGTGAATATAGCATTTTGTTTTCTAAGAGTAAATATGGTCAACAATATATTCCATGATGGGGTTTAAACGCAGGTGAGACACAGTTAGAATTGCGAGACACCTCAAAGATGGCCTACGCAGATTTCGCCAACTACCAATGCAGCCCAGTCCGACCGCCCCTTTCTGCGTTACGAATATTGTTGTTGAGGGCAAAGAGTTGCCACAGAAAAGAAGAAACATTTCGGCCACCGGCTTAATTGCGTTTTAGTTCATCTTTGCAATGCAGTACAGCGGCGATCCTGCATGGTTTGGATTTGACAGAACTTTGGTATGTTTCCAGAGATACGTGGCACCAGATGTACAGGCACATTTACTGTAAACTACAGGTTGGTGGAAACCGAGTTGGCACCCGATAGCACCCTAAACGTGTTCCACCTGGTTCAGATCAGGTTAATTTAGTGGCAAAGACGTAAACGTGAGAGACCTATCATTGCTCTCAGATCACTGCAGCACAGTTCTGGCCTTGTAACACGTGCAGCTATTCTGCTGGAATATTCTATCGCCATCAGGGAAGACATCAAGCATGTAGGGATGTTAGTGGGTTGCAATAATGTTCACGTTTTTGCCTTGTAGCCACTTCCGACGGTAATGTTACGCATTGGGGAAGGTGTGGCATGGGTTGCACTGTCCCCCACTCCCACCCCTCTGTGTATCACTATCTTAAGTAGTGACGGCATCTCCCGTCCATACACGCCCCCCTACGGCTAAAGCTCCATACTCTAGTGTATTTTTGAACTGTACACTGCCACTTCGTCAGTTAATAGCATATCCTAGTCAATGTAATTACTGTCGAAAATGACTCATCCTCTTCCCTATCTTCCTGTGAACTAATTTCATTCTGCCACTTGCTCGTGACTGTAATGCACTTTCTCTTACTTTACGAATCTCTTTCAAAAGCAAGATTGTTGTATTACAGCTAATGTGAGGTTACTACCTTGGACCATAATCGAGGTCTCTGGAGTGCCAAACTTAAAATGACAAATGGTTATCACTGTGATAGCTTCTTGATTTCGAAAGGCTATCATTTCCACAAGGCATGAAAAGTAATATGTTATTACACTTCCTGAAAAAAATGTTAAGTCTTAGAATGGTAGGAAGAATCGAAATGAAACTGCACTTGTGACAAGATATGTGATATTATTTCAGTAATTGCAAAATCAGCTCTAGTTAACAAAAATAATGACAGTTTGTACCCATTTATCAATATGACATTGCACGACATCTGACCCAGATGCATGGACTGATTAGGTAGTGAATGGTGTCATAAAACCATTGTATCCTCTCCTGAAGCAGTTTATCAACAACTGTTGCAACTGTTCCTTTATATCCTGGAGACTGGTAATGGGGCAGAGTTGATGTCCAACCTAGTCCAATACATATTCTATCCCGGACTGATCTGAGGATCTTGCTGGCCATAGGAGTACTTCAACATCACGTATACATTTTATAGAGACAGAAGACATACGTGGGTGGGCCGGCCGGAGGGGCCGTGCGGTTCTAGGCGCTACAGTCTGGAGCCGAGTGACCGATATGGTCGCAGGTTCGAATCCTGCCTCGGGCATGGATGTGTGTGATGTCCTTAGGTTAGTTAGGTTTAATTAGGTCTAAGTTCTAGGCAACTGATGACCTCAGAAGTTAAGTCGCATAGTGCTCAGAGCCATTTGAACCATTTTTTATGTGGGCGAGTGTGTGCTGATGAAAGATGGCTCATAATACTATCACTTGGAAGGTAAAATACATTTTCTGTTGAGGCCTAATCTGAGGATCATACTGACCATAGGAGTACTTCAACATGATGTAGACAGTTCATTTAGACACATGAAATGTGTGAGCGAGCATTGTGCTGATGAAAAATGGAACCACTATACAACGACATGACACATAATCATTATCATGTTGGGTGTCCATGGCGTGCTATTGTATTGTATGAGATCACTCAACAGTGCCTAAGTCACAGCCAATGGTTACCCACATCCCCGTACATGTCTGAACCGTTGGAAGAATGGGACTTCTCTCCAGGCGGCCGCCATGCTCACCGATGATTGTCATTTAGAATGGTGCAGAACTGCAGTTCACTGCTGAAGACAATGCAGTGTCACTCACCAGCAGTCCACACTACCTGGTCATGGTACCAAAACAAATGCAGCATCTTACGTCGAGGTGTTAACAGTAGCCTATGCATGGGACTATAATATCCTAGTCTGCAGCTTCTAGTCTCTGATCAGTTGTGCAGGATGACACAGAGCGTTGGAGAGAGTCCATCACTTGTTCTCCGCTATCAGGCATAGATTTGAGGAGCTACAGTACCCTTGGTGCACAGTACAGAGATCCTTCCTTGTGTTGGTCAGAAGTGGTTGTTCAGAACATTGACGATGAGAATGCCTGCCCTCACATTCCTGTCCAATCCAACAATGGGCCACTGTCACAAACAAATGCCTCATAAATCTGAATACTGAGTGATTCAAGCAACCATCTAAAGGGAGATCCACAATGAGAACCCTTTCAGACTCTGTCAGGTGAAGATAACGACATTTCCCGCAAGAACTTAGCATCTCTGTTTCCTTCAAAGTCATCACTTTACATCTACCAGGTCTGGTAGTAACACCAAACATGAACAACGCTAATGTGATCCGGTGGCCATTCTACCTATCACAGAGAACAATAATTATTTGTATACCCACCAATGGCGTGGACGAGTATGAAGCCACAATGACGTCCAATTATGTGTTCTGGATGCTTAATTTTTCTGTAAGGAAGTGTATATTAACATGTAAAGATTTCCTATCAGTACCTGTCCAGATGGGGCTGTGATGCCCAAATCAATCATCTCAAACAGTTCACTCACCTCTAGTAAACTCTGCATAGGAGTATGGTGGTTACTTAATACAGGTCATTGTGTACATTGTACATAGTTCCTTCTGTACTGAGCTATCCTGCATTGGCGGTAGCTGAGGGGGGGGATGCACCACTGTCGCACAGTGAGAGTTAAAGGGACATATGTACATCTGCTGCTCTGTGCATCTGCTTTAAGGTGGAGATGCTGTATGGGCAACTGATACAGCCTAGACACCTCTAGTGCCTTTAAAAAAATGATCTCCTGTAACAGCATAAGCATTTTTGTATTATAGGTGAACTCTGTAGATAAATAGACATAACTCTCTTCACGGCATACATAAAGTGCTAGGGAGCAGGTTGCGGAATGGAAAGTTATTGTGACCACAATATAAGGTATACTAGAACAGCAATTTTCTGTCTATTTACTATGAGAAAAAACACACTTAAATAGAAGCATTGGAATGCACTGAGAGTAAGATGGCAATTAAAAAAGTAACAAAGGCCACCACACATTGATGGAACAAAAAGGAATTATCAAATAATTCAAATACTAAGCAGTTGTAACCAAATTATTAATCGCCCTATAGCATCGCTCATTAACAGATGATTCAAGAATATCAATTGACAATATTATCAACTATACAAAAGCTTTAAAGCCCATGGGTAAACACCAAGAATCCAAAAAAAAAAAACATTTTAGGGGTTAAGTAGTGTCAGTACAAGTGGTTAACAAAGAATTACATGTCAAAATAAAGCAAATAATTATTCTTAGCAACTGCACACCTGGCTTAAAACTCAATGATAAATATCTACCACAGAAAAGCTGTTTCAGGTAATACAATTTTACGTACAATCTTCATTATGGACATGATGAAACTTAGGCGAACAGAATTACACTACAAGGAACCATAATAGCTTTTAGAGCACATGCAGGGCAGCTGAATTAACGGCCGTCGTCCATGTAACAAACTTTATCATTGTTGAAGGTGCTTAAATAAAGATTTACAGAAATTAGTAGTTATTTTGGAGATCTTAATCTTCAACACGGAGAACTTTGCAGGGCAACGGCCTACCAAAATATGAGATTAAACTTCTACTAAACGCCGCCTCTCGACACTGTTGCTTGGATTTGCTTAAGCGGTTTTTAGAAGAGATTAGCTGCATTAAATCATACACATTTGAAGCATAAAACACCAAAGCAAGACAAACTCTTACTTTCAGAGGTTACAGAAAAGCAAACACAGGCAACAGATGAGCTAATATATGATGAAAACAACTTAGCCTGCTGCACAGAAACGTCAAATAAACAAATCACACTTATCACACAGGTGGCTAGACAATAGTCTGCAATTGATGAACTACGTGTTATACTCTCACTGTGGATGGCGAACGGAAAATTTGCTGTTAGAAGCTTCCAGTGCCACCAGCAATGCCCAACAGCATCGTCTTTGACTACAATATCAGTATTAGTTGAACACTAACACCGATCCCAGTTCTTGTCTCAGTAAACCTGTACACTGTTAATGTCATGTAAAATTCTCAACTCTATAACTCTAATATTTCCAGAATTTTTCAAATGGAACTAAGGGTAGATGACGTCCTCTGAACTGTCTCTTTCCTAATTTTTATACCTCAGTTAAATTACAATATTATCGTCAAAATTGGTACACCTTAATTAACACATGTATTTAATATAATAATGTAATTTTTGCTTTGTAGTTTAATTTCAGAAGTTAGTTATTCTAGCTCGTTTTTACAATTTTTGGTACAAAACGTTTTTTTTAGATAATAAGTAAAAAATTAAAAGAGATAGCTTCTTGAAATCCTCTACAGAATGTTTTTAGAACAAACTGGACATAATTCCAAAAGTACAACTTTCTACATGTAATATTATGTGCTTTTAAAATTTCGTAAAAAGCTAATTTTTGAGGAGACTAACTTGTGCATTGTACTGACACTCCAAAAATTTGACGCTGACTTAGGTTGACATATTCTGGTCAAGTCTTGTAACATTATTTAAACATTTATTTGTACCCAACAGCCATAGCGCAACCCTTTGTTCGATGTACACAGTGTGCATCAGGCGCTGCTGGCTTGACCTTGGCTGAGTAATGGAGGGAAAATCTATCTCTCACTCATCATTGTAAAGATACACTTCTTTCCTCACACTATTAGTCCTGTTTGTTTATGTTTGCTTAGTAAGAATTTTTATCAGTCGAAGTTTGTAAGATTGAGTAGTGTTCTGTGGAAATGCCAACATGAACATTGTTGCGAAAATTACTAGTGCTTGTCATTCTATTTTGTAATGTATACACTATAAATCACCCTTGAATATTCTGTAATGTTTAACATACAGTGAAGTAGTATCTGCAAGCTGTTTAGACATGCACATTACATATAACTGAAAGGTGTAAAACTGTAACACTTGTATTCAGTAGAATACTCGCCTGATGGTAGGATCTGAGCACAGGACAGAAGTGTTAAATAAGCAGCCAAAGCATGGTTCTTGGTTTTTTTGATGCTAGGTAAGGTTCTTCGTAAAGTCTGAGTCTTCAATCAGCGGCATGATTTTAATTAACAGTTCGATGGTAGGAATAGTTCGATGAGCATCCAGTAAGTAATTTCCAACAAATTATTTTAAGCATTAGAAAAAACATTTCAGCAATGAGTGGTCATGTAGCTATTAGTGACTGAACTCAGCTATGCGGAATTGGTTGTAATGTGCACTCTTGAGTGAACCTACTGAACTTAGTGATTATTCAGTTTGAGTGATTTTGGTGCTCTACACAGTGTCTTTGTCTGACAGTTATCATCATTGCCTGTGAATGTTCTGGTTGATTTCCTTCAATGTCAGTAAATAATATAGCAACAAATGGATTTGAACTCGCAATATTAACCAGTAACTTAAAATTCCGAGTACAGTTGCAACTGAGTTGGCCTGACCAGGATAGACCTGTTGTGTTCAGTCCACACCAAGATTTGTTCATTTCCAGCTTCGCGACACTGCTTCTATCCGTATTGCTCCCACCCTACCACCTCCTTGCTATCTCCCCACCATGCTGCCATCTTCATACCATGTTACCACTGTGCAGCCACATCCATGCTACTTCCATGCCACTGTATCCATGTTATTTTGCCTCCATGCCCCCATCTTCATGCTGCATCATACCCGCTTTGTTACCTCTGTGCCACAGGATCATGGTGGTACTGTCCCATGTTGCATCATCTCCATGCCACAAACTCCGTGCCCTAGTGTCTCCTCAAAACAAATGAGACGGCAATGTTTTGTGCATTGCGTCACACCATATCAGTGACAATTTGGATCGAGGAGGATGACGTGCCAGGGCAATCTGTGCAATACTGTGAACCGTTGAGCCAAGGTGGCTTAGTGGCTAATGCACCTGCCTAGTAAGCCAGAGACGTGGGTTTGATTCCCGATCTTGGTACCTACTTGCGCTCGCAACTTCAGTCCATATTTGTACATAAAATTGTTTGTTTGTTTAATACGAATTTTTCTAAGTCAATAGCTCTAAGGTGGATGTTTCAGTAGCATAGCATTGAAGCAGTAAGTTGAATAATGTTACAAGCATGACTAGCACATGCCATTCTGTTTTGTGGTGTACAAAATATAAATCACAGTTGAATATTCTACAGTGTTTAGCGTATAATGAAGTAAAATCTGTCTGCAAAGTGTCTAAACATGTATATTATATGTATTTGAAATGTGTAAAATTGTAGCACTTGTATTCTGTAGAAAGGTGATCTAATTTCAAGATGCTCACTTGACTGTAGTATCTGGTCACAGGACAAAAAAACTAAATAAAAAGACAGTTTATGGTCCCTGGTCTTTTGATGTTGAGCAAGTGTCTTGGTAAGTTGTGAGTAGCTAATGAACTGCCTGTGTTAAGCGACAGTTCGAGGGTAGAAATATTTCGATGCACGTGTATTCAGGGCTTACTTGTTTTGAATTTTCAATGTAAAATTTTGTAGTTTAGAAAAACATGTAGATAGTGAGAACTAGTGCAGTTTTCAGTGACTAAACTTTGCTAAGGTAAACTGGTGATTGTATACAGTCTTGAATGAACTGATTAAATTTTAGGGGTTATTCAGTTTGAGTGATTTAGCAGCACGGCACAATGCCATTGGCTTACATTCGTTATTGCCTGAAATAGCTCTGTTATACAGGTATCAGTTATTTCGTACCTTATTTGCTTCACTGTGTATAAATACTAACCTGTGTAAGGCAATCGTTCGAGGTAGTCTGTGTTTAGTAGCAATAAAGTGACAATGAACGTTAATCCTGTCTTTAGGATACATCTTTATGTTGAGGGATCATTTCTTTCTTATCTCTTTTATTTATATATTCGTTCACTTATGTGCTTTTGTAAACTATTCACTGGGTGTTCATTAGGCTGATCTTATGATTTATCGAATCTTCTACAATGGTTGAAATCAACTGTGCATAACCGAACTCCTAAATTTTAAAACGATCCATAAACAAAAAAAATTGCTCTGAGCACTATGGGACTTAGCTTCTGAGGTCATCAGTCCCCTAGAACTTAGAACTACTTAAATCTAACGAACCTAAGGACATCACACACATCCATGCCCGAGTCAGGATTCGAACCTGCGACCGTAGCGGTCGCGCGGTTCCAGACTGTAGCGCCTAGAACCGCTCGGCCATTTCGGCCGGCCGATCCATAAACAGATTTAGAGTTATGGTTAGGTAGCTGGCTGTTAGGTAGCTACAAACTGATTGCATCAGACGACTGATCTCACAGTATTCACCAGATATCTGAAACCCCCAGGGTATGCTGGCCAGTACCGCCCGTAACCATCTTGAATGCAAATCTGTCAAGAAATAATAAAATTCAAACAGTACAAAGTAATATCTTGGTACCGCTATGTTGACGACATAATTACCTCCGTAGATAAAACACATGACTATAGTTACTAAGAGGCATCACTACTGCCCATCGAAATTAGTGTTACAAATCTAAAATTGAAACAGACAAAAAAATACTCTTCCTAGACATCACAATAGGATAGAAGAACAACCAATACTGGTTCCGAATATGCAGAAAACCCACAACAACCAGTAAAATAATACGTAACAAATCTAACGGTTCTATAACAGACAAACACGCCAGTATCAAATACATCCTACACAAACTGAACAGTACTCCAATGGATAAAGTAAGTTACCTAGAAGAACTTAATATAAGCAGACAGACAGTCACAGAAGATCGTTACAACTTGAACACGGCATACAAACTGATCAATAGATAAAAACACAATTGACACAAAACACACACATGAATATTACAGCACAACAAGCTAATAATGATCAAACAGCCATGAAAACACAAGGTGAAGAAACCACAAACAACGGGAAAAAATGTTACACACTGATATTGACAACAAAATAACCTGTAAAACAGATAACATTATGAGAAAATAAGGAATACTTACTTGTACCATACAGAAAGAACATTATACTGCAGTAAAAAAGTAAAAACACCCGAAGCTACCACATATGAATTCAGCAAAGTGGGTATATATACCAGTTGACCTACAAAGGCTGTGAATCGGTTTATGAGGAATATAGACGTAGAAATTTCACAGTAAGATATTCTGAATATATAAGAGCATTGCAAAGCGACAGTACACATTACTTTTGCAGACCACTCTACTGAAAGCAACCACCTCCGTATTGGCACAGAAATATACCTCCAGATCTTAAAATACAGTAACCATCCGACCTACTTATTAACAATAAAATAAAATTACCATACCCAAAAAGCTATCAAACAAGGCAAAAATGTCGTCAAGGAATAAAGGGTTCTCTACACTAGAGCATTATTCATCACTCTAAGCGAACTATAAAGCTAGACACAAAAAAGCTCCCACCAATGCACACACACACACACAAATACACGCACTCCGCACATACACACTAACATACGTATACAAAATGATAACACATCGAAACAAATTGAAACTTTGCGTCCATCAGTCGAAAACACATAAGCACACACACGCGCACACACACACACACACACACACACACACACACACACACAAATACACGCACTCAACACATACACACTAACATACGTATACAAAATGATAACACATCGAAACAAATTGAAACTTTGCGTCCATCAGTCGAAAACACGTCAGTGAAAAAGACTACTGTCAATAAAGTATCTAAAAATTTCAGTCGATCTCAATATTATTGTACCTGGGAGTATGGACGCTTAAGTGACCTTGCCATGAATTTTTATCGTGATGGTTTACTAGGACACGTTGAACTACTTGATAGTATAAGCACAAATGTCTTTAAATCGTTCACAGTGCGATGATACTGTTTACCTTTACGTCAAGGCCTGTTTGCAATAACGGCCACCGGAGCCAAGTGCAATAATATCGAGGTCGAGTAGTAAATGTGTAGTGAAGGCTATGTCTAAGTCACAGCAACAAAGTAGTATCTAGAATTCACCAATGACCACGATAAATTGTAACTAAACGACGTTAAAAATCCACAGCACAATCTATAAATACCAAAGCACACCAAATAGTCTTCCAAACCGAAACCTCACGAAATTTTACCTATATACAGTGTCCATTTTAAATTTAAAAACATTAACATTAACACAATCAACAGGCAAATAAAAACCAATTACTGCTTAGGACAGGTCAACTAATACAACAGAAAATCTTAAAAAAGGGGCA
Source organism: Schistocerca piceifrons (assembly GCF_021461385.2). Classification (NCBI taxonomy): domain Eukaryota; kingdom Metazoa; phylum Arthropoda; class Insecta; order Orthoptera; family Acrididae; genus Schistocerca; species Schistocerca piceifrons. Next base: position 153,596,627 of record NC_060141.1, read on the forward strand.
CAAGCCACTATTTTACGCGAATAGTTTAATATTGTATTCTAAACAATAATGTGTGTTGAAGACGAAGTGGTTTATTAATTTACACTTTTGGCAGATTTCTGTTGGTAGCCATAGGTCACACATACTGTAAGAAAAAGGTAAAGCACATATGTAGTCGAAACACAACAAAATGTGATTTCAACATATTCCTAACATTTTTAAATTTTGTATGTATTTATTACAGAAACAATGAAAGAAAGAATTCTGCTGAATATGTCACGACGGTGGTGAAACATGTTTGGGATTAAATAAAACAAAGACTTTGTTCTTGCAAGAAGACAGACCATCTCTCATTCATTATCTTTTTCTGTGGGCACTGGAATAGAGGTTAAATTCCACAGTGATAATGATTCCTTGGAGCGAAACAAGCTTTCGGTGGAAGAGTACAACAAATATTCAAAACTCAGTACCGATAGATTTGTAGTCTGCCGCATCAGCCAATTGGGCTAAACGCCACTACAACACATCTGGCCCTTTCTTATGGTAATTAATAGGCTCGTGAACCTCTGAACTTCGGTTTCTCGAGAAGCGCATCTTACTAGAGCAGTATTTATTACATGTACTGTGTGCGTGCCAATAAACCTAAGCATCCTGCTGGCATAGCAGCTGGTGCCAACGTAACAACGTGAAGTATCAAAACTGGCCTGCTCAGCCGACAGCAATGAGTCAGCTGATATTTAATATTATCCACTAGGACTTCGCTGCTTGCGGGGCGCTTGCGCACAGAGCACTGTCTTCTTACCGCGCCCCTCGCCCCTCTCTGACACTGAACATCACGAGGAGGGACCATACTACACTGAAGCACCGAAGAAACTGGTATGGGCATGCATTTCCAAATACAGAGATATGAAAACTGGCCGAATAAACTGCTGCAGTCGGCAACGTTTATGTAACACAACAAGTGTCTGGCGCAGTTGTTATATCGGTTACTGCTGCTAAAATGGCAGGTTATCAAGATTTAAGTGAGTTTGAGCGATGGGACTCAGCATCTCCGAGGTAGCGACGAAGTGGGGATTTTCCGTTGCGACCATTTCACGAGTGTATCGTGAATATCAGGTATCCTGTAAAATATCAAATCTCCGACATCGCTACGGCCGGAAAAAGATTCTGCAAGAACGGGTCCAACGACGATCGAAGAGAATCCTTCAACGTGACAGAAGTGTAGCCCTTCCGCAAATTGCTGCAGATTTCAATGCTGGGCCATCAACAAGTGTCAGCGTGGGAACCATTCAACGAAACATTATCGATATCGGCTTCCAGAGCAAAAGGCTCACTCTTGTACCCCTGATAATTGCACCACCTGAAGCTTTACGCCTCGCCTGGCCCCGTCAACACAGACATTGGACTGATGATGGCTGGAAACAAGTTGCCTCGTTTCAAATTGTATCAAGCAGATGGACGTGTACGGGTATAGAGACAACCTCATGAATCCATGGACTCTGCATGTCAGCAGGGGACTGATCAAGCTCTTGGAGGTTCTGTAATGGTGTGGGGTGTGTGCAGTTGGAGTTATATGGGACTCCTGATAGTCTAGATACTACTCTAACAGGTGTCTGATCACCTGCATCCATTCATGTCCATTGTGCATTCCGACGGACTCGGGCAATTCCAGCAGCACAAGGCGACACCCCATAGGTCCAGAATTGCAACAGAGTGGCTCCAGGAACATTCTTCTGAGTTTGAACACTTGCGATGGCCACCAAACTCCCCAGAGAGAAACATTGTTTAGCATATCTGGGATGCCTTGCAACGTGCTGTTTAGATGAAGTCTCCACCCCCTCGTACTCTTACTGATTTGTGCACAGACCTGCAGTATTCATGGTGTCAGTTCCCTCCAGCACTACTTCAGATATTAGTCGAGTCCATGCCAAGTCATGTTCCCCCATTGCGGCACTTCTGCTTGCTCCCTGGTGCCCTATATGATATCACACCACGAATATGACGTGCTACAGACGCGAAATTTAACCGACATGAAGAAGATGCTGTGATATGCAAATGATTAGCTTTTCAGAGCATTCACACAAGGTTGGCGCCGGTGGTGACACCTACAACATGCTGACATGAGGAAAGTTTCCAACCGATTTCTCATACACAAACAGCAGTTGACCGGCGTTGCCTGGTGAAACGTTGTTGTGATGCCTCGTGTAAGGAGGAGAAATGCGTTCCATCACGTTTCCGACTTTGATAAAAGTCGGATTGTAACCTATCGCGATTGCGATTTATCGTATTGCGACACTGCTACTCGCGTTGGTCGAGATCCAATGACTGTTAGCAGAATATGGAATCAGTGGGATCAAGAGGGTAATATGGAACGCCGTGCTGGATTCCAACGGCCTCATATCACTAGCAGTCGAGATGACAGGCATCTTATCCGCATGGCTGTAACGGATCGTGCAGCCACGTCTCGATCCCTGAGTCAACAGATGGGGACGTTTGCAAGACAGCAACCATCTGCACGAACTATTCGACGACGTTTGCAGCAGCATGGACTATGAGCTCGGAGATCATGGCTGCAGTTATTCTTGTCGCATCACAGACAGCAGTGCCTGCGATGGTGTACTCAACGACGATCGGATGAATCCAGCATCGTGATGGTCGCATCCGTGTTTGGTGACATCGCGGTGAACGCACATTGGTAGCGTGTATTCGTCATCTCCATACTGGCGTATCACCCGGCGTGATGGTATGGGGTGCCATTGGTTACACGTCTCGGTCACCTCTTGTTCATATTGACGGCACTTTGAAAAGTGGACGTTATATTTCAGACGTGCTACGACCGGTGGCTCTACCATTCATTCGATCCCTGCGAAACCTTACATTTCAGCAGGATAATGCACGACCGCATGTTGCAGGTTCTGCACAGGCCTCTCTGGATATAGAAAATGTTTGACTGCTGCCCTAGCCAGCACATTCTCCAGATCTCTCACCAACTGAAAACGTCTGGTCAATAGTGGCCGAGCAACTGGTTCGTCAGAATACGCCAGTCCCTACTCTTGATGAACTGTGGTATCGTGTTGAAGCTGCATGGGCAGCTGTACCTGTACACGCCATCCAAGCTCTATTTGTAATCACATGGCAGTTCTAGTGAAATATATTTGTTAAATGAATACCCGTTTATCATCTGCATTTCTTCTTGGCGTAGCAATTTTAATTGCCAGTATTGTATAAACTACAATGGTGCGAAAGGTGAGTAAGGTCTGCAGCCCGTTGGGTGAATGCTTCCCGTGTTAAGTCACTGAACAGCTGACTGGACGCCACAACTGGGAGTTGGGAGACGACAGACGCCGTCAGACGGTGGTCAGCTGTCGTGATTAATAGTGCAGCTGGCTGTGGCCCTGGGAACGGCTCGTGCGCCCTTCCGCCGCTGCTAACGAGACGAGACCGAGGCGCGGTGTTTACGCGTCGCGGGACCCCGGTAGTTTGATAGCGCGGCGGCTGCTGGCTCCGGACGGCAAACACGGGCGGCTTAGCGCGCCTGGCGACAGCTTTACAAGGCAGCTACCGGGCGCCACAAGGCGCGCGCTGTCTCGCTACCTGCCGCCCCGCGGGAACCGGCCGGCCGCCGCGCCGGCTTCCGGTCGCGCTGCCGCGGGCCTGCTTAAGCCATTCCTCAGCTCAACCACTAAATATTTACCAGGGTACAATGAACTACTGTGGCAGGCCCCTGCTTAATCGCAGGATCCGGAGGCTGCTCGACTTCCTCGTGTGGAAAAGCAGCAGTTTCAATTCGTTTGCAGCTTCTGCCACAAGATTTTGTCTCTGAGCACTATGGGACTTAACTGCTGAGGTCATCAGTCCCCTAGAACTTAGAACTACTTAAACCTAACTAACCTAAGGACATCACACACATCCATGCCCGAGGCAGGATTAGAACCTGCGACCGTAGCGATCGCGCAGTTCCAGACTGTAGCGCCTAGAACCGCTCGGCCACTCCGGCCGGCTCACAAGATTTTACTCACGTAATCATCAGCCGTATCGTACGATTAGTTCTCCGTGAGTGTGACATAATAATAAATCTATGTACTGCAACCAATCACAGTGTGTAAGGATTATGAACGTTACACCAATTTGTTAGCGACACTTTTCGAGCCACTGTGTAACTTATCATTTCTTGGTCACGTCTGCATGCTCTTGCTGGGGCTATTATCTTCACCAGAGACAGTATCTGGGCGAAGGTTTCTCCAGCCTGGGGCTGATGACCTCATCTTTTTTTGAGTCAACAGTCTTCCGAATGGTTTTATACGGCCCGCCACGAATTCCTGTCCCGCGCTGCAGAGTAGCACTTGCATTATACGTCCGCAATTATTTGTTGAATTGAAACGTCGCCTTAGAAAAAATTTATGAATGACAGTGTTGGTGAACCTCCTTCGTTATTTGATTCTCAAACAGCTGAGCAAAACTGAAAGTACTCAGACATTTCTCTCTTTACTTATTCTGATCAACACTAAACTGATACACAATATTTTTAGCGCAGCGCAGTCTGACTTTCAATAATCCCTACAAAAGAATGGCCATGACTAACAATAACCTATACCTTTCATGAATCACTTACCTCACAAAAATCTTCGTTACTCGAACTATTGCAATACAGCGAGTGCCAATACTGCCAGCTAAATAAAGGATTCTCACTACTGAAGGCACTAACTACTGACAGGCGTAGTTAGCAAATGATATATATATATATATATATATATATATATATATATATATATATATATATATCAGAAAGAGTAAATTTGTAATACTGTATATCATGAACTGATATATATATATATATATATATATATATATATATATATATATATATACGTCCAGATCGTCTGCTCTCAAAATTCTGCCATCTCTTTCCCCACATCCACCACTGCTGGCGGCTCACCTCCAACTGCGCAACGCTACGCGCTGTTCCCATCCAACTGCCCAACACCACAATCACAAATATTCCTACAATGCAAACCAGCCATAGACTGCACACAGCACAGTCAGTGATTTTCATACAGAGTGCTACGTGGCGTTACCAACATAAAAACCTAAACAGCTTACTTACAGGATATATTCCCAATATCTTTCTTTCCCTACAGTTTCTACCCTCTACAGCTCCCACTAGTACCACAGGCGTTACTCCCTGATGCCGTAATACATGCCCTATCATCCTTCCCTTTCTTTTTGTCAGTGTTTTACATACACTGAAGCGCCAAAGGAACTGGTATAGGCATGCGTCTTCAAATACAGAGCTATGTAAACCGGCAGAAGTATTTAATGAAATTAACAAAACAATTTATCAGCACAAGACAGTACTTCGGAGAGAAAAAGAAGGAAACGCTCTGAATCGCGGAGACGCTACTTTGACAGACCTCTCTGAAGATGATTATCAAGTTTAGCACTACATTACCAGAGAGCACAAGAAAGTTTCCTTTTCCCTTACCAGCATAAACACACCCACACATTCATACTTGCAGAGATTATTCATGGGTAAGCAGGAGATGAGGAGAAGGTGCTAGTTCTTAAGCAAAAGAAATATGGTCACACCATACGTATTCTCTTTCCATGAGCTACACTGAAAATCCGTTATAAAAGCGGTTTCCGAGCAGAAGCATACCAGAAACAAAATGAAAGTCGTCTTGGACAGTTCCTTTCAGTAGTTGTAGAATAATGTTTACTATCCGCCCTCTCCTCACTCATCAACCTAACTTCTGTGGATGTACTTTATATGTAGTGTTACGTGTGCTCCATCTGAACTGTTTGGGCGCAATCAGCAGTGGGAGTCCGTTAGGACTCAACTGAGGTCTGGGGAACAAAAGAAAAATTATTGTTAACTGCTCTTATGCACACAACCTTGCGCATCGTGAATAGGTTATAGCACACAAATATCACATCTCCCTTCCCTCTCCCATCATATGTGATATGCTGTTCTCATGGTCTGACAATTTTATCTTTATTTTAACCTGTGACCGGATCCCATTTCTATCGCCGCAGTCGTCAGTCAAACTGAGGTAAGGTAGTCGTGGACACCATATACAGTATATGTGCATAGTGTCAACTTTGACCAGTGTGTTATTGTGTTTGATCTCTTTGTGTGACCTATTTTCTGAGGTGGAGATGGTGGATCGGCCTACGAGCAAACAAAATTGCCTAAAAACAACTCTTTCCTGCCTGCTGAACCATCAGTCGTTGACTTTCCGTGCGAATTCGACTGGGATGTCGCTCATCACACCCGGTCTCAAGCTATAGGAAAAGTACACAGCACGTAATAACGAAATAACAAAATAATTATTGTCAGTCTTCTACTATATCTCTGTTTGCTCGCGTTTACATTCCGCCACCTAACGTCATTACTTCACGGGTCAAAGTTGACGTCCATTATCGGCAGGTTCAAAATGGTTCAAATGGCCCTGAGCACTATGGGACTTAACATCTGAGGTCACCAGTCCCCTAGACTTAGAACTACTTAAAGCTAAATAACCTAAGGAAATCACACATATCCATGGCCGAGGCAGGATTCGAACCTGAGAATGTAGAATCAGCGCGGTTACGGACGGAAGCGCCTAGAACCGCTCGGTGACAGAGGCCGGCTTCGGCATGTTCAACCCACGTTAGTGATGTTGACTGTGAGGAGTACTTACAAAGTTTTAATTGTTGTTGTTGTTGTTGAGGATTTCAGTCCTGAGACTGGTTTGATGCAGCTCTCCATTCTACTCTATCCTGTGCAAGCTTCTTCATCTCCCAGTACGTACTGCAGCCTACATCCTTCTGAATCTGCTTAGTGTATTCATCTCTTGGTCTCCCTCTACGATTTTTACCCTCCACGCTGCCCTCCAATACTAAATTGGTGATCCCTTCATGCCTCAGAACATGTCCTACCAACCGATCCCTTCTTCTAGTCAAGTTGTGCCACAAACTCCTCTTATCCCCAGTCCTATTCAGTACCTCCTCATTAGTTAAGTGATCTACCGATCTAATCTTCAGCATTCTTCTGTAGCACCACATTTCGAATGCTTCTATTCTCTTCTTGTCCAAACTATTTATCGTCCATGTTTCACTTCCATACATGGCTACACTCCATACAAATACTTTCAGAAACGACTTCCTGACACTTAAATCTATACTCGATGTTAACAAGTTTCGCTTTTTCAGAAACGCTTTCCTTCCCATTGCCAGTCTACATTTTAAGTCCTCTCTACTTCGACCATCATGAGTTATTTTGCTCTCCAAATAGCAAAACTCCTTTACTACTGTAAGTGTCTCATTTCCTAATCAAATTCCCTCAGTATCACCCGACTTAATTCGACTACTTTCCATTATACTCGTTTTGCTTCTGTTGATGTTCATCTTATATCCTTTCAAGACACTGTCCATTCCGTTCAACTGCTCTTCCAAGTCCTTTGCTGTCTCTGACAGAATTACAATGTCATAGGCGAACCTCTAAGTTATTATCTCTTCTCCATGGATTTTAATACCTACTCCGAATTTTTCTTTTGATTCCTTTACTGCTTGCTCAATATACAGATTGAATAACATCGGGGAGAGGCTACAACCCCTCCTCACTCCCTTCCCAACCACTGCTTCCCTTTCATGCCCCTCAACTCTTATAACTTCCATCTGGTTTCTGTACAAATTGTAAATAGCCTTTCGCTCCCTGTATTTTACCCTGCCAACTTCAGAAGGAGAGTATTCCAGTCAACATTGTCAAAATCTTTCTCTAAGTCTACAAATGCTAAAACGTAGGTATGCCTTTTCCTAATCTAGCTTCTAAGATAAGTCGTAGGGTCAGTATTGCCTCACGTGTTCCCAAATTTCTACGGAATCCAAACTGATCTTCCCCGAGGTCGGCTTCTACCAGTTTTTCCATTCGTCTGTAAAGAATTCGCGTTAGTATTTTGCAGCCGTGACTCATTAAACTGATAGTTCGGTAATTTTCACATCTGTCAACGCCTGCTTTGTTTGGCATGGGAATTATTATATTATTCATGAAGTCTGAGGGTATTTCGCCTGTCTCATACATTTTGCTCATCAGATGGTAGAGTTTTGTCAGGACTGGCTCTCCCAAGGCTGTCAGTAGTACTAATGGAATGTTGTCTACTCCCGGGGCCTTTTTTCGACTTAGGTCTTTCAGTGCTCTATCAAACTCTTCACGCAGTATCATATCTCCCATTTCATCTTCATCTACATCCTCTTCCCTTTCTATAAAATTGCTCTCAAGTACATCGCCCTTGTATAGACCCTCTATATACTCCTTCCACCTTTCTGCTTTCCCTTCTTTGCTCTGAACTGGATTTCCATCTGAGCTCTTGAAAGCCATACAAGTGGTTCTCTTTTCTCCAAAGGTCTCTTAAATTTTCCTGTAGGCAGTATCTATCTTACCCCTAATGAGATAAGCCTCTACATCCTTACATTTGTGCTCTAACCATGCCTTCTTAGCCATTTTGCACTTCCTGTCGATCTCATTTTTGAGACGGTTGCATTTATTTTTGCCTGCTTCATTAACTGAATTTTTATATTTTCTCCTTTCATCAACCAAATTCAATATTTCTTCTGTCACCAAGGATTTCTACTAGCCCTCGTCGTTTTACCTACTTGATCCTCTGCTGACTTCACTACTTCATCTCTCAAAGCTACCCATTCCTCTTCTACTGTATTTCTTTCCCCTGTTCTTGTCAATTGTTCCCTTACACTCTCTCTGAAACTCTGTACAACCTCTGGTTTAGTCAGTTTATCCAGGTCCCATCTCCTTAAATTCCCTCTTTTCTGCAGTTTCTTTAGTTTTAATCTACAGTTCATAACCAATAGATTGTGGTCAGAGTCCACATCTGTCCCTGGAAATGTCTTACAATTTAAAACCTGGTTCCTAAATCTCTGTCTCACCATTATATAATCTATCTGAAACCTGACAGTATCTCCAGGCCACTTCCATGTATACAACCTTCTTTCATGATTCTTGGACCAAGTGTTAGCTATGATTAAGTTGTGCTCTGCGCAAAATTCTACCAGGCGGCTTCCACTTTCATTTCTTAGCCCCAATCCATATTCGCCTGCTATGTTTCCTTCTCTCCCTTTTCCTACTCTCGAATTCCAGTCACCCATGACTATTAAATTTTCGTCTCCCTTCACTACCTGAATAATTGCTTTTATCTCATCACACATTTCATCAATTTTTTCGTCATCTGCAGAGCTAGTTGGCATATAAACTTGTACTACTGTAGTAGGCGTGGGCTTCGTGTCTATCGTGGCCACAACAATGCGTTCACTATGCTGTTTGTAGTAGCTTACCCGGACTCCTATTTTTTATTCATTATTAAACTTACTCCTGCATTACCCCTATTTGATTTTGTATTTAAAACTCTGTATTCACCTGACCAAAAGTCTTGCCCCTCCTGCCACCGAACTTCGTTAATTCCCACTATATCTAACTTTAACCTATCCATTTCCCTTTTTAAATTTTCTAACCTACCTGCCCGAAAAGGGATCTGACATTCCACGCTCCGATCCGTAAAACACCAGTTGTATTTCTCCTGATAACGACGTCCTCTTGAGTAGTCCCCACCCGGAGATCCGAATGGTTGACTATTTTACCTCCGGAATATTTTACCCAAGAGGACGCCATCATCATTTATCCATACAGTAAAGCTGCATGCCCTCGGGAAAAATTACGGCCGTAGTTTCCCCTTGCTTTCAGCCGTTCGCGGTACCAGCACAGCAAGGCCGTTTTGGTTAGTGTTACAAGGCCAGATCAGTCAATCATCCAGACTGTTGCCCCTGCAACTACTGAAAAGGTTGCTGCCCCTCTTCAGGAACCATACGTTTGTCTGGCCTCTAAACAGATACCCCTCCATTGTGGTTGCACCTACGGTACGGCTATCTGTATCGCTGAGGCACGCAAGCCTCCCCACCAACGGCAAGGTCTATGGTTCGTGGGGGAAAGAAGTTTTAATTATCATATTTCTGATCATAAATAATTATCATAATTCTGGTCGCAGCCTGATGTTTTCGATTGTTAATTATCATATCGAAAACATCAGTCTGCGACCAGAAAACCTGTTGATGGCGCTGGTGTTCCTCTACATGTTCGCTCTTCAGTGCAATACGTTTACTCAATTATGGATGACTTCGCGGAGACTTTGATTGTAGAAGTCTGCATTGTGGCTCTTCAGGAGACATCGGCCTCAAAAATCATTTTCTCGTCATTCTGGAACTGGCTGTCAACGATTTCTTCATCCGTGAAAGAGGTAGAAGCATGTATGATGGTTTCCTGTACGCAGTGAGCTGGGACGGTGTTGTGCAGCAAAGCCCCACTTGGACAACTTCCCCTGACTATTCATCTTGAAAGCCTCTTGCAATCTCGTCGAGGAATTTTGGATAGTATGCTCCTTACCAGCGTAACCTGTTAGTACAGCATCATTTACTTTATCTGGGTAATAATTAAAACTTCACAAATATTCCCTCGCAGTAAATGTGTGAAATACATTAAAATCATCGCAGAATTCAGGTACCAAACGGCGATGTGTGCTCTTCAAGGCTGGAAGTCCGCTGACAGTCAGATATGGTGTGAAGTGGTGGCCCACGATCTTCGTCCCAGTCGGGTACACAGGGTTACGAAGCTTGAAGCTCTGCTAGGATTGAAGCCACCGCGAACTAAAAACAAAAAATCCGAGAGAATCTGGACGACACTGCAGCAACCATACGCCTTAGTCTTGGATCAGCAGGCCACATTAAGCATGGGGAGTAAAGGGGACGAAATTTGGAAGAGTGCGAGAAGGGTATGGTGTCATTTCTCATCATTCAAACCAAAGACGTTCAAATCAAAGACGTTCGGAACACATCAGCTGATGCCACTTCATCCGTATTGGTTTCCGACCGCCCAGCTTTTGGATTGTCTGCAGCAGGGCAAGATCCTCGAATTTCGTGAGAAGTTTCATCACCGCACTATGGATAATGGGCGGTCTGTCTGGGTGGCGTTACATGATGTCCTCTGCGATACAGCGGAGGCTCCTCACTCCTGATATCGCGACGATCTCAACACCTTTGGGCCGTGTTAACGCAATTAGCTTTTACTTTACCTATGAGGAAGAAACAGTCATATCTCGAGAATGAATGAAAGACACCATTGCTTTTCTCCTTTAATTCTCTGTTTGATATGCACCTTCATCTTTCTAATATAGTTACTGAATGTGAAGCTGGCAATGAAAGCGATATACTAACTTATTGTTAGCTTTATTCTGGTACCGAAAGCCAAGAATAAATTACTTGTACTACTGTTGAACACTGAGTTAGTGTAAAACTCTTCTACTGTTTATAGCCATGCAGCTGCCATTTGACCCTTCGTTGCTCAACGGCTTTATTTTATTAGAGTATGATTGAGTACTGTTAGTAAAAAGACCTGCGACATGATATGTCTACTTTTGAATACTAAATTTCGTTGCTCTCTTGTTGAATGTGCGTTTTCATCTGTCCTCTACGCCCAGAGTGATGGTTTCTAGAGCATGCCAGTAATGTTTTCTGTTTTACCTGTTACGTGGCTGCAACTCCAGTTGAGTGGATCATTCACATCATGGTTACGTCACTGTAAATTTTTGACATAGTTCTCTTGGGAAGGAAAATTATGTTAAATAATAAGCCCACAATTGTATTCGACTTTTACTTACGTCCGACCGTGATCGCACATCATTCACAGTTGCCTCTCCTGACTCTCTCTTCGTCCTAAATACATATGCGACCGTCTTCATCTCCTGACTGCGCCGTTAGCGTCCCTTTAGCACGGTTAGTGAACAGCACAGAAGCGCTCACATCAGCAAAACATGTGTTTGCTTCGATTGGTCCGACAAGCAGATTACTTGTGAACGATACCACTGAGAGGTATTTTGCAATCAAAGAGTTAATCGAAGGGCACTGAGTACAGGTGTAAATTCAAAAAATGGTTCAAATGGTTCTGAGCACTATGGGACTCAACCGCTGAGGTCATAAGTCCCCTAGAACTGAGAACTACTTAAACCTAACTAACCTAAGGACATCAGACACATCCATGCCCGAGGCAGGATCCGAACCTGCGACCGTATCGGTCGCGCGGCTCCGTACTGTAGCCCCCAGAACCGCTCGGCCACTTCGGTCGGCCGGTGTAATTTCAGATATTATTTGCATGTAGTTGTTGTGGTCTTCAGTCAGAAGATTGATTTGATGCACCTATCGATGCTGTACTATTCTGTGCAAGCTTCTTTATCTCCTACTACCTATTGCTACTTACATCCTTCTGAATCTGCTTACTGTACTGACCTGTTGGTCTCCCTCTACGATTTGTACCTCCACGCTTCCCTCCAACATTAAACTAGTGATATATTGAATCGCAGAATAAGTGCTATCAACCGAACCCTTCTTTTCCAAGTTATATCACAAATTTCTTGTCTTCCCAAATCTGTTCAATACCTCCTCATTAGTTACGCAACCGCCCATCTAATCTTCAGCATTCTTCTGTACCACATTGCAAAAGCCTCTATTCTCGTCCTGTCTAAACTGCTTATCGTCCATGTTTCTCTTCCATACACATGACTACAGTACAGACAAATTCGTTCACAAAAGACTCCGTAGCAATTAAATCTAGCCGCGCGGGATTAGCCGAGCGGTCTAGGGCGCTGCAGTCATAGACTGTGCGGCTGGTCCCGGCGGAGGTTCGAGTCCTCCCTCGGGCATGGGTGTGTGTGTTTGTCCTTAGGATAATGTAGGTTAAGTAGTGTGTAAGCTTAGGGACTGATGACCTTAGCAGTTAAGTCCCATATTTCACACACATTTGAACATTTAAATTAAATCTATATTCTATGTAAACCAATTTCTATTCTTTGGAAACGCATTTCTTGCCATTACCAGTCTATATTTTATATCCCGCATACTTCGGCTATCCTCAGTCATTTTGCTCCCCAAACCGCAAAGTTCATCTACTACTTTCAGTGTCTCATTTCCTAATATAATTCGCTCAGCATCACCTTATTTAAGTCGACTACATTTCGTAATCATTGTTTTGCTTTTGTTGATATCTTCCTTTCAAGACGCTGGCTATTCCGTTCGGCTGCTCTTACGAGTCCTTTGTTATCTCTGACTGGGTTACAGTGTTCATCGACAAACCTCAGAGTTTTTATCTCTTCACGCTGAACTTTAATTTCTACTCCAAATTTTTCTTTGGTTTCCTTTACTGTTTTATCAGTGTACAGACTGAATGACAATGAGGATAGGATATGATCTCTCCTCAGTCTCATCTCAACCACTTCTTCTTTTCATATCCCTCGACTCTTATAATTGCCGTTTGGTTTCTGTAGAAGTTGTAAATAGCCTTTCGCTCCCTGTATTTAACACTGCTACCTTCGGCATTTCAAAGAGTGCATTCCAGTCAACATTGTCAAAAGCTTTCTCCAAGTCTACAAATGCCACAAACGTAGATTTGCCCTTCCTCGACCTGTTCTCTAACAGAAGTAGAGTCAATATTGCCTCGCATGTTCCTACATTTCTTCGAAATCCAAACTGATCTTCGCCAAGGTCAGCTTTTACTAGTTTTTCTTTTCATCTTCTTAATTCACATATTAATAACACATGTGTTAATGATCAGAGGCATCAGAAGATATGGTCACTTAGAATGACTCTCTTTCTCTTTGAAAATCACGTGGCTTCGATGTACCGGGTGATCAAAAAGTCAGTATAAATTTGAAAACTTAATAAACCAGGGAATAATGTAGATAGAGAGGTAAAAATTGACACACATGCTTGGAATGACATGGGGTTTTATTAGAACCAAAATACAGGATGGCGCTCCACCCCATATTGCTAGACGCGTGAAAGATCTCTTGCGCGCGTCGTTTGGTGATGATCGTGCGTTCAGCCGCCACTTTCGTCATGCTTGGCCTCCCAGGTCCCCAGACCTCAGTCCGTGCGATTATTGGCTTTGGGGTTACCTGAAGTCGCAAGTGTATCGTGATCGACCGACATCTCTAGGGATGCTGAAAGTCAACATCCGACGCCAATACCTCACCATAACTCCGGACATGCTTTACAGTGCTGTTCACAACATTATTCCTCTACTACAGCTTTTGTTGAAGAATGATGGTGGACATATTGAGCATTTCCTGTAAAGAACATCATCTTTGCTTTGTCTTACTTTGTTATGCTAATTATTGCTATTTTCATCAGAAGCAGCACCATCTGTCGGACATTTTTTGAACTTTTGTATTTTTTTGGTTCTAATAAAACCCCATGTCATTCCAAGCATGTGTGTCAATTTGTACCTCCCTCTCTACATTATTCCGTGATTTATTCAGTTTTCAAATTTATACTGACTTTTTGATCACCCGGTAGGTAGCATACCCTCAATGGTTTTCGCCCCTCCCCTTTGTCCCACTGTTTTTGTTTTCGGCGGTGGATTCCCCACCTAGAAAAACATTCTAGCTTTAGCAGCCCTGGCAAATTATGAGGTGTCACAGTAGCTGCACCTGCATACCAAGCTTGACTCTCTGTAATGGAGTCTGGAAGTACCGTCTGCGATCGCAGGAGCCGCCGGCCAGCTGTCGCGGGTGGGAGGGAGTGCGACGGCGAGCGGTGTGCCCGTTAATCTTTGTTAGGGCCAGCGCCACGGGCCCCCGGCCACGGGTCCACCGGCTTCCAGCGCCGCCGCTGTCAATTTATCGGGCCGAGCGTGAGGCGCTGCGCTGCGACGCGCCGCGACGCGACGTGCCGCGGGCAGAAGCGGCGGCGGCGGCGGCTGCGACTGCTGGCGGCTGATTTATGCCGCGTCCGCAGCACACGACCAGATGCCTGGCTGCCCGCTATTTATGGCCGCTTTTATAAATATTCTTAGTGAGCTCCGAGCGCCGGCGTCCCCGCGCTGTCACGCCCCTGACGGGCCCACAATTTGAATATATAGATCTCCGTAAAACATGGCCGCGTCGCGTCGCGCCGAGGAAGAGACCGCGGACGTTTTCGGTGGGAGCGGCGTCGCCGTGCCATCTGTCTGCCCCGATGGACCCCCTAGCCGGGGGCATCGCGATAGCCTAGCGCGCTATCCTCTTTTGCGCATACTAAACGGGCCTTTGCTCCCGGACCTTACTTTGTTTCTCTCATTCCCAGGTTATTTCGATTATTCTTTCTGTCGCGTATCGCTTTCGAGTCCTGCAGGATCGAACGAGTCCGGATTTTAATTCGGGGACTTAAAATGGTTCAAATGGCTCTGAGCACTATGCAACTGAACTTCTGAGGTCATCAGTCGCATAGAACTTAGAACTAATTAAACCTAACTAACATAAGGACATCACACACATCCATGCCCGAGGCAGGATTCGAGCATGCGACCGTGAGGTAGCATGGTTCCAGACTGTAGCGCCTAGAACCGCACGGCCACTCCGGCCGGCTCGGGGACTTATTTTGTGAACATCATTTCTGGCGTGTGCCCCCGCTGCGTTGACATATTTTCTGAAAAGCGTGACTGACCGCAGTCGGAACGAAAGCTTTCTCTCATTTATGGGAACGAGCGTTATTTCTCCATATGACTTACTAGGTGGGAGCCAGCAACCATTGGAGCCAGCTTCCAGGCCCGATACAGATTCTTAATTGGTGTGGCGATTGCACACTCTAACCTTGTATACCAGTAACACAACCAGTTTCTAGCTGCAACAGTTCTTTATAGATTACACATACACATGAATTCATCAGCAGTAATGATAAATGAACATCATCTGCATATCAATGCCCTATCCACAATTAGTATTTACAATGTTAACCGTGACACTTGTGACAACGGCCCCTTTACGTGCCGGTAACAACAGATAACAAAATGTTTACAATGTCGGCTATCGCCTTTCTCACTCAGTTTTACACTAACTGAAAAGGTAAAATTAATTTGATGCTATCTGACCTGAAGGGTACTATTAATTGATCTGTTTACACTTAGCATTCTACTACACTCGATCCGGAAGATTCTAGACTTTATGCATAAAGGTCAATTTGATGAAAATGTGATGGACGCGAGCAAACGTTAATCTATTACGATTTCACAAACACACGATCGAAAGGGTGAACTTATGCTCAACTTTGGGTAGTAGGAAATCTTCTGCCTACAATAAGCCTCTCGTTGAATGGAATAGAGAAATCGCGCCTTAAAGGGGACCGGACGACCCTGATTTCAAATCCTGAGATTTCCGTCACACTGAAGGTAGCAGGGCGAGGTTTTCTCGCGTCGACAACTATACACGGTTCTGAAAACAGGAAAACATGAGCGGCAGACATACTGTAGTATATACAAGTTACACTATTACAAATTATCCAATGAACAGAATTGAGGACCTTAGTTTCCTTTGATGAAAAAAAAATCTAGATACTACGTGAAAAGATGTGCCACTCCACACCAAATGAGTTAAGGTAATCTGTCTTTGCCGAATGGCTGACACTACATAAATCAAACGTGCAGTACCTAACGTGACAATCAACCTTCAGATAGGTATCTGAAATTCCAATAGGAAACTAATGTCATTTCAGTACACACAAGAAATTACGAAGAAATAACAATTACCACTAATTCGTAAAACCAGAAAATTCTAAATCTATAACTAAATTAAGAAAGGCGCTATTTCTAGCCACTT
The DNA here is from genome assembly GCF_021461385.2 of Schistocerca piceifrons. Classification (NCBI taxonomy): domain Eukaryota; kingdom Metazoa; phylum Arthropoda; class Insecta; order Orthoptera; family Acrididae; genus Schistocerca; species Schistocerca piceifrons. Next base: position 153,613,267 of record NC_060141.1, read on the forward strand.
CAGTAACATAATTTCATGGCCGTTCCAGAACATAACTCGCCTCGCCACCACTGCAGTGAATGTTTTGCTGGCCACTAGCACGAGCAACTGCAACAGTCAACAGTCCTTAAGTACGCAATAATATTCACTATATATAGCAGGAGGGACCCATCACGAAAGTTTGTCGATTAATTTTTTCTTCTTCATGTGAAATTCACACGCCATCCATCCACATAGCTCTGGAGGTATTAGCAAATCCTGGTCGCCACTGGCCAGCCGTGTCAATACAACTTTAATACATTCCGGCAGCCGCCCATGCTTCTTCGTTGCTCCAACTCAACTGGTCCTCACGACATACGGCCGTGCCACGTGACATGGTGTCGCCATCTCCCCACAACGACGACATCGAAAGCACGTCACGTCACAGACTGAATCGGCTCATGCGCGGACCCACTCTCCTCGACTTGCGCACGCGGGCCACCATAAATGGCCTGCCTCAAAGACGCAAAGAGAACAACGCACAGGGACAAGGACCAAAGATGGAAGTAAGAATCGATATCGCCTAGCTCCAGAAAGCCGCCGGCTCATTAATGTCCCATTGATGTTCCCTCCTATATGCCGAATATTTATCCACAGGTGCTCTCCCATCAGCCAATGGGCTAGCCACTGGGGTAACAGCGTCAGATCACCGAAGATAAGCGCTTCCGGTCTTGGCTAGCACCTGGATCGGTGACTGTTCGGGTCTGCCGTGAGCTGTTGGCAGCGGGTGCTCTCAGCCCTTGGAAGACCAATTGAGGAGCTACTTCACTAGGAGGTAGCTCCTTCGTGCACGAAAACTGGTAACTGCCGGGAGAGTAGTGTCCTGACCAAATGCCCCTCATCCGCATCCAGTGACACCTGTGCGTTGAGAATGAAACGGCGGTCGGTGGGTACCGTCGGATCTTTCGAGACCTTTGTGAAATCAGTAAGAAACAGTCTAGATAGGGATGGTTATTTTATTAAAATGACTGTTTCGACCTAGTCTTAGGCCATCTTCAGACGAGCACCATCGGCTGATGCTGACGCCGTCTAGAACAGTCAGTAGACTTCAGTCGCTGAACTGCTCAGTTCAGTACGAGCCGAATGTCTTCCGCAGTCCGCCGTCGGTCATTTCTCACGGCGCGATCCACCGTAGTAACAACAGAAGAGGTCATGTCGCGATTAGCCTGTCCTGACCGACTGTTTTCTCTCAGTGACGCCCGTTTAATTCACGCAAACACACGGAAACATGACATACTTTGTTCGTCATACACATAAGATATTCGGGCATCAATTTCCTTCACTGGCATTCCTTCCGCAGTCAAAAACAGCGCTACACTTCGTCGTTCCTCTTTCCAGGCTTCCATAGTAATGTCGGACGCACACACGATTCACTCACCTCACATCGAGCACGTCTAACAGGCAAACGGCACAGCAGTGAAAGTCTGCATTGTTTCTTCTTAATTCCCAATAGAGGGCACTTCTAACTGCGTTACTAATTTCCGAGTCATGCTCGTTACGTGATCTGTCTCGTTTTCATTTGACTGTCCCTTATATTAAATTAGGTACAAGAAAAAACTGCTGCGCATATGCCTCAATTTGATCCCTAATCTCGCTCCTTTTATTTCCATGATCCCTACACGAAATTGACTAAGGAGGCATTAGAAATCTTGGGAAGACTTCTTACAGCGTTTCACCTGTCTTCCACTGTTTCCTATTTAAGTTTCCTGAGCAAGCCTCTTGGGTATTTGTTTGGTGTATACTGACGTGTTCCGATCATCATAGCAGAACCTCTCTGAATTCGTTCTTCGTCTGCCATTATGCCTACTTAAATAATGACTCCAATTGCTGCAGAAATAGCAAAGAATTAGTTCCACTACTGTATTGTAGTGCGGCTCGATGGCTCACGCAACGCAAGAGCTGAATAGTGCCCCAGTCAACTAACTATAGCAAAAAGGAGTGGGCGCAGCGTATAGGGTAAATCTACGCAGTAAATCACAACTCCGTAAGCACGCGCCGGCCAGGCGTTATTTAAGAAAATTGCGTTGCGATTTAGTTTGGTTTTGGAAACGTGATGCTACATATCGTGGCATTCGTGGATCGTTAGCTTTCACAATTGGTCATGCCATGACGAAAGCCCCGACGGAATTTCTACAATTCGAACATAATATATGTTATGTTCTCTACGGAAAAGTGTGGCCAGTGCGTGATGCAGTCCACGTGATGATACATGGATATTAAAGACACATGTGGTGAGACAAAGTAGGTTACGATTTGATATGCAGGTCTTGGCTTGCATATGGAGTATCCCCATAATATGCCAGATGAATAAGTTCGGGCCGACTTAACATGTTATGGCAAGAATCTCCAGATAAACTAGTAACTTAGTACAAATAATGCACATTTCATTGATCGCAGTGGAATCCGTGCATTACACATAGGGCTAGATGACGGGAAGCTTTTTGACTGAAAGTTGTAAAAAAATGGCCCTGTTAATCTGACATCAATAACTCGGAGCGCCTCCAAAACAATGAATGTGGCAATCTTTAGATACAAAATTAAACAAGAATCACAGTTAATTAAGTGTGCATTAAATCATCTGACAAATATTGACAACATCAGACTATTAATATGGTAAATGTGGGTACAGGATCGGGAGCTGATTCTAAACAATCGCGTCTCGGTATAAAACAATAATATCAACAAATTCATACCGTGATTGCTGAAGTGTTAGCGTTAAAAGATAGACAGCGCTATAAAAAGGGCACGTTTTTGCTTCTGTGGCTGGATTTGAAAGCATATTAATCGTAAAAATCTGCCAGAAGTCGTTAGAGCGAAGCTTGAAAATTACTGAAACTCAGTAGTGATGTTTCGACTGTTCCTACGGCTTGTCTCACCGTCGCCGCTAGATCTCACCATGTTTATGTGCAGGTGAAGGCTGAAGTGGTCGTAAAATCAATCATTGTTTTCGCACCAACAAACTGCGCCTGCCCGAAATATTTCCAAGTCGCCCCGCTCATCTGCTCAGAAAGGCGTCTGGCTGATCAGCTGGCGAGGTGCGGAGACGAAGTCTGGCAAAGAAAATGGTCTTGTGATGAAGAGCTTTCATTCTATTTGCTTCCAAAGAGGAAGACTCGGAATTTCGTTCTCCACGTCATATTTTACTGGCTGAAGTACGGATGTTCTAAGTGGCGACCAGTAAAAATATGCCTTAAAAGAAGCTAGTCACTTCTCTGTCTCAGATTGCAGGCGGTTAACCATTAAAATGTTTCCTAACACTTGGTTCCGAAAAACTGCGTTTTGCTCTCTCTCCCTCTCTCTCTCTCTCTCTCTCTCTCTCTCTCTCTCTCTCTCTCTCTCACTGTGGTTTTCCTTGCCCGATGAGATGTGTCCTGAACAGCACAGCCATATCTCTCTCTTTCACATTTTCATTTATTGATTTACTTATTTATTTTACGTTGGCCAATCCTGGCTGCCCTTACAATGTGTTCAACAATCCATTTTTGCAGAGCTTAGGTTTCGTGTCACAGTCAAAAAAGGTGGCCTGACTGTGGGTTCTCACTCCACATTTCGGTCTTTATCTCCTGAGGACCGTGTATTTCGAACTAAACCCTGTTTTCTGTGTTTTGCTCACGAAAGCATCTTTCCATACTTTGCTAAAAACGGCGTTTCTTCTACTTCCAAATTCCAGTCGTAAAACAGTTTCTGCAGATGCCTCTATGGGAGATTCTGTTGTTACTTCTGTGACCGGAGCCCTGCAGCATCTCCTCAGAGGAAAGCTGGTCAGCCAAGTGACGATGACCTGTGCAGCTCATGGCTGGCCCCTTCCGGGAACTCATCCGGGGAAGGACCTGCTCACATGCAGCTCAACTTAATATGTTTCCAATATATTCCCTCTATTTAGACTGAACCGAGCAATACAGTATAAGAATGTCAACTACACTGATTAGCTCCTGGCAATCACTGGTACAGAGCTACATCTCATTAGTCAGTGGGAACTAATTTTCTGCCATGAGTAAGTAGTCATTGTAACTCTGATTTTATATTAGATGCAGAATAGTTTTGGGGGAAAAGGTCACGTAACAATAGATCTGTCACGCAGCAGCTCCCATCCCTGCAGCAGCACATCAGGGCATGCCGTTTCATTTGTGAGCTCTTAGGAGTCTTTACTTAGAAGCAACTTATTTTGATTGTCCATGTGTGCTTTTTAGTACAAATTCTTGTATTTCTTCAGTATTTGTTGTGAAAGTCAGATTGCGTTGCGCTAACAAAATATTGTGTGTCAGGTTAAGCACAGTCTTGTACAATTGTTCTAAGTGGACGTTTCATATGTATAAATAGTTCTAAGGGGACGTTTCAGTTGTTTACTTGGCACAGTCCCGTGTTTAAGCATAGTCTAGTGGACAGTTCTGCCGTCTTTTGTATGGAGAAGAACTGTGTTTGCTGTGTTCGATGCGAGCTTAATTGGTGACCCTCCACTCACAGTTCCATGTGGTGCTGGCTTTAGTCTTGCGGCCTGATTTCACCTGCGGCCAACAGGTGCTAGTTCAGCGTCGTGGCTCGACTCGGCTCATGGATGTCGAAATATGTGCCTGACACACCAGCGCCTAACAATCAATGACTGGCTATCCCTGTTCAGGTATATTTTTAAAGTGCTCAAGGAAGATGCGTAGGTGGCACCTAGGCTGTCACCGAACAGGGGGGAGGGGGGAGGCACTTAGAAGGACACTTTCATGTATTCATGTATTTTTCAATGTCGCACCCTCAGCCACTTGTGATCGCTCCACAGGAAGTGTGCAAACAAATAAACAACCTCTGCTAGTTCCGATTACGTTCGTACGTCGTCGAATGGTTTTGTACGGTCCCTAATGGTTACAGCCTGTACATCAGAGAAAAACTTGCAGTCATGCTACACTCCAAAGGGGCGTGACCACATTCAGTGCCGTTACAGGCACACGATTTCCTTAGAGAAGAGTTAAATCGGACGGGGGTGGGAGAGGAGGGGGGTGTAGGAGAAGGTTGTCAACAATGTCAAAAGCTGTCCAGAATGTCGTTCTGTTGTTCATCGCAGTATGAGCTGTGGTTTTCGACAGCGAAATGAGAGGATCAGTGCCCGAGGGAAGAGGTGGATTCACTGACTCCCTTTACGCCACATCCTGGGGCCTTTTCGTGACGATAGTGAGCGGCGGTGTGTCTAAAATGTTTTCCTCTGCCGCCCATAAGACAACCGCGTGATTTCAACACTGGGCGTCGCGTATGTGATCTCCAGCGAACAGGCGTTGAAAGAAGGCGTAAGAATGGGTGTGACGACGTTCCCTTCGTGTGACACGCCCACAGTGGCGATGTGCGGAATTGTGGTGAAAACTGGTGCCAATGTGACACCATTAACACACATTACACGTCACATGAACTCCGGGCTCTGATCTTTTTTTTAGCATGTGTCTACACCTTCTGGTTTTATCCTTTAGATGTATATGAAGATGGTGTCTGTTCTCTCGGACATGTCCGATAGATATATATATATATATAGGCTCACCGGCCATTTGACCATCTTCTGTGTGGATGCACATACATTGCCCGAACTCTTATGGGAATCGGTAAAACCGCGAGTAATGAGTGTGCAATGGGCAGGGGCACTACGATTAGAGTGTGGGACAACAAGTTCGAAATGTGGGTCTCACGGGAGGCGTGCCAGAGATAAGTTCCTGCAGGCGCACTGTCTTCTGTGCCCTCGGTGGCTCAGTTGGATAGAGCGTCTGCCATGTAATTAGGAGATCCCGGGTTAAAGTCTGGGTCGGGGCACACATTTTCAACTGTCCCCCTTGACGTATATAAACGCCTGGATGCAGCTAGGGGTATTCATTTCATTGTATTGATTTGACTGTAATTTCATTCAACCTTTAGGGAGACGTCACAGGACGCCACGCTTTTGCATCATTATAGAGGAATATTGTCGGCAACTTTGAGCCAAATTTCAAACTTCTCGCAAGGGGGGACAAGTATGATGTGATACATTAATTGTATTGCGTAGTGTATATATACGATTTACTGTATTTAAGCGATTTTGAAGACAGTATGACCAGCTCTCTCAGTTTGCAGCTGATTCCACCATTCACCGTCTACTCAAT